>NW_028318186.1:3775357-4107142 GCF_062004578.1 Staurois parvus | reverse complement strand
TCGGTACGGGGGCCCATGGCAGATTACGGGCCTGGCAGCAGCATGAGGAGGCGGTACAGGGGCCCATGGCAGAGTGGCGGAGCGTAAGCAGCTAAAATTGAAGGCCATACAGAGGCCTATGTTAAAAAGTCCCCCCAGCAGCAGCGTGGGGAGACGACTATCAAGAGTCCAATGGCAGAGTGGCGGAGCAGAAGCAGCTTCAATTGAAGGCCATACACAGGCCTAGGTTTAAAAGTCCCTCACAGTTAATTCCAATAACAAACTCTACTCCTCCGTGCAATCTACTTACGAGACCCTGGGCAGGTCTGGGTCCAATTTGTGGTAGAGACTGGTTTTGTTCAGCCATGCTTGAGCGAGTAATAACAGGTCTGTGCTGCCCTTTGGTGTCTGGCTTAATGCGCACAACACTGAACGTCCCAGCGTTTGTCAACGATTTGCCGTTAAGTGATGCAAACCCGCTGAACCACGTTCATGAGGAGCCGGTACAGGGGGCCATGAATTAGTATGGACCTGGCAGCAGCGTGAGCAGACGACAGAGGCACATGGCGCAGGGTGGCGGTGTAGGCAGCATTATTCTGAAGCCATACACAGGCCTAGGTTAAAAAGCGGAAGCCGTCAGCAGCGTGAGCAGATGACAGAGACACATGGCGCAGGGTGGCGGTGGATGCAGCAGTATTCGGAAGCCAAACACAGGCCTCGGTTAAAAAGCGGAAGCCGTCAGCAGCGTGAGCAGATGACAGAGGCACATGGCGCAGGGTGGCGGTGGAGGCAGCAGCAATGGAAGGCCATACAGCACCCTATCACAAAATGGAACCCACCAACAGTGTAAGGAGACCTGAAAGTGACACATGGCAGAGTCTGGCGATGAAGTCAGCAGCAATGGGAGGCCGTACAGGGACCCATGACACACTCTGGACCTGGCAGCAGCAAGAGGAGGCGGTACAGGGGCCCATGGCAGAGTGGCGAAGCGTAAGCAGCTTAAATTGAAGGCCATACAGAGGCCTATGTTAAAAAGTCCCCCCAGCAGCAGTGTGGGGAGACGACTATCAAGAGTCCAATGGCAGAGTGGTGGAGCAGAAGCAGCTTCAATTGAAGGCCATACACAGGCCTAGGTTAAAAAGTCCCCCCAGCAGCAGCGTGGGGAGACGACTATCATGAGTCCAATGGCAGAGTGGCGGAGCGGAAGCAGCTTCAATTGAAGGCCATACACAGGCCTAGGTTAAAAAGTCCCCCCAGCAGCAGTGTGGGGAGACGACTATCAAGAGTCCAATGGCTGAGTGGCGATCCGGGAAGTCAGCGTTGTGATTGCAGATGCAATGCAGAAATTCTACGAAGTAATGCCGTGGGTGCGAAGAAGATCATATACCGTCGTACTTCCATCCATAAGACGGAACAACCTGCGAACCGGGAGCTTTATTGCCCTGACCCGCTGAGCAGCTTCTGGGATACCCAAGAGGCCCATGGCAGAGTGGTGGAGCGTAAGCAGCTTCAATTAAAGGCCATACAGAGGCCTATGTTAAAAAGTCCCCCCAGCAGCAGCGTGTGGAGACGACTATCAAGAGTCCAATGGCAGAGTGGCGGAGCGGAAGCAGCTTCAATTGAAGGCCATACACAGGCCTAGGTTAAAAAGTCCCCCCAGCAGCAGTGTGGGGAGACGACTATCAAGAGTCCAATGGCTGAGTGGCGATCCGGGAAGTCAGCGTTGTGATTGCAGATGCAATGCAGAGATTCTATGAGGTGATGCCGTGGGTGCAAAGAAGATCATATACCATCGTACTTCCATCCATAAGACGGAACAACCTGCGAACCGGGAGCTTTATTGCCCTGACCCGCTGAGCAGCTTCTGGGATACCCAAGAGGCCCATGGCAGAGTGGCGGAGCGTAAGCAGCTTCAATTAAAGGCCATACAGAGGCCTATGTTAAAAAGTCCCCCCAGCAGCAGCGTGGGGAGACGACTATCAAGAGTCCAATGGCAGAGTGGCGGAGCGGAAGCAGCTTCAATTGAAGGCCATACACAGGCCTAGGTTAAAAAGTCCCCCCAGCAGCAGTGTGGGGAGACGACTATCAAGAGTCCAATGGCTGAGTGGCGATCCGGGAAGTCAGCGTTGTGATTGCAGATGCAATGCAGAAATTCTACGAAGTAATGCCGCGGGTGCGAAGAAGATCATATACCGTCGTACTTCCATCCATAAGACGGAACAACCTGCGAACCGGGAGCTTTATTGCCCTGACCCGCTGAGCAGCTTCTGGGATACCCAAGAGGCCCATGGCAGAGTGGTGGAGCGTAAGCAGCTTCAATTAAAGGCCATACAGAGGCCTATGTTAAAAAGTCCCCCCAGCAGCAGCGTGGGGAGACGACTATCAAGAGTCCAATGGCAGAGTGGCGGAGCGGAAGCAGCTTCAATTGAAGGCCATACACAGGCCTAGGTTAAAAAGTCCCCCCAGCAGCAGTGTGGGGAGACGACTATCAAGAGTCCAATGGCTGAGTGGCGATCCGGGAAGTCAGCGTTGTGATTGCAGATGCAATGCAGAGATTCTATGAGGTAATGCCGTGGGTGCGAAGAAGATCATATACCGTCGTACTTCCATCCATAAGACGGAACAACCTGCGAACCGGGAACTTTATTGCCCTGACCCGCTGAGCAGCTTCTGGGATACCCAAGAGTTTGGCTTCTGTGGGGAATATGGTTGAAAACTGAAACTTAAAGGCATGTTGACGGAAGGGCACCAGTGTCAGTGCTCCGGAGGGAATATAGCTTCAAAGCTGACACTTAAAGGTATATCGATGGTCAGAGACCACAGGAAGTGGAGCTTGCGTCTTAAATCGACTGAATGTGGCAGACATGAAACGTCTACGGGCCGTATATGAAACGGGTTGTTCCTCTTTCTGGAATAAGTGTTGGAAATGGCCACTCTTTTTGGTGTGGCGTTTTGTCTATTTAATTCCGATAACGGACTCTACTCCTCCGTGCAATCTAGTTACGAGACCCTGGGCAGGTCTGGGTCCAATTTGTGGTAGACACTGGTTTTGTTCAGCCATGCTTGAGCGAGTAATAACAGGTCTGTGCTGCCCTTTGGTGTCTGGCTTAATGCGCACAACACTGAACGTCCCAGCATTTGTCAACGATTTGCCGTTAAGTGATGCAAACCCGCTGAACCACGTTCATGAGGAGCCGGTACAGGGGGCCATGAATCAGTATGGACCTGGCAGCAGTGTGAGGAGACCCGAAAGTGGCACATGGCGCAGGGTGGCGGTGGAGGCAGCAGTATTCGGAAGATATACACAGGACTAGTTTAAAAAGCGGAAGCCGTCAGCAGCGTGAGCAGACGACAGAGGCACATGGCGCAGGGTGGCGGTGGAGGCAGCAGTATTCGGAAGCCATACACAGGCCTAGGTTTAAAACTGGAACCCAGCAGCGTGAGCAGACGACAAAGACGCACATGGCAGAGGATGGATCTGGCAGCAGTATGAGAAGGCAGTACAGGGGCCCGTGGCACAGTGTGGTGATGGGGGCTACAGCAACTGGATGCCAGAAAGTGGCCGATAGGGCTATATACTGCATGGAATTATAAAGTTGTAAAGACAGCGGCCTATAAGGCTATACACACTATAACAATCATGACTTGATTGACCATTGTCCTATAAGGCTATACACAGCATGAATATCATGACTTATTCTGAGAGTGGTTTGGAAGGCTATATACAAAAAGTAATTCATGAGCTGTCCGGACAGCGGACAATAAGTACATATATACAAATCAATTCATCAGCTGTCCAGCCAGCGGCCTCAAAGGCGACACATATAGAAAGCAATTCATGAGCTGTTCAGACAGCGGCCTCTAAGGCGACAGATATACAAAGCAATTCCCGAGGTGTTCAGGGAGCGGCTTGAACGGCTAGGTTATTACTAAATATATTTTTGTGGCCAAACATCGGCCTATAAATAGATGTCTACACAGTGACAAAAAATTATGTCGCCAGACAGCGGCCCCTAAGGCGACAGATATACAAAGCAATTCCCGAGGTGTTCAGTGAGTGGCTTGAACGGCTAGGTTATTACTAAATATATCTTTCTGGCCAAACATCGGCCTATAAATAGATGTCTACACAGTGACAAAAAAGTAGGTCGCCTTACAGCGGCGTATCCTACAAATTGACATTATAAGAAATGGTTTAGACCAAAAAAAAAAAAAAAGCCCTTTGATGCGATGCTATACCTTAGTAGATTGTGGAAAGTCGACAAGTCAAGCGTAACTGTGTACATTACAGAAAATCTTAACAAGACAACCAAACATGTGGCCAAGCCGTGACCGATACAACAAGTTAACAATGTAAGAAACAGGAGGGGGCCAAACGTGGCCAATAAATAAACAGTCCACCTCATTGATGAGATGGACAACACGTGTCAAATAAATATTTAAAAAAATTGCTATTCCATCGGTCTGGAACTGGTCGACTATAAATAATTAAAAAGTTTAAATTCATGTGACAGTCGTCCAGCGACGTATAAATAATTTAAAAACACCAATTCATGAGAGTATAAGTCATTAAAAATGTGCAAAACATGAGTCGGCCGACCAGCAGCCTCTCAATAAAATATATATACAAATGTACGGATCAGGTGGAGGTCTTCCATTTGTCCCTAATAACATGTTTCGGGCATGATTCATGGCGGATTTAGTCAGTTGTGTCAGGAACTGGTGGTTTGAAATCCAGACTAATCCACGCCTGATTCATTTTCACAAAAGTGAGTCTCTCCACACTTTGGGTGGACAGTCGTGTCCTCCGCGGAGTTAAAATACCTCCTGCCGCACTAAACACGCACTCCGATGCGACGCTACTGGCCGGGCATGACAGCCTTTCAAGGGCAAATTCAGCTAGTTGGGGCCAAAGGTCAAGTTTCGTTGCCCAGTAGTCAAGGGGATTGTCTACCACGGTTGGCAGGGTGCTGTCCAAGTAGGCCCAAGCCTGTTGTTTGAGGTCCTGCTCCAGGTCCACCTGATGCTGCTGCTGCGGCTGGTTAGTAGTTTCCTCACTGCGCTGGTGAAGAAAGCTACTCATCATCGACTGCAGACTGAGGCAGCCGCTGCTGGTGGAGCTGCCACTGCTCCTACCACCCCACCCCTCCCCTGCTGCCATGGCAGCGGAACGCGAGCGCACAGGGCCCACAGTGTCTGAGGATGGACGTTGGCGCACAAAGGCAGAGACCAACTGACTACATAGGTGGTTTTTATAGTACTTTATTTTGGCCTCCCTCTCAGCAGGTGTGAAAAAAGCCACCATTTTTGAACGGTAGCGAGAGTCCAACAAGGTGGACAGGCAAAAGTCATCCCTCTGTCTGATGGTTATTATTCGGCTGTCGCTACGCAAGCAACCGAGCATGCTATGGGCCATTTGTGCCAAGGAATGCGAGGGACTCCCTGCCTCCATCTCCACAGCATACTGACACGGTGCGTCTGGGTCCTCTGTCTCCTCCTCCTCCTCTACCAGATGCTCCTGCTCCTCCACTCCTGTCCGCTGAGTGGAAAAACCACCCATTTCACTCAATAATTCCTGAGCACCAATGTCCTCCTCTACCTCCTCCTCTTCTTCCTGTCCTGCCCCCACAGGGGTCATGTGGCGTTGAGATCTGTGCGCCACGTCTACCGCACCCTGACCAGCCACTGTTAACAGCATTTGTTCCAGGACGTGCAACAGAGGAATGACGTTGTTCATCCCATAGTCCTGCCGACTCACGAATAGCGTGGCCTCCTCAAAGGGCCTGAGCAAGCGGCAGCTGTCACACATGAGCTGCCAATGGCTGACATCTAAGTTACACAGGGGAGTACCTTTATCCGCTTGTAACATCAGGAAATCGGTGATGGCCTTTCGCTGTTCGTAAAGGCGGTTTAACATATGTAGGGTTGAATTCCACCTTGTTGCAACGTCGCAGATCAGGCGATGCTGTGGAATTCTGTTCTGCCGCTGCAGCTCAAGGAGGGTGTGCTTTGCGGTGTAGGAATGGCTGAAATGCATGCAAAGTTTACGTGACATTTTAAGGATGTCTTGCAGTGGGATGGTGGATTTTAGGAACCGCTTGACAACCAGATTGAACACGTGAGCCATGCATGGCGCATGGCACAACCTTCCTTGACGCAGAGCAGACACCATGTTCTTTCCGTTGTCGGTCAACATGGTTCCGATTTTCAGTTTGCACGGAGACAGCCATCTGTCGATTTCTCTGTTCATTACACTCAGAAGTTCCTCCCCTGTGTGACTACGTTCGCCAAGGCATACCAGGTGCAGCACAGCGTGACACCGTTGCGCCCTGCACATGTGATATGCCGGTCGGGTAATGGGACTTGGCACGGGGGTGGCGGCTGAAGACACGGCGGAAGAAGAGGTGGTAGAGGCGGACATCTTTGCTGGACCAAGGACGTGCAAACGTGGAGGCAAACGCGGCGTGACCTGTCCAAGTTGCTGGTGAGGCTGTGCCGGCACCACGTTCACCCAGTGGGCCGTAAATGACATGTACTGTCCCTGACCGTAGTTACAGCTCCACACGTCGGCGCTGCCGTGCACTTTGGCAGAGACCGACATGCTCAAAGACTGGCCCACCATCTCTTCTACATGTGAATGCAGGGCTGGCACTGCCTTTTTGGCGAAGAAATGCCAGCTTGGCACTCTCCACCGCGGCTCGGCACAAGCCATCATTTCTCGGAAAGGTGCTGAGTCCACCACTTGGAAAGGGAGGGACTGCAGCACCAGCAACTTGGACAGGAGGACGTTCAGCTTCTGCACCGTCGGGTGCGTGCTCGCAAACTGTTTTCTCTTGGAAACGGATTCCAAGAAAGACTGCTGACGGAATCCGTGAAGAGGAGTAGCAGGAGAAGGAGCATCTGAACGAGCGGAAGATGCCAACGAGCGACAACTCCCCTCAGCAGAGGTGTTGGAGCCTTCACTGGCTGATAGAGGGCGATTGACGTCGGGTGACGGAGCAAGTAACGGAGCGGGTGATGGAGGGGGGGGCTGGGGCAGGCAGAACCGCCGTATCTTTATCACGGTTTTCCCAGGCCACCGAATGGCGACGCTGCATATGCTGACGCAACGCTGTAGTCCCAACATTGGCCCCCTGGCCACGCTTGACTTTCTGGCCACATAGTCGACATACGGCTACGTTTACTTCCTCGGGCGGCTTGACGAAAAATTGCCACACCGCCGAGTAGGAAACTTTGCCCCCGCTACTCCTCACTGGCTGACTGCTACTTCCTCCGTGCACACCGGCACCACTACTGGCCGTGGTGGTAGGCTGCAGTGGAGCTGGTGCTCTACTATGTGGCCGTTTGGCTCCACTGACACTGCTGCGACCCTGCTGCCTCCTGGGCAACCCACCGACTGTTTTGCTCGCTGGCAAGCTGGCACCCTCTTCTCCTGATGATGCGGAAGCAATAGCCTGATGACGACGAGGCTGCCAAGTGCGATCAGCCTCATCATCATCAATTAGGGTCTCCGCGTCACTACTAGCCCCCTCGGCTGCGTGTGGGTCAGGAGACAGACCTGTCTCTAGACCGGCTACCGAGCCACTCTCCTCGCCAGTACTTCTTCGCCTGGCTGCTGAAGAGGCGGATGTCTCCCCCCGTTCCTGACCGCCCTCTGTTAGCTCTTCCTCACTGTACAGTGGGGCTGAGCTCACAGCATGCGATACTTCGCTTGGTGAGGGAACACCAAAGGACAGGGGCAGGTCGAGGACACGTGATTTCAGTGGGCTTGCTCCCGGGCCATGCCAACTAACGGTTGTGTCTGACGTACCCACCGACCGTTGGCTGTAGGTGTCAGAGGTGACCTGGGAAGAGGAAGACGACCGAGTCAACCAATCGATGACGGCAGGGTTGTCGGTGGAGACACGACCGCTGGATGACACCGGGAGCACTGGCCTCTGGCTGTGACTAGTGCTGCCTCGACCCCTTCCTCTGCTGCCACGTCTGCTCGCTCCTGAAACATTGCCTCCTCTGCCACTCCTCTGCGTGTTGTCTGACATACTCTTTAATTCAATAAGTACCCCAAAAAAAAAAAAGGATTTTAGAAAGTCAGTTTATTTAGCACAATCGGTCAATTGCAGCTTGCCGTTGGCTGGAAACTGTACGTTTATGTCACTGGAATGCACTAATCACCCAAAAATATTACCGCCACCCGGCGTGTAAATGGATCTAACTCTTTGAACGTACAATAGTGGTTGTGAAGCAGAAAGTCAGTTTATTTAGCACAATCGGTCAATTGCAGCTTGCCGTTGGCTGGAAACTGTACGTTTATGTCACTGGAATGCACTAATCACCCAAAAAATATTACCGCCACCCGGCGTGTATATGGATTTAACTCTTTGAACGTACAATAGTGGTTGTGAAGCAGAAAGTCAGTTTATTGTACACAATCGGTCAATTGCAGCTTGCCGTTGGCTGGAAACTGTACGTTTAGGTAACTGGAATGCACTAATCACCCAAAAAATATTACCGCCACCCGGCGTGTAAATGGATTTAACTCTTTGAACGTACAATAGTGTTTGTGAAGCAGAAAGTCAGTTTATTGTACACAATCGGTCAATTGCAGCTTGCCGTTGGCTGGAAACTGTACGTTTCTGTCACTGGAATGCACTAATCACCCAAAAAATATTACCGCCAGCCGGCGTGTAAATGGATTTAACTCTTTGAACGTACAATAGTGGTTGTGAAGCAGAAAGTCAGTTTATTTAGCACAATCGGTCAATTGCAGCTTGCCGTTGGCTGGAAACTGTACGTTTAGGTCACTGGAATGCACTAATCACCCAAAAAATATTACCGCCACCCGGCGAGTAAATGGATTTAACTCTTTGAACGTACAATAGTGGTTGTGAAGCAGAAAGTCAGTTTATTGTACACAATCGGTCAATTGCAGCTTGCCATTGGCTGGAAACTGTACGTTTATGTCACTGGAATGCACTAATCACCCAAAAAATATTACCGCCAGCCGGCGTGTAAATGGATTTAACTCTTTGAACGTACAATAGTGGTTGTGAAGCAGAAAGTCAGTTTATTGTACACAATCGGTCAATTGCAGCTTGCCGTTGGCTGGAAACTGTACGTTTATGTCACTGGAATGCACTAATCACCCAAAAAATATTACCGCCAGCCGGCGTGTAAATGGATTTAACTCTTTGAACGTACAATAGTGGTTGTGAAGCAGAAAGTCAGTTTATTTAGCACAATCGGTCAATTGCAGCTTGCCGTTGGCTGGAAACTGTACGTTTATGTCACTGGAATGCACTAATCACCCAAAAAATATTACCACCACCCGGCGTGTATATGGATTTAACTCTTTGAACGTACAATAGTGGTTGTGAAGCAGAAAGTCAGTTTATTTAGCACAATCGGTCAATTGCAGCTTGCCGTTGGCTGGAAACTGTACGTTTAGGTCACTGGAATGCACTAATCACCCAAAAAATATTACCGCCAGCCGGCGTGTAAATGGATTTAACTCTTTGAACGTACAATAGTGGTTGTGAAGCAGAAAGTCAGTTTATTGTACACAATCGGTCAATTGCAGCTTGCCGTTGGCTGGAAACTGTACGTTTATGTCACTGGAATGCACTAATCACCCAAAAAATATTACCGCCAGCCGGCGTGTAAATGGATTTAACTCTTTGAACGTACAATAGTGGTTGTGAAGCAGAAAGTCAGTTTATTGTACACAATCGGTCAATTGCAGCTTGCCGTTGGCTGGAAACTGTACGTTTAGGTCACTGGAATGCACTAATCACCCAAAAAATATTACCGCCACCCGGCGTGTAAATGGATTTAACTCTTTGAACGTACAATAGTGGTTGTGAAGCAGAAAGTCAGTTTATTGTACACAATCGGTCAATTGCAGCTTGCCGTTGGCTGGAAACTGTACGTTTATGTCACTGGAATGCACTAATCACCCAAAAAATATTACCGCCAGCCGGCGTGTAAATAGATTTAACTCTTTGAACGTACAATAGTGGTTGTGAAGCAGAAAGTCAGTTTATTTAGCACAATCGGTCAATTGCAGCTTGCCGTTGGCTGGAAACTGTACGTTTATGTCACTGGAATGCACTAATCACCCAAAAAATATTACCACCACCCGGCGTGTATATGGATTTAACTCTTTGAACGTACAATAGTGGTTGTGAAGCAGAAAGTCAGTTTATTTAGCACAATCGGTCAATTGCAGCTTGCCGTTGGCTGGAAACTGTACGTTTAGGTCACTGGAATGCACTAATCACCCAAAAAATATTACCGCCACCCGGCGTGTAAATGGATTTAACTCTTTGAACGTACAATAGTGTTTGTGAAGCAGAAAGTCAGTTTATTGTACACAATCGGTCAATTGCAGCTTGCCGTTGGCTGGAAACTGTACGTTTCTGTCACTGGAATGCACTAATCACCCAAAAAATATTACCGCCAGCCGGCGTGTAAATGGATTTAACTCTTTGAACGTACAATAGTGGTTGTGAAGCAGAAAGTCAGTTTATTTAGCACAATCGGTCAATTGCAGCTTGCCGTTGGCTGGAAACTGTACGTTTATGTCACTGGAATGCACTAATCACCCAAAAAATATTACCGCCAGCCGGCGTGTAAATGGATTTAACTCTTTGAACGTACAATAGTGGTTGTGAAGCAGAAAGTCAGTTTATTTAGCGCAATCGGTCAATTGCAGCTTGCCGTTGGCTGGAAACTGTACGTTTATGTCACTGGAATGCACTAATCACCCAAAAAATATTACCGCCAGCCGGCGTGTAAATCTATTTAACTCTTTGAACGTACAATAGTGGTTGTGAAGCAGAAAGTCAGTTTATTGTACACAATCGGTCAATTGCAGCTTGCCGTTGGCTGGAAACTGTACGTTTATGTCACTGGAATGCACTAATCACCCAAAAAATATTACCGCCTCCCGGCGCGTAAATGGATCTAACTCTTTGAACGTACAATAGTGGTTGTGAAGCAGAAAGTCAGTTTATTTAGCACAATCGGTCAATTGCAGCTTGCCGTTGGCTGGAAACTGTACGTTTAGGTCACTGGAATGCACTAATCACCCAAAAAATATTACCGCCACCCGGCGTGTAAATGGATTTAACTCTTTGAACGTACAATAGTGTT
The DNA here is from genome assembly GCF_062004578.1 of Staurois parvus. Taxonomy (NCBI): domain Eukaryota; kingdom Metazoa; phylum Chordata; class Amphibia; order Anura; family Ranidae; genus Staurois; species Staurois parvus. The sequence continues at coordinate 4,096,012 of NW_028318186.1, read as the reverse complement.
TGTGAAGCAGAAAGTCAGTTTATTGTACACAATCGGTCAATTGCAGCTTGCCGTTGGCTGGAAACTGTACGTTTCTGTCACTGGAATGCACTAATCACCCAAAAAATATTACCGCCAGCCGGCGTGTAAATGGATTTAACTCTTTGAACGTACAATAGTGGTTGTGAAGCAGAAAGTCAGTTTATTTAGCACAATCGGTCAAATGCAGCTTGCCGTTGGCTGGAAACTGTACGTTTATGTCACTGGAATGCACTAATCACCCAAAAAATATTACCGCCACCCGGCGTGTAAATGGATCTAACTCTTTGAACGTACAATAGTGGTTGTGAAGCAGAAAGTCAGTTTATTTTGCACAATCGTCAAACTGCAGCACCAACTGTGCACGACAGCCACCAAAAAAAAAAAGGGTGTATGTCACTTTAAATTTTCGATTCTTTGATAGCTGTGGCCCTAAGTAACGATTCTGTGTCCCTGAGTAATGATTCTGTGTCCCTGAGTAACGATTCTGTGTCCCTGAGTAACGACTCTGTGGCCCTAAAGTCTCTGTGGCCCTTACTCTGTCCCTTAATACACACAGGTCTGTCTCTCTTGAATGACCGGAGGCTAATGGAGAATTCTAAGATGGCCGCGATTTATAGCTCCACCATTACACAGTGCTGGCTGGCTGCTGATTGGCTAATGCAATCACATGTCATGAATGCAATGCATTATGGGTCAGCGCGCCTTGTCTGCACGCCTTCCCAGAGATCCCCGCCCCATCTTCTCTGTCCATTTTCTCCGTCGCCACACATGTCGCCTCCATTTTTGTGAAAATTCGATTTGCGCATCCGAAGTTTGCTAATCTTCGGATTCGTCGCGAATAGAATTTTTCCAAATCTTCGGAACGAATTCCACTTCGTCATGTTCGATTCGCTCATCTCTAATCAGTATCTTACTACAAACTTAACGCACCGAAATCCTCCATACTAAATCTTCACACACCTACGAACACCCAAAACCTTATTTCCAAGCACTTCCCCTTCACTTGGGAAAGACTTGCTATTCCATACCTAGGAATTAAACTCACTCCAAAGACTAACCAATTGTATAATACTAACTTTAAACCGCTGCTTGAATATATCCCACAAGAGATTAAAGGCCTACTCACTACTACCCTCTCGACGTTGGGTAGAATAGCTACACTTAAAATGTGTATCTTACCCAAGATACTCTACATCTTCAGAACACTCCCTATCCCAATTCCTCATATCTTTTTTACCAAACTTCAGACAATTCTAAATCAGTTCGTATGGAACTCAAAAAAGCCTAGATATGTTACGAATCTTCTAATTCGCCCTCCCTCCAGAGGTGGAGCGGGCCTTCCACATGTTAAGTCGTATTACCTGGCTGCTCTACTTGACCAGCTTTTCTTCTGGAAGCAGCCCACTGTTAATAAGACCTGGACCCTGATGGAAACCTCCCTATTCCTACCACATGCCTTGCCTAATATACTTTTTGTATCCCGTGGAGTACATCCCACAGCCTTGCACCATAACCCTTGTATACGAGCTTCCCTAGCAGCTTGGGAGGAGTTTCTTACTCTTACCCAACTACGGAAAGACAATCTCCAAATTCCCACCCCACTTTCGTCCCTACATTTCCTCTCTCCACATTTAAACCTAAACCTCTGGATAGACCAGGGCATGCTTCATATACAAGAACTATACGCTAACGATAAACTACATACCTTTCAGGACATTCGGGACAAATACCGAATTCCGGTTACAGAATATTTTACCTATATACGCTTAACTCACACCCTTCACAGGACGAAAGTACCACTTAACATAAAACTCCCAGCGACGGCACACCACTTTTTACAAAAATCTACCTACCCAAAGAAAGGTATATCGACTTTTTACACAATGCTGGTTGACTCACAGTTCACCACTTATACATCATCCTTAGCAAATTGGGAAAACATAAATCAACAACCGATATCTCCTTCTATCTGGGAGAGAACTTTCTCCACTACGTTTAAGGCCTCAAAGTGTAGCTCACACTGGGAATCATACATAAAAAATACTCCATCAATGGTACTTAACACCTGTCAAATTGTCTATATTTTACCCTCATCTCCCCCAAACTTGCTGGAGACATTGTGGAGATAGAGGCTCTCTTCTTCACCTGCTGTGGGCATGTAAATCCCTTACTTCCTATTGGAATCAAGTTTTCCAATTAATCTCCTTAATAGCACAAACCCCAATCTCCCCAAACCCTGCTTTAGCACTCCTTCACATTGGTATAGACAAATTTCCACTATCCTCACGTACTATTATTATACATATCTTATCGGCTGCAAAACTGAATATCACCAGGCTCTGGCGTTCCAACACCACTCCTACACTTTCCCGCCTATTGACCGATCTTAATTTCTCCTGTGAGATGGAGAGAAACACAGCACTTTGTAATTCCTCGTACTATAAATTCAAAATCCAATGGACTCGATGGTTACAGAACCCTAACTGTTCAATAAAATGATACTATAACATCCCTTTATACTACATCACCTTGACAACTATGGTGCCTTCACCCACCCCCTCCCCCCCCTCCTCCCCTCTCTCTTCTCTTTCTATCCCCCCTAAATATACCCACTATCGTTCCACTTGGTTCACATAAGGAAGCATACCTCTCATGTACCTTACTAAAGACGTTGCATAGTACCTCGGCCAGATGGCGAGGTGCCATTAGCTCATTCTCTGACTGCATATTTTGCTTATATAAATGTGAACTGCGTTATACTACTGTTTTTCATTGTTTTTTGTATGTTCAAAAATCTTCTAATAAAAATATTTGAAAATAAAATAATGGCATCCAACCTTACAACACATTTATCTGAATTATTTAATCATGTTGCCTCTACGGGGATTTTCCCCTCTGAAATGCTACAGTCAGTAATTACAACCATTCCCAAACCAAACAAAGATCCCCAACTGGTACAAAACTATAGACCGATCTCTCTATTAAACACAGACATAAAGATATATGCCAAAATAATTGCCCAGAGATTACTCCCTTACCTTCCCACGCTAATCCATCCTGACCAAGTAGGTTTTGTCCCCGGTAGACAAGCACCGGATGCTACTAGAAGAATAATATCCCTCATCCACAAGCTTGAAACCACCAAACAGCCCTCATTACTACTATCTTTAGATGCTGAAAAAGCATTTGATCGAATCCATTGGCTTTTTATGAAACTCACACTCCAAAAATTTGGTCTTACAGATTGGATGTTATCGGCAATACTCGCCCTCTACTCCAAACCCTCTGCTACAGTTCTAACTAATGGTACACTCTCCAAACCCTTCCAAATTTCTAATGGCACTAGACAAGGCTGCCCCCTCTCTCCCATAATATTCACTCTATTAATTGAACCCTTGGCCTCTAGACTTAGGGACGACCCAACATTCACAGGTATTACACATTCCAAAATGGATCACAAAATTAGCCTTTTTGCTGATGATATTATCCTAATGGTCACTAATCCCTACAAATCTCTTCAATCGATACGCATGCATCTTCACAACTACTCAGAAGTCTCCTACTACAAGCTCAATGAACCAAAATCCTCCATCCTAAACTTATACACCCCTCCTAAGACCCAAAATATGCTGAGCAAGCATTTCCCTTTTACATGGGAATTACACAACATTCCATACCTGGGAATAAAGCTTACGTCCTCAACTAACCAATTATATGAAGCTAATTATAAACTTCTACTTAACTCCATTCCACGAGAGCTCAAACAACTACATACACCAACATTATCGACAATGGGTAGAATAGCATCTTTAAAAATGTGAATATTACCTAAAATACTTTACATTTTCCGTACTCTCCCTATTCCAGTTCCTAATACCTTTTTTTCTAAACTCCAAGCGATACTAAATAAATTTGTGTGGAACAACAAAAAGCCTAGATGTACAACAAATCTACTAATAAGACCTCCTTCTAGAGGGGGAGCAGGCCATCCCCATTTAAAATCTTTCTACAACGCTTTGCTCCTAGATCAGCTCTTCTTTTGGTGGCATCCTACAAAAGATAAATTGTGGACTCACTTAGAAATTCCGTCACATCTCCCATATATTCCTGATAATCTATTATTCCTCCCTCTAAATAGCCAAATTCTTCCATTCTCTAAGCACCCATGCATAAAAGCCTCTTTACAAGCCTGGTGTGACCTCTTGTCCTCTCATTACCCAGACAATGACACAACAAAAATTCCTACTCCAATTTCTACATTGCACCTCATCATCCCATCACTAAACCTCACGCACTGGGAAAATCAAGGTATAACCCGTATTCGAGACTTATATACGGATCATAAACTAAAATCCTTTGCTAATCTCCAAACAAAGTTTTACCTCGCTGACAATGAAAAATTCACATACATGAGAATTGCCCATGCTTTACATACAATAGATATACCTATAGAACTAATAATTCCCTCCAGGGCACACCTCTTCTTCCAGAGATCTCATTACCCCAAGAAGGGAATCTCAACCTTCTACTCAATTATAAATCACGCTCAGTTTGATATACATACTACTTCCCTGACTAACTGGGAAAAAATATTCCGCCAACCAGTCTCTCCTTACACTTGGTCGAAAACCTTCAATACCACATACAAGGCATCCAAATGTAATTCCCATTGGGAAGCATACATGAAAATCTTACATCAGTGGTATCTAACGCCTGTTAAGCTCAATCTTTATTACACACAACATTCGCCCAAGTGCTGGAGACACTGCGGAGAAATAGGAACGATCCTCCATATACTTTGGTCATGTAAATCTCTCACATCGTACTGGAACAAAATATTTCAACTGATCTCCGCCATATCGAAAGTTCCAACAAATCCAAGCCCAATTACAGCTCTCCTTCATATAGGAATAGAAAATTTCCCTGTGGACTCTCGTACTATCATAATTCATATACTAGCAATAGCAAAAACTAATATCACTAAATTATGGAAATCCACTACATCCCCTTCGATCTCAACCCTCATTATAGAGCTTAATCTCCATTGTGAGATGGAAAAGAGAACAGCTATCCAAAATTTTTCATACCACAAATTCTGCTTTCAATGGTCTCGGTGGCTTCAAGACCCTAATTGCTCTGTTAAGTGATAACTATAATAATATACCACCATACTGTAGTCAACATATTTGACTGGTGCCCTCCCCCCCCTCCTCTCCCTCCCTTCTAACCCTTCTCCCCTCTATGGTTTATCACATTTTCACCCACACTAAGTTCGCAATCTCCTGAGCATACCTCTCAAGTATTCGAGGCCCTGCTTCATCATTCCCAGCTAAACAGTGGGAATTTGTTTTATCTAATATTTGCTTGTTTTTCTTTTGATTATACATTTTATTGTGAACATTGTTCGTACTATATCCGTGTAACACGTTGCGATAAATTGTTGAAAATTTCTTCAATAAATACTATTTGAATATAAAAAGACATTCCATAAAACTCACATCTCTGACACAAGAATATAAAATACAGTCTCAGAATGGGATCGACTCCGGCCGATGCCTCCAGCAGCCAATGTTCAACATTTTGTATATTTTACACACTTGATTATTGAACATTTGTCACATTTATTTGTAGGAGTGGTTATATGAATTGTATGATTAGAATATTTATTGCACAACAGAACTTTGTTTAATATTTTGCTTATTTTACACACTTGACTGTTGAACATTTTTCACAGTTATTTGTAGTAGTGGTTATACAAGAGGGGTTCAAGTTATAAAGTTTGAATTATATTAGTAGTCATTTATTGCATGACTGCACTTTTTGGTATAAACAGCACCGTACATATATAGGGGGTGCGATTTTTGTGTTTCACAGCATTGATTGTGTTGGGGGTAGGTTAGCGCTGTTTTATATATTTTATAGTTTCACTTTATATAGGATTTTAAAAACAACAAATAGGATCATTTAGATGTTGAATGAACGGTTTAGTGCAGTATAGCAGTTTTAGCAAATAAATAGAACATTTTATATAGAGGTCCACAAATCAGACCAAAAAGGACAACTGAGGAGTTAAGAGGGACAGTCTCTATAGACAGCTTGGAGGTATATTTGATCTGCCAGATCTAGAGATTTCACTAACAGACGTGTTATGAGAGAATCGCTAAACAACGTATTAAAATTATAACCCAGTGAGGCAGATCTTTAGCTCACACAGCTGTCGGTCAATGTTGTAGTGCATGAAGATCATATCTGAGAGTAGATCTGACTGTATGCAGCTTTAATCTTTGTTCCCTGTTACAAATTACAGGAATTGTTACTTCCGCCCCCCCCCCCAAAAAAAAAACAAAAATGAAATGCACCAAAAAAGAAAAACACATACAAAGGTAAATAGTCATACTGTAGATTTATTTAAAAATTTTACATTTTACTTGCAATCTGTTATATCTGTGATTGGTTGAACAGATTCAAATCAGGATCAGACCAGCCCCCAGCAAGCAGATATCTATTGTGGATCAGTGAATGAAAATAAAAAAAAAATTTTAGATGCCTTTACCAGCTCCATTCTGTGTTAGGAAAGCCCCCATTCCATTCCATGCAAAATATATGTTAGGGGAGATGCATCCAAAAGGGAAAAACATGTTTGACCTCCAGATCAAGGGAGGCAGCTTCCTGTTATGTGGAGTATCCCTGAGGGTTCCTGGGAAAGTCTAAGCAAAGTGTAAATAGATGCGAGTGCCACAGGTTAGTTCAAGTCCAGTAAAGGTTTAGTAGTAAGTCAGAAGATAAAACCAACACATTTTGGGGGTTTTCTAGTGGAGAGTCACCCAGTCAGTTGGAGATTACACTGCCTTACAATTTTGTGTCCAACATAAGCCTCTATTACAGCCAGCTTCCAAGCACTAATGAAGGAAGAGCCTTGAGACCCTGAAATCCTGAAACCAAGATTGAAATATTTTTACTACGGTTGAACTATGCAGCACTCATCTTTTCACACTATGCTTACACATTCCATTCCAGTGCTAATAAGGAATTAGTGGAGTAAAAATGAAGGAAATGACATCATGATGACATGACACACCAGTTTGGGTATGGGTGTATAAGCCTCTATTACAACCAGGCTCTAAGCCCTGATGAAGGAAGAGCCTTGAGCCCCTGAAATGTGTTGGCTTTGTCCTCTGACTTTTTACCAGGAATAAAAAAAAAACTTTTACTGGACTTGAACTGTGGCACTCATCTTCTTACATTCCAGTCCTAATAAGCAATTAGTGGAGTCAAAATAGGGTCAATTACATGTTGACTCCATGACACACTAGTATGGATATGGGTGTGTACAGTACAATCCATTTTGCCAGGATGAGGCAAACTATTACTGGTCCCTAGATGGGCAGGCAAAAATGGTAAACTGGTAAGGCCTTTAACATTCCCCTCCTAGAGGATTCATGAACAATTAACCATGGAAAAAAAATTGAACAGCCAAAATCAGGAGATTGACAATACAGTGACTGGTCAGAATTGCTCATATTTTTTTTTTATTGTGCTACTTGATAATAGGAGAGGAATTAAAGATACAGTACATAGTAAGCATTCAGAAGAAAACATTCATTTAAGGTGTGTACAGAGCATTGATGAACATGAATATCTTTTTGGTTTTTGACGCAATTGGACATACCATAGACGTTAGACAATTTCACCGTTGGTGCACCTGCATGTTCTTGGGCATTGAGATTTTACCATATCGTGTGAGCACATTGATTTGTAGTCAGTGCACATTTTGGACTCGAAGTTATAGGGACATGGATTGGCTGCGGTGAAAATGATTAAATGAATGAATTCATGATGAATTAAAGATTAATACTTTACTGTATGCCTGTCTACTCATAACCCCTATGGAAACTTTGTCCATTCTGATAATTCCCAATAACAATCTCAGTACTTAACTCTAAAGCTGGGTATACATTAGTAAAATTTCGAATGAAAGTTTGCATGAAAATACTATGTAAACTTGAATGTCCTTTGAAAGTAGCCAAAGTTTTCTTTTGCTTCTAACATTTGACTTGACAAAAAAAATTTCCATCCTGCTCCTTCAAGGTTTCTGGTCACTGCGGTTGAAAACAAACACTGATCTGACTCCACTAATAATTTGAGAAATGAACGAACATTCCTACAGAAAAAAATGCGGAGTGAAACTCCACTATTGTATACGCAGCTCTATACCCATCACTCTAGTTGCCCAGGTCTCCTACCGCCCCTTCGTTATAAAAGCTGCAGCTTCGGGATTTGACACTTCCAAGATTATTAGATTTTATTGTCCCCTGCTGGACACTTTGTTTCCATCCTTAAACCCCTACCTCACTGTTATATTTTGTAGTGATGTAGGGTTGGATCCCCAAAACATTTATCTGCTGTCCTTGTCACCACTGTCATCTTGGGGATCGATTGTTCCCCCAAATTTTTTGATTTTGTAGAGACACTGAAGGTAGTGGAGCAACAGGCTCCTGTTGCCATCAGTCAACCTGCTGGGAGGAGAAAACAGCATGAGCACCATGTTTCGGGTGCTGTGCTTGCCTATTGACGCACAACGCTAGGCTTAGGCAGCCCATAGATGAGTATTTTATTTTTTGTTCAACTAGTGGGTTTAACAAAAAAAAATGTCTCAAGTTCTCCTCATTGAGACTTCCCTGCCATCATAATATACTGATCAACGTAGCAGGAAATAGAAGGTAGAGTTGATAGAGTGGGGAAAATCCGACAGGTTGGTTGTACAGAAGTAATTTGGTGGATTGATACCTATACAGCCTCCCTACCCATACATGGATCAAAATTTGGCTTGTTCCTCCTGAATCGTACAAATTTTGATCCATGTATAGTCGGCATCAAGCAGGCATTTTTTTTTAGCAGGAATGAAGTCTGGCATCTCCAGCACTGAATGAAATGCCAGCTGCTGGGGGGCCTATTGTCGCTGGGAAGATTATTTGTTAATGGTGGGGTCTATTGTTGCTGATGAGAAACCTATTTTTACCGGGGGATCTTATAATGCTAGAGTATCAATTGCTACTGGAAAAAATCTACTGTTGAGAGAGGGGTCTATTAATGCTGGCTGTCTGGGGGTCTATTTATGCTGGCTGCTGGAAGATCTACTGTATTGTTACATCGGGGGTCTATTGTTGCTGGGGGGAAGCTATTGTTGTTGGCGGGTACTTTGTTGCGGGGGGAGCTAATGCTGCTAGGGGGAGAATTTTGCTGTGGGTCTGTTATTGCTGGGGAAGGTCTTTTGTTGCTAAAATGGATTTACTGTTGCTGGGGAAAGGGGGCTTTATTGTTGCTGTGGAGGGATCTATTATTGCTGACTGCAGAGGAGGTGGTGGGTATGAGACGGAGAAACCTGGTGACTCGGTAAGAGGCAGTACCTGCACCTATTATCTGAAAAAAAGAGCCCTGGGTTTAGGAACCTGACATGTGTGCTCATACACAAGTGTCTCCTTAACAGCTAAAGGAGACAAACGCAAGTCATGTCAGAGCTTACAGCGCTTCAAAGAGGGAAAATTGTTGGTGCCGCTTAGCTGGTGCCTCTATTACTGAAGTTGCCAATTTATTTGACATGTCATGAGGTACAGTATCAAAGGTTATGGTGGCATATGCAGTTTCCAGGAAAACGTTGTCTAAAAAGCATAAGCGCGGTTGACATGGTCAAATGACCCCAAGAGACAAAAGGACATTGCGCAGGATTGTGACCTGAAAGAGGAAAACAACTGCTGCAAAAGTGACTACAGAGCAGAGGCGGACTGACCATTTGGAAACTCGGGCACTGCCCGAGGGCCTGGGGTCAGTAGGGGGCCCCATGAGATGCCCCTGGTACCTTTTTCATAGGCTTTTTTCAAGGACACAGGGGCCACATGATCCCCTATTGCCCGGGGGCCCCATGAGTTGTCAGTCCGCCCCTGCTACAGAGCTCAATCTCAGCTCTGCAGTCACTTTTGTAGCAGTTGTTTTCTTATTATTATATAATATAAATATATATTATATTACATAATTAAAAAAAAAAGATAGTTTAATATCATTTTAGGTAAACTGCATAGGCTTTGTTACTTTATAACTGGCGAGCATTAGAAGTTCACTGATTTGTTCCCGTTGGAATTGCTCCTTTCTTTCATTGTACATAATAACCACAACATACTGTATATTGAAATACACGTTAACGCAAACACTCTCTTTCCTCTGCTGGCAAGGGTTTTTGTTATGTAAAGCAATGTTTTAACTGAAAGCTGAAATACTTACTGCATAATCCATTATTACAATTGTTTGGGCACTTCTCACACGGTTTTCCTACAGTATATGGTGTATTGATGGAGTCTTGGATATTTCCCCTGAAATAGTTACCAAACAAGTCACACGTAAAGTGATTATAGCCTTATTAATGCACTTTCAACAACACAGTTGAGAATTTTACAGATTTTTTTCTTTTTATTTGTTGCTATTTTATGTTGCTATTCAAACAAATTCAATAACTGCCTTGCTTTGAACTGTGGAGAATGGGCCCTGCAAGAACAGTCAACTAGCCTTCAATTTTTCAAGGCAAGTTTTTAAGGGTCTACCATCTTTTTCTGGGTCCAAAAACTCTGCATTAGTATTACTTGGACCTAGAAAAAGGACGCTGTCCTAACTGTTAGTGCATATAAAAAAAATATCAGTGATTGTTCTCAAATGTTCAAAAAAAGGCAGTGAATAATTAAGCAACACACAATACCTGCAAATTCTAAGAACATAAATTTAAAGTGGTATTAAACTCAAAATAAAAATATATTGTAGCTTACAAATCTTTAAATGTTCTGGCTGCATTCATTTTCTTTTCTTAAAGCGGGACTTCACTCTCTCAATCAACACTTAATATTTGTAATCCTTATGCTGCTAGTATTAATAAATAGATAGGAAAGTATATCATGTTTATTGGTTTCAAACTTTTTTTTTAACATTTCTCTAGTTGCTTCCTAGTTTCCACGCCTAGGCAAATGATGTCATATGTCCCATGAGTATTAAATTAGGGAATGAATACAATTTTTGTAAAATTTCTAATTTGTCTTTTTTATCATTGTTTTTAGTGACTGCTTTATCTAGATCTGTGATCTAAGGTTCTGATGAAGCAGGTCTCCCACGCAATGTGTTGACCTATGTTAAGTGATCTCTGAGGAATCCACAACTTTAGTGCTCCCACTACTTATATGGCAAAACAATTGGTAGTATTGGCATCTGATTACATATATTACTTGTTTTACATGGACACTGTATGTTTTTAAATGTACAAATAAAAATATGTTAATCTTTTAATCATTTTGAATTTTTGTACAACCAGTGGAGGTATATCCAAAGTCCCATTACCTATATATGGCCTTTATAGCTTTATGCCTGAGGTAAGGGAAGATGGATTCCAGGAAGTAAACGCTGCATGAATCATCTGCCCTTACTCAAGATGGCCACAGCCAAAAATACTAGGGGGTATTTTCACAGTGCTTTTTCAGCAAAATAAAGCATGGAGACATGGATGGATGGGTGAGTTTGTTTGACTATTAAAAATAAATTAAAAAAATAAATTAAGTAGCATTTTTGGTTTATAGTGCTGAAAAAATACATACCAGGATCATGACTGTCTCTGGTGTTATGATCCTGGTATAACCACTTCAAGCTGAGGCCATATATAAACAGCCTATGGGCAGGAAGTGGTTAACCCAACACCTAAAATTCAAAATTCAGACACACACCTAAATTCACTGCCCCCTCAAGCATTTGTAACATGGATTGTCTCTATTTTATATCCTTTTGATATCTTGCTGAGAGGGACGGTAAATTACATTTTAGTTCAATATGTGGTTCTGAATTTTAGGCATTGGTACAATAAAGGATATTGCTTTATATAGGCTTTTATCACCAGTGGTTCCCAGATCTCACTTCTTTGCTTGACTTATATATTGAAAATACTGGATATTTTTGGGTGCAAATATAACCAGTCAAAGGAATTTTTATACTGTTTTAAAATAAAGGTTTTATTTTACATTTCTATATGTTATGAGTACTTACGTTGGGCACATACGGACGACAAAAATATATTTGAATACAGGTTGGTCTGGGCAATAATAGACATCACACCCCACCAAATAGGAACTGTACCACACAGTCTGAAATTGGAAATCATGATTTATTAGATACATACTGTTAGATTGGCAATAGACAGGTATAGACATAAACACCATGAAGTGTTTCTGCCTTCATCACCTCCAAAACTGCAACAACATTAAATTGTATCGAAATCTAAAACCAAAAATGTATATATACCAGTCCCTAGATGTGGCGGCTTTGTTAATTTTCTTATTTTCCCTTTATTTTTACCTGGTAATCCTGCAAATAACACACTTCCTGTCCTAAGGTGGCTACAATTTCTCCTCCACTGTATCTGTGGAGAAAACCATGGAAGTCATCCAGACTGGACTTCAAACATGTCTTCCTCTTCTCATTCCCACTACATGAAGGGTGGCTAGTACTGTATACAATAGGAAGATAATATTGATTGCAGTTTCAAGTCAGCTCACAGAAAGGACAAGAATGCTTCATCTCAGGCAAGATTCTGCACATGCTGAAAATGTTCTTAATCTGAAAAAAGGTAACTAGTACAGCCACCACATCTAAGACGTGGTTAGCTGCAATATGGTTAATTTATGTTTTGGAGGTTTGTTATCCTTTAAACCCAGTTTTAGTGACATTCAATACATTCATTGCGGATCTAAAACTCAGAATATCAGAATAAACTGACTTGCCTTGTTTAGAGTCGTGTAACTTTATGGCACAGCAGCCACGACTGATTTGTTGATAAGTAGTGAATCGCCAAAGAACTGGGTTTCAGACTGAGGGTAAGTTCGAGAACTAGCGAATGCCTGAGTGCCTAATCCATACCCCACTGAAGTTAATGGGATCCAAATGTTAAAGAAAAGTAATGGTCATTTTCTAAGATAATAGGCAAGGCGTTGTCAAACAAATGGTATGGAGGCTGGGCACAAGCCGAGGTGCATGTACCAGAGCAAAAAGTAGCAGCAATTTGAATACTGCTCAACTTCTTTCCTGCAGCCCTATAGCAGATATACTGCTACAGGGTGGCAGGGGTGTGCAAAATCACATATATATACGTGATTTTGCATATCTGGGTAGGGGGTGCATGTGTGCTGCGGTCGCGCCCTACCCGCGCAACTGTTCGCGGCCTCGGCTGTCAATCACAGGGTCCCAGCCGGTGATTACTCGCCGGCACCCGGTGATTGCGCAGGATTACAGATGGAGGGAGAGAACTAAGTAAACAAAACAGTTCTCTCCCCTGTCAGCTACTGCACCGTGCTAAGCATGGCTTTGCATAGCAGGGCCATGCATAGCAGTGTGCTTACAGTGAAGCACAAACACACAGCATACACTGTAAAACAGTACACAGTTAACCCTTTGATCGCCCCACATGTTAACCCCTTCCTGCCCAGTGCCATTAGTACAGTGTCAGTGCTTTTTATTAGAACTGATCACTGTATTGGTGTCACTGGGGAGGTCAGTAACACCAAGTCAGTTCCCCCCTTTGTCAGAATTAGAGATGAGCGAATTATTCAAAAATTTGATTCGGCTGATTCGGCGAATTCGCGGAATAAATTCGATTCGAGTCGAATATATTTGCTGCGAATTTAACTTATAAAAAGGGTGTTTCTAGGCTTCAGAGAGCCTTTATATTAGTGCAGAACACTGTACCTTTAATTTAAATGCCCTTGGAGTCTGCTGGGGAAGAGAAATAATACTGTCAGTCAGTATGACATGCAGATGAGTGCCGTCGATCTTAGAATCACCACACACTTCACTCATTTGGGCAGTCACGGGGCCAAAACCAGAGTGTGGAGCCACAGTGTGGCGGTGGAGGTAGCAGCAATGGGAGGCCATACAGCACCCTATGACAAAATGGAACCCACCAGCAGTGTGAGGAGACCTGAAAGTGGCACATGGCAGAGTGTGGCGATGGAGACAGCAGCAATGGGAGGCCGTACAGGGACCCATGACACACTCTGGACCTGGCAGCAGCATGAGGGGGGAGTACAGGGGCCCATGACAGATTACGGGCCTGGCAGCAGCATGAGGAGTCGGTACGGGGGCCCATGGCAGATTACGGGCCTGGCAGCAGCAATGGGAGGCCATACAGCACCCTATGACAAAATGGAACCCACCAGCAGTGTGAGGAGACCTGAAAGTGGCACATGGCAGAGTGTGGCGATGGAGACAGCAGCAATGGGAGGCCGTACAGGGACCCATGACACACTCTGGACCTGGCAGCAGCATGAGGAGGCGGTACAGGGGCCCATGACAGATTACGGGCCTGGCAGCAGCATGAGGAGTCGGTACGGGGGCCCATGGCAGATTACGGGCCTGGCAGCAGCAATGGGAGGCCGTACAGGGACCCATGACACACTCTGGACCTGGCAGCAGCATGAGGAGGTGGTACAGGGGCCCATGACAGATTACGGGCCTGGCAGCAGCATGAGGAGTCGGTACGGGGGCCCATGACAGATTACGGGCCTGGCAGCAGCATGAGGAGTCGGTACGGGGGCCCATGGCAGATTACGGGCCTGGCAGCAGCAATGGGAGGCCCGTAATCTGCCAGCTCCCTATGACAAAATGGAACCCACCAGCAGTGTGAGGAGACCTGAAAGTGGCACATGGCAGAGTGTGGCGATGGAGACAGCAGCAATGGGAGGCCGTACAGGGACCCATGACAGACTCTGGACCTGGCAGCAGCATGAGGAGGCGGTACAGGGGCCCATGACAGATTACGGGCCTGGCAGCAGCATGAGGAGTCGGTACGGGGGCCCATGGCAGATTACGGGCCTGGCAGCAGCAATGGGAGGCCCGTAATCTGCCAGCACCCTATGACAAAATGGAACCCACCAGCAGTGTGAGGAGACCTGAAAGTGGCACATGGCAGAGTGTGGCGATGGAGACAGCAGCAATGGGAGTCCGTACAGGGACCCATGACACACTCTGGACCTGGCAGCAGCATGAGGAGGCGGTACAGGGGCCCATGACAGATTACGGGCCTGGCAGCAGCATGAGGAGTCGGTACGGGGGCCCATGGCAGATTACGGGCCTGGCAGCAGCAATGGGAGGCCTGTAATCTGCCAGCACCCTATGACAAAATGGAACCCACCAGCAGTGTGAGGAGACCTGAAAGTGGCACATGACAGAGTGTGGCGATGGAGACAGCAGCAATGGGAGGCCGTACAGGGACCCATGACACACTCTGGACCTGGCAGCAGCAAGAGGAGGCGGTACAGGGGCCCATGGCAGAGTGGCGAAGCGTAAGCAGCTTAAATTGAAGGCCATACAGAGGCCTATGTTAAAAATAATAACATGTTTGGGGCATGATTCATGGCGGATTTAGTCAGTTGTGTCAGGAACTGGTGGTTTGAAATCCAGACTAATCCACGCCTGATTCATTTTCACAAACGTGAGTCTCTCCACACTTTGGGTGGACAGTCGTGTCCTCCGCGGAGTTACAATACCTCCTGCCGCACTAAACACGCGCTCCGATGCCACGCTACTGGCCGGGCATGACAGCCTTTCAAGGGCAAATTCAGCTAGTTGGGGCCAAAGGTCAAGTTTCGTTGCCCAGTAGTCAAGGGGATTGTCTACCTCGGTTGGCAGGGTGCTGTCCAAGTAGGCACAAGCCTGTTGTTTG
This sequence comes from Staurois parvus, assembly GCF_062004578.1. Taxonomy (NCBI): domain Eukaryota; kingdom Metazoa; phylum Chordata; class Amphibia; order Anura; family Ranidae; genus Staurois; species Staurois parvus. Next base: position 4,080,252 of record NW_028318186.1, on the reverse strand, counting down.
AGGTCCTGCTCCAGGTCCACCTGATGCTGCTGCTGCTGCGGCTGGTTAGTAGTTTCCTCACTGCGCTGGTGAAGAAAGCTACTCATCATCGACTGCAGACTGAGGCAGCCGCTGCTGGTGGAGCTGCCACTGCTCCTACCACCCCACCCCTCCCCTGCTGCCATGGCAGCGGAACGCGAGCGCACAGGGCCCACAGTGTCTGAGGATGGACGTTGGCGCAGAAAGGCAGAGACCAACTGACTACATAGGTGGTTTTTATAGTAATTTATTTTGGCCTCCCTCTCAGCAGGTGTGAAAAAGGCCACCATTTTTGAACGGTAGCGAGGGTCCAACAAGGTGAACCGCCAAAAGTCATCCCTCTGTCTGATGGCTATTATTCGGCTGTCGCTACGCAAGCAACCGAGCATGCTATGGGCCATTTGTGCCAAGGAATGCGAGGGACTCCCTGCCTCCATCTCCACAGCATACTGCCATGGTGCGTCTGGGTCCTCTGTCTCCTCCTCCTCCTCTACCAGATGCTCCTGCTCCTCCACTCCTGTCCGCTGAGTGGAAAAACCACCCATTTCACTCAATAATTCCTGAGCACCAATGTTCTCCTCTACCTCCTCCTCTTCTTCCTGTCCTGCCCCCACAGGGGTCATGTGGCGTTGAGATCTGTGCGCCACGTCTACCGCACCCTGACCAGCCATTGTTAACAGCATTTGTTCCAGGACGTGCAACAGAGGAATGACGTCGTTCATCCCATAGTCCTGCCGACTCACGAATAGCGTGGCCTCCTCAAAGGGCCTGAGCAAGCGGCAGGTGTCACGCATGAGCTGCCAATGGCTGACATCTAAGTTACACAGGGGAGTACCTTTATCCGCTTGTAACATCAGGAAATCGGTGATGGCTTTTCGCTGTTTGTAAAGGCGGTCTAGCATATGTAGGGTTGAATTCCACCTTGTTGCAACGTCGCAGATCAGGCGATGCTGTGGAATTCTGTTCTGCCGCTGCAGCTCAAGGAGGGTGTGCTTTGCGGTGTAGGAATGTCTGAAATGCATGCAAAGTTTACGTGACATTTTAAGGATGTCTTGCAGTAGGATGGTGGATTTTAGGAACCGCTTGACAACCAGATTGAACACGTGAGCCATGCATGGCGCATGGCACAACCTTCCTTGACGCAGAGCAGACACCATGTTCTTTCCGTTGTCGGTCAACATGGTTCCGATTTTCAGTTTGCGCGGAGACAGCCATCTGTCGATTTCTCTGTTCATTACACTCAGAAGTTCCTCCCCTGTGTGACTACGTTCGCCAAGGCATACCAGGTGCAGCACAGCGTGACACTGTTGCGCCCTGCACATGTGATATGCCGGTCGGGTAATGGGACTTGGCACGGGGGTGGCGGCTGAGGACACGGCGGAAGAAGAGGTGGTAGAGGCGGACATCTTTGCTGGACCAAGGACGTGCAAACGTGGAGGCAAAAGCGGCGTGACCTGTCCAACCACGTTCACCCAGTGGGCCGTAAATGACATGTACTGTCCCTGACCGTAGTTACAGCTCCACACGTCGGCGCTGCCGTGCACTTTGGCAGAGACCGACATGCTCAAAGACTGGCCCACCATCTCTTCTACATGTGAATGCAGGGCTGGCACTGCCTTTTTGGCGAAGAAACGCCGGCTTGGCACTCTCCACCGCGGCGCGGCACAAGCCATCATTTCTCGGAAAGGTGCTGAGTCCACCACTTGGAAAGGGAGGGACTGCAGCACCAGCAACTTGGACAGGAGGACGTTCAGCTTCTGCACCGTCGGGTGCGTGCTTGCAAACTGTTGTCTCTTGGAAACGGATTCCAAGAAAGACTGCTGACGGGATCCGTGAAGAGGAGTAGCAGGAGAAGGAGCATCTGAACGAGCGGAAGATGCCAACGAGCGACAACTCCCCTCAGCAGAGGTGTTGGAGCCTTGACTGGCTGATAGAGGGCGATTGACGTCGGGTGACGGAGCAAGTAACGGAGCGGGTGATGGAGCGGGGGCTGGGGCAGGCAGAACCGCCGTATCTTTATCACGGTTTTCCCAGGCCACCGAATGGCGACGCTGCATATGCTGACGCAATGCTGTAGTCCCAACATGGGCCCCCTGGCCACGCTTGACTTTCTGGCCACATAGTCAACATACGGCTACGTTTACTTCCTCGGGCGGCTTGACGAAAAATTGCCACACCGCCGAGTAGAAAACTTTGCCCCCGCTACTCCTCACTGGCTGACTGCTACTTCCTCCGTGCACACCGGCACCACTACTGGCCGTGGTGGTAGGCTGCAGTGGAGCTGGTGCTCTACTCCGTGGCCGTTTGCCTCCACTGACACTGCTGCGACCCTGCTGCCTCCTGGGCAACCCACCGACTGTTTTGCTCGCTGGCAAGCTGGCACCCTCTTCTCCTGATGATGCGGAAGCAATAGCCTGATGATGACGAGGCTGCCAAGTGCGATCAGCCTCATCATCATCAATTAGGGTCTCCGCCTCATTACTAGCCCCCTCGGCTGCGTGTGGGTCAGGAGACAGACCTGTCTCTAGACCGGCTACCGAGCCACTCTCCTCGCCACTACTTCTTCGCCTGGCTGCTGAAGAGGCGGATGTCTCCCCCCGTTCCTGACCGCCCTCTGTTAGCTCTTCCTCACTGTACAGTGGGGCTGAGCCCACAGCATGTGATACTTCGCTTGGTGAGGGAACACCAAAGGACAGGGGCAGGTAGAGGACACGTGATTTCAGTGGGCTTGCTCCCGGGCCATGCCAACTAACGGTTGTGTCTAACGTACCCACCGACCGTTGGCTGTAGGTGTCAGAGGTGACCTGGGAAGAGGAAGACGACCGAGCCAACCAATCGATGACGGCAGGGTTGTCGGTGGAGACACGACCGCTGGATGACACCGGGAGCACTGGCCTCTGGCTGCGACTAGTGCTGCCTCGACCCCTTCCTCTGCTGCCACGTCTGCTCCCTCCTGAAACATTGCCTCCTCTGCCACTCCTCTGCGTGTTGTCTGACATACTCTTTAATTCAACGATTCTGTGTCCCTGAGTAACGATTCTGTGTCCCTCAGTAACGATTCTGTGTCCCTCAGTAACAATTCTGTCTCTGTCCCTGAGTAACGATTCTGTGTCCCTGAGTAACGATTCTGTGTCCCTGAGTAACAATTCTGTGTCCCTTAGTAACAATTCTGTGTCCCTGAGTAACAATTCTGTGTCCCTCAGTAATGATTCTGTGTCCCTCAGTAATGATTCTGTGTCCCTCAGTAACAATTCTGTGTCCCTGAGTAACAATTCTGTGTCCCTGAGTAACGATTCTGTGTCCCTGAGTAACAATTCTGTGTCCCTGAGTAACAATTCTGTGTCCCTCAGTAACGATTCTGTGTCCCTCAGTAACAATTCTGTGTCCCTCAGTAACAATTCTGTGTCCCTGAGTAACAATTCTGTGTCCCTGAGTAACGATTCTGTGTCCCTGAGTAACGATTCTGTGTCTGTCCCTGAGTAACGATTCTGTGTCTGTCCCTGAGTAACGATTCTGTGTCCCTGAGTAACAATTCTGTGTCCCTGAGTAACAATTCTGTGTCCCTGAGTAACGATTCTGTGTCCCTGAGTAACAATTCTGTGTCTGTCCCTGAATAACGATTCTGTGTCCCTGAGTAACAATTCTGTGTCCCTGAGTAACAATTCTGTGTCTGTCCCTGAGTAACGATTCTGTGTCCCTGAGTAACAATTCTGTGTCCCTGAGTAACGATTCTGTGTCCCTGAGTAACGATTGTGTGTCCCTGAGTAACGATTGTGTGTCCCTGAGTAACGATTCTATGTCCCTGAGTAACGATTCTGTGTCCCTGAGTAACGATTCTGTGTCCCTAAAGTCTCTGTGGCCCTAACTCTGTCCCTAATACACAGAGGTCTGTCTCTCTTGAATGACCGGAGGCTAATGGAGAATTCTAAGATGGCCGCGATTTATAGCTCCACCATTACACAGTGCTGGCTGGCTGGCTGCTGATTGGCTAATGCGATCACATGTCATGAATGAATGCATTATGGGTCAGCGCGCCTTGTCTGCGCGCCTTCCCAGAGATCCCTGCTCCGTCGCCACACATGTCGCCGCCATTTTTGGGAAAATTTGATTCGTGCGCCCGAAGTTTGCTAATTTTCGGATTCGGCGCGAATCGAATTTTTCCTAATCTTCGAAACGAATTCCACTTCGTCATGTTCGATTCGCTCATCTCTAGTCAGAATGCCAGCCGCAGTCCTGCTATAAGTCGCTAATCACTGCCATTACTAGTAAAAATAAAAAATAAATTTAAAAATCCCAATATATATACTGCCATTTGTAAATGCTATAACTTTCACGTAAACCAATTAATTTACACGTATTGGAATTATTTTTAGCAAAAACATGCAGGAGAATACATTTTGGCCTAAATTTATGATGAAATTTGATTTTTAAAATTTTTTTACTGGATATATTTAATAGCAAAAAGTAAAAAAAAATTAGTTTTTTTTCTCAAAATTGTCGGCCTTTTTTTTATAGCGTAAAAAATAAAGAATGCACAGCCAATCAAAAACCATTGAAAGAAAGCTCAATTTGTGGCAAAAAAAGGACGTACATTTCATTTGGGTGCAGAGTTGCATGACCGCGCAATTGTCAGTTAAAATAACGCAGCGCTGTAATGCAAAAAATGGCTTTTTCAGGAAGTTGGGGGGGGGGCCCTCTCTGGAGTGCAAATGCTTAAAGGTGCTTCATCTGGCATTAATTTGAATGGAAACCTCATATAAAAGACAAGAAAGAAAAAGCACTGTGCCCCCCCAAAGTTTATACCAGGCCCTTATGCATGTATGCAGCCTGGCCAAAAAAGAGAGGGGCAAGCATGTGCTCAGCTCCTGAACCATACCAAACCACATGCCCTCAGTATTGGCAGAGCACCTTGCCAGAAGGGACTCCAGCCAGCAAAGTACCTTGTCCCCATGTCGATAAGGACAATGGTCTCTTTCCCACAACTCTGGCCAGATGGTTGCAGGGGTGTGCAGGTGAGGGCTTATCAGAATCTTGAAGCACCTTTGAAAATAAGGGGGCCCCCCAGATACCAGTCCCCCCATCCCCACATGAAAGATTAAGTGGTACATGACATCCCTACTAATTCATAAAAAAAATTCTAAATAGACACACACTTTTTGACGATCCTTTAATAAATAATAAAAAGCCCCAAAAATTCTTTATGGGATCATCGTCAGTTATATAATCCACTGATGCAAATCCATGTCAATCATGATGGAACGATACCCATGGACTGGTCAAAACAAAAAAACACACCAACCCCCTGAACTGTTATCTGGAATGTAAAGAAAGGGATGGAAACGGCCATGCTGTTCAATGCAATTGCCAAAATATGACCAAGTGACCATATCTTTGTTTACATTGCCAAGGATTCCCAGACAACAAACTCATGGTGCTGAGTGACAACACTAGTTGCTGTAGACATGCCAAGTACCAGATCCTATTGCTTCCTTAAAAACCATTAAAAGGGGAAGAAGGAAGTTGTCATATATGGTACTGAAACAAAAAAATGCTGTTATATATAACATTCAGCTAAATGTTCCATATTCAGATGAATGCCTGAACAAGCAAACCGGGAGCTCGTCCCTAGTGATGAGAGAAGAGCCTTCAGTCAAGTACATGAAAGCTCTCTGGCAACTAGAGTTCACAGTGCTGGCCACATAACATAATTGTGCGTGAAGGCCACAGGACATAATTGTGCGTGAAGGCCACAGGACATAATTGTGAGTGAAGGTCACATAACCTGGAGCAGAGCACCACCATGTTATAACAGCTGACTCTAATACTTTTCCCTACTGAATGCCTCTATAATTGTATACGTAGACCTAAAGTTTAGTTTTAAAGGGGTCATTGTCAAGTTAAATGGAATGGGAAGGCCAGTCAAGATCTCCTGAACATTCCCCTGCTCTCTACAGCCATGGTTGCCACTTGTCCAGGTGTTATAAGCACTGACAGTTTCTATAATTGTTATTCTATGGTGTTGACACAGGAGCAATCTTGACTTTAGGTTTTTCCTACACCATTGCACACATTCTGTCCATGTACTTGTGGGACCCAACAGACTTCAATTTTTAAACATTGTTCCATTATAGCCCCTTATCAAGGCTTAATTAGACAAAATTAGGGCTTGTGCTATGTCTCATAGACTGCAAAAATCCAGAGATAAAGACCATCTGCTCTCCAAAGAAAATTCAAAACACTGCTCATTTTATTAATCTAGAGCTGCTTTTTTCATCCTGGGTGTTGGTTCACCCTGGGGTGCCATTGGGGCTTATTAAGGGTGCGGTGGCAAAACGCTAAAAAGTGTAAAAGCGTGGCTCTGTGAAAAAAAAGTTGTCTTTCATCAAGCTATTTGATCCAAGTCTTTTTTTTTTTTCCACAGAGCCACAGGTTGAAAAAATATGCAGTCACCCTGTGCTAGGCTGCCTGCCCGCATCCTACCAACCAATATTATCATTGGTTGCTAATGGGGACATTGGGAGCCTGCACAGCTTCCTTGGTTGTCCTCACTTGCCTCCTCAGGAGGTACAGGTCAGCGGGGGTTCCAGAGCTGTCTGTGATGCTCTCCACTCCTCTCCCTGGAGTTCAGGGAGGGTGGGTGGGATCAGAGTTGTGGTCACTTTTCTATTTCTCCTTGCACAGGTGGCTGCTAGGGCAGATCCAGCAGTTGAAGATGGAAGAGGCGCAGAGATAGCAGTCCTGCAAGTCTCTCTTCATCTCCAGTGGTGTGGTAAGTGGCTGAGGAGAAAGGCTTCTCCATAAGGAATTCTACGTGACCACTGATTGGCACTACATACTGCTACTTGACCAGCACTACATACTGGTCACTGACTGGTACTACATACTGCTACCTGACTGCTCATTGGCTGGCACTACATGCTGCTCATTAACTGGCACTACATACGGCTCACTGACCAAGACTACATACTGCTCACCAACTAACACTACATACATAGCACTGCAATTTATCCTGCCACTACATACTACTTACTGATTTCTACAGGTACAAGGCAAATCTGCATCACAGCATACTGACCATTGAACTCTGCCTCACGAAGCTAACAGGGATTAATAAAGCATCATAAATAGGATACCCCTGAACTGTTTCATGAGCCAGAGGAGTGAATGCCACTGTGTGCATGGCTGCTAGTACACTAACTGGGGAAAGAACATTGGGACCAAATCAGCAGGCCCTTTTGGGGGTGAGCGCTACATTTGGATCTGAGCAATGATAACCTGACAAGGGATATAACCCCTCACCACTCTATTTAACCACTTCCAGACCGGACACTTTTACCCCCTTCCTGGCCAGGGCAATTTTCAGCTTTTAGCGCTATCACACTTTGAATGACAATTGCGCGGTCATGCCACACTGTACCCAAATGAATTTTTTACCTTTTTTTGAGATAGATAAAGCTTTATTTTGGTGGTATTTATTCACCACTGGGATTTGTATTTTTTTTGCTATGTAAATGAAATGTCCAAAAATGTTGAAAAAAAGTGTTTTTTTTATAAAATTTTGCAAATAAATAATATTTCATCATAAATCTTAGACAAAATTTATTCTGTTATCTTTTTAGTAAAAAAAAAAATCCAAATTAGTTTATAAGCAAAAATTATAATTTTTAAACATTTTTTTTTACATTTTTATTTTATTTTTTTATATTATTTTTTTTTTTTTTACATACTATCACCCTAGCAGTACAGTGTCACCATGGTGACCCTGTACTACTTGTGAGGGGTGATGAAGATTTTTTTTTTTTACACTGATAGCTTTTACACCCATATAGGATGTAAAAGCAATCATTTTTCTTTCTCTCTGTGTGCATTCTTGCACTCATTGAGAAGAACTGAGTGAGCTGTGATTGGTCACAGCTTGTCACATGGTACAAGGCTTTTGTGAATAGCCTTGTACCATGTGACCTCTGTGATCATTCACAGATTTCACACATAGTAAGCAATTATGTCAGAAGTGACATCTTGCTTACTACTTTGCATGTGATCACTGATTGGCCAATCAGTGATCACATGATTGGGACCTCGTACAGAGGTCCCGTTCGACGATCAGTGTTTCACTGTGTGCGGAGGACACAGCGGGCACCGGATCGCGTTGCTGCGCGCTCCCAGGGAGCGCGCACAAGTAGGGTGCAGGGAGGCCGTTTATAGACGGCCACCCGACCCTGCAGTGCCACCGTCCGGCCGTTTATATACAACGGCCGGTCAGGAAGTGGTTAAACCAACAAAAAAAAAAACATTTTGCCTTTAGTTATACTTTGATACTATGATGATGCTCAGTGACCTTCGGAAAGTGTAAAATGGTCTACTAGTACAAAAAAACCCTATCATTTATCATTTTTCATCCCTGACCATAGGTTGTGGGAGAGCGCAATGCTTATTTAATACCGAGCTGTTTCTTCAACCCAATCCCCTTACCTAAAAGTGACATATTATAGTGAACACCAAGTGGCACCAAAACAGTTTTGTTTAGGGTCCTAAAAGAAATGTAATCTCCAAACAAAAGGTTTCTTCACCATGAGAGCTGTGAAAATGTGGATTAGACTCCCTCAAGAGTTGGTTCTGGCCAGCTCAGTGGATTGCTTCCAAAAAGTCCTGGATTGTTTCTTAGATACACAGAATATAACTGGATACTAACATTTATAGGTAACGTTGATCCAGGGAATATCCGATTGTCTCTCGGGGGATCAGGAAGGAATTTGTTTCATTGCAGCAGCAAATTGCATCATGCTTTGCTGGGTTTTTTTGCCTTCCTCTGGATCAACTGTGGGTGTAGGATTATAACTTTTTTTGGCTGAACTGGATGGACTTTTGATTTTTTTCAGACAGACTAACTATGTAACTATGTAAAAGAGACCACCTGCTTGTGGTATGTATTTCTTACTTTATATGTCAACACACAGTGTTTTCTGTGAAAACATTGTAAATTACCCTTTACATATCTAAAACTGCCCACAAATGATGCTCATTAAGAAATCCAGCAAGAACTTGGGCATATGGCATATGATAGGCTGCTAACATAAAAATGATTTTCTAAATGCGTTCAATATCTTCACTCAATACATTCACTTCAATTATCAAATCATGCGGAAAGCAAGTTCCTGGTTATTTCACCTGCACATGATTGGGTATTCAAAATAAACCAAGCAATGAAGATTCTCTACTATTTTAGAAAATCATTGAGTGTTGTACCTCAGATGCTTATGAGCACATTAGATAGCGTTTTTAATGATATATAAAAGTATATTTAATATTGTATTTTATTAAAATAAAAAAAAATATATAACTCTGTGACGAGGGAGCAGGGGGCGTGGCTGTGCCCCACTGTCTGTATCTATGAACACTGGCAGTGGGTCTTGGGAGCCGGCTCGCATGAGTGCCCCCATAGGATGTGGATTCCTATGGAGGCACTGGTTGAAGAGAAGGACCCAGGAGCACTGGTGGGGGACCAGAGAAGATGAGGATCGAGGCTGCTCCGTGCAAATACATTGTACACAGCAGGTGGGAAATGTTTGGTTTTTTAATTTAAAGCTGAAGCATTACAAACACGTTATTTGGTTCTGTAGTAAGCATGCAGTGGTGGTTTTGCATATTTTGCATATATAGAATTAGTCCTTCCATTCCTCTCCCTATGCACCTATTTGTTTCTTATTTCTAGTTGCACAACATAATATCTGGTGTCTTAAGCTATTGCTATAAAATAACATTTTAAAATAAAGCATACCTGTGTATAATGTCCTGTTACAGCATTTGGTGGGTCGGCTCCTTTGCCAAATACAAAATTTGCGGACTCACCACAATGTGCACCAATAACTTCAGTCCATGATGCAGGATATGAGGAAAAAAAAAGATTTTCTCCACAATCTATTCCATCTGTACATATTGCAAAAAAGGTATAGTCAATATTGATAAACAATAATATATATTTCCTTTTCCCTGGGTAACCACTGCAGCTCTCACACCAGTAAATTCCCCCAACCTCCATGGAGCAGACTCATTTTTCAATTACTATGGGTCTGTTTATTCAGAAAAGTCATATATTGAGGCTTTTTGGGACAAACAAGGCTTTCTTTCAGTAATACTGTCCTGCAAAAATATTTTTTTTGTATGCAATTAATAGAAAAGTAACAAAAATAATAAAGCCCACTTTTTTCAACCTTGATCAATGATATAATAAAAATGTAACTGTAGAAAAAAAACACTATATATTATACAACACGATGCAAAGTTTGTTACTAACGGAATAACAGCTCTTTTGCCAATTTTGCACTTCTTTTAACACAAAAGTTTAAATTGAAATTTTAATAATGGTTAGAAAAAAATTTAAAAAATAAAATAAATAAATAGTCAGGAAAAAAATAGCCAAGGGGAGACCCTCTAATTAAGGGTTAAATAGGAAAACATTTTTATTAAAAAAAACGTAATTTCCGTCACATTTCCTTAGCTCTTTCGCTGCCAGGTCCATTCGGACCTCACAGCCGGGGGGTTACACGCATCTTGTGGCCGCAGCCACCGATATTGCATATAAAACTGACAAGTAGATTCCTGCCTGTCAAGTGGAAGCAGTCAGGTGGCTGTGTTGCTACCAGATTGCTTCTACACACCCACGGTAGCAATGCCCTGCCCCTGCATGCACACTCCCACCATGTAATGGCTGACATGGCGGGTGCCAGCAGGTGGAGGGGAAGGAGGAGAGTGGACACACATCCGCTCTCCTCCTCTTCTTGCTGTGACCCGGAAAGCAACATGTATGACGCCACTTCCTGGTCACCCCTGTCACTTTCCCTGCCTAGAATAGCCAGGGAGGAATGTATTGCAATCAGGGGTGGACTGACAACTCATGGGGCCTCCCGGGCAATAGGAGATCATGGGGCCCCTGTGTCCTTGCCCAAACTCAAAAATGCCTATGAAAAAGGTCTCAGGGGCATCTCATGGGGCCCCCTACTGACCCCAGGCCCTTGGGCAGTACCAGAGTTTCCAAATGGTCAGTCCGCCCCTGATTGCAATGTGATCTGCATTGCAATGCATTCCGTGGAGTCCAGAGGAAACATGCAGGGTCTTTTAGACCCTTCATGTCTCATTAAAGAGAACCTGTCACCTACAAATAATCACATAGGGGACTTTGTGTCTCCTATGTGATGAAACAAAGGTTAAGCAAGAAAAACCGTTTTTTGATGCAAAAAAAATAAAGTTGCACCCAAGCACATAACATCCCCACGAAAACAAAAAATTTTGAGGCCACCCCACCCCCACATATATGAATGTAAACCCACGCAATGGGAGTGCCTACATGTGAAACCATCAATTGCAACATACACATTACGTATTGCCGCTCAAACTGGAGTGAGAGCAATAATTCTAGCACAAGATCTCCTCCAGAGCGCTAAACTCATGACTTATAGGGGCTTTGGAAGCATTATGAATGAAGGGGAGAGAACAATGTTCCTGGACAACTCGCCAGCCAGCTTGCCAACAACCAAATTAACCTGTCTAACAGTATGCGTTTGTTTATAACAGGGGTTTAGTTAGCACACATTTGCAAATACATACGTAAGCCACAGAGCCACGTCACGGCACTCTGATAATCTGTGGTCCTAACTCTACAATTTGAGAGCCCCCATAGTAGAGGTACATGTATTTAATGGATACATCAACGGCAGGTGGACCTGAGGGAGCCCACCCCTCTTAAAGGCACAGGAGTGCAAAGGACACCCAGCATATAGCACAATGGCAGCCAGGGTGTCCTAGTGCACCCACGTACCTAAACTCCAACATGCAAATAAAAATGGCCACCGCCCAAGTCTATAACTAGCTAATTAAGCGGTGGCTGAACTGATGGGCACTGATAGGTGGCACTGATGAGGAGGCACTGATGGGCATTGACAGGCATAACTGATGGGCACTGAAAGGCAGCACTCATATATGGCACTGAAAGGTGGCACTGACTGGCATTGATAGGCGCCACTGACTGGCACTGATAGGCAACACTGACTGGCACTGATAGGCAGCACTGAAAGGCAGCTCTGATGGGCGCTGATATGTGACATTGATGTGCACTGATATGTGACATTGATGTGCACTGATATTTGGCATTGATGTACACTGATGTGCACTGGTACTGTATGTGACATTGATGGGCACTAACAGGTGGCAATTATGGGCACTGACAGGTGGCACTGATGGGGCTACACTGATAATCAGAGCACTGATGATGCATTGATGATCAATATACATGTCCCCTCTGAGGAATGCCGCTTACTGGCTCTCCTCTTCTCACACGCTCTTAGCATGAGGAGAGGACTGCCGATAACTGGCATTTCCTATTTACATGCGATCAGCTGTGATTGGACACAGCTGATCACATAACAGAGCCTACGTCATCACCTCTTTACTGCGATCGGAGATCCGCTGCGCCGATCGCCGCACCGCATGCCCCTGGGGGCGTGCATGCGCCGCTAGAGTGGGAGGATGTCATATGACATCCTCCCAGAATGAGAGAACCACCGCCTGTCCATCATTTCCTTATATGGCAGGCGGGAGGCGGTTAAGCAACACATCATAGAGCGAGCATTGGCTACAGATCAGTTTTTTTTTTGGAGGGATAAAAAAATCAATTTTTAGTAGAATGTGGAAAGGTAACAACATTTATGGAGACCAGACTAATGGCGTGCATACAGGTTTATGGAGTATGTGTGTGTGCAGGGGCGGACTGACCATTTGGAAACTCGGGCACTGCCCGAGGGCCTGGGGTCAGTAGGGGGCCCCATGAGATGCCCCTGGGACCTTTTTCATAGGCTTTTTTGAGTTTGGGCAAGGACACAGGGGCCCCATGATCCCCTATTGCCCGGGGGCCCATGAGTTGTCAGTCCGCCCCTGTGTGTGTGTATGATTGCCTAGCAGACAAACTGCAGACAGAGTGGCAGCAAGCTACTATGAGTCATATGTCTGGTGTAGGATTGTGCATGGACAGTTGATAGAGTGATTAACACAAAGGTTCTAGCTTGTAGGATAGCGTGAGGAATCCTAAAAGTGTGTGCTGCTAGACTGCTCCCCAACACTTGGAGTGCACCAGATTGCATGTAAGATTTGTATCTGCCTGTGTGTGGTCAGCCAGTTAGATTGGAATGGAGTCTCCCTCTAGTGGTGGCCAGATATACTGCGGACTATGAAAAGTGTATCACAGTGTATCTAAGGCAGGGGTGGGCAAACTTTTTGACTTGAGGGCCACAATGGGTTCATATATTGGACCCGGGGGCCGGACCAAGAGTAGATGAATGATGTGTATGTGTCATCCATAGTAAGTATAGTAATATTCCCCCATAGTAAGCATAGTAATTAATCCCCCATATAGTAATTCATCCCCCATAGTAATTCATCCCCCATATAGTAATTCATCCCCCATATAGTAATTCATCCCGCATAGTAATTCATCCCCCATATAGTAATTCATCCCCCATATAGTAATTCATCCCCCATATAGTAATTCATCCCCCATAGTAATTCATCCCCCATAGTAATTAATCCCCCATATAGTAATTCATCCCCCATAGTAATTCATCCCCATATAGTAATTCATCCCCCATATAGTAATTCATCCCCCCTATAGTAATTCATCCCCCCTATAGTAATTCATTCCCCATATTGTGTCAATTCACTTACCTTTGCTCCGCGCGTTCCTCTCGCCGTGTTCACGCGCCGTTCCGGTCTTCAGGGCGGACTGTGAGAGGAGCCTAGCTCCCCTGCTGCCCCGCCTCACGCTGCCCCGCTCCTCACGCTGCCCCGCCTACACACATCCTGACAGGCAATGTTTGCCACGCTCCGCGGGCCGGATTAAAAGGTCCACCGGGCCGTAGTTTGCCCATTGCTGATCTAAGGGCTCGTTCGCACTTGACTTTATTTCTAACTCTTGCCAAACGCCCCTATAGCGTTTCACAGGCGTTAGACAGGCGTTTGTGAAGCGTTTTTAACGCTCCCCAAAGCCCCATGTGCAGTTTTGAGGTGGTTGATAGGCATTTGCCAAGTGTTAAAACCGCACCACAAATGCCTATAATGAAGTTAAATGGTCTTAATGCTCCACAAACGCCTCACAACCGCATCACAACTGCACCGCAAATGCCTGGCAGGCGTTTGCGGAGCGGCACCATAGGCTTGAATGGGAGGCTCCAACTCCTCCTGACTTGACACGAGGCGTCGCTAATGCGTCAGTGTGAACAGCACTGTGTGATGATATGTGCAGAATTTTCATAGGCGTTTGAGAAGCATTAAAAACACTTCCCAAAGGCCTGTCTGACGCCTGCTGACAAAGCTAGTGTGAACTAAGCCTTACTGGCTCACAGTAAGCTTCCCATCATTCCCTCCCACACCAAACAAGGTCCTTCCCTCAGCTAGCTAGTGGCTGTGGGCTTGCTTCCTTGACAGCCTAGTATAAAGATTTATTGCTGAGATATAAATTGTTGCGGACCCCAAAACAGACCAATTTTCTAGTGAGAATGAGGAAGAGTTTGAATGTTGGTCAGGTTTTCAGGATTTCTATGTTTCTATTGGAGATATTTTCTCTCCCTTCCTGCCCCAGTGACCACACATGAAGTGCCTAATTGGGAAGAATGCAGCTATGAAGGTATCTATGCAGCAGGGGTGGACTGACAACTCATGGGGCCCACCGGCAATAGGGGATCATGGGGCCCCTGTGTCCTCGCCAACACCCAAAAAAGCCTATGAAAAAGCCAATGAAAGGTACAGGGGCATCTCATGTGGTCCCCTACTGACCCTGGGCCCTCGGGCAGTGCCCGAGTTTCCAAATGGTCAGTCCGCCCCTGCTATGCAGCTACACGTTTCTGTCTGTTTCCCACTCAAAAAAGTTTTAAAAACCTATGCAGGCAGTCAATGCTCCCTATGCATATTTACATGATAACCAGTTGCCATTATCTGAAATCTTTAGGTGGAGTTCTTCTTTAAAACTTGCCATATGGGAGATCCCAACTTGGTCCTGTCCAACACGGGTCAGTTTTTTATATCCATATAATTCATAATCTGTTATCAGGCAACTTACTTGACAGTTGTCTTTGTTTTGGTAAACTGTGGTTCAGGTAGCAACGTTTTGCATATGCTAAAGAAGAATCTGCAGCCTCTATATTCCATACCTAAGGAAGGAAAACAAACTGCATTTGTTCTAATGGAGTATATCATTTCTCTTTATAGAATTAAAACTTATATCTAATGGATCACCACTAATAAAATCATTATTTGTTCTGAACACCACGCATCTTCTTTCAATCAAAACCATCATCATCTTAGTCATCAACAAACAGTATTAGAAATGAGCAACTATTTAAAAGTCATTTATTTGGGGGTATTTTGTATTGTAAAAGGAGCTCCAAAACCCAAATCAGGGACCCCTAGGATAGCAGCAGTGATACATTGGGCTTCAGTGCAGAAGGAGATTAGCTTTAGCAGTCTAGAGCAACGAGCTCCTGGCACCCTCTGACCCTCATACTAGTCCTGCCTGAAACAATACACTAAGGGCTCATGTACACGGGGCATTTGGAAAACTCTTCTGACCGCTGGAAACTGACTGCTGGAAAACGCAAGTTATAAAACGTCAGTTTCCATACCGCGTTTATGCACGTTTATGCATGTTTGCATTTAGAAGCATTTTTAACCACTTCCCGTCCGGCCGTTGTATATAAACGGGCAGACGGTGGCAGTACAGGGTTGGGTGGCCGTTTATAAACGGCCTCCCTGCACCCTGCTTGTGCAGCACCACGATCCAGTACCTGCTGTGTCCTCCGGACACAATGGAACACCGATCGTTGGACGGGACCTCTGTGTGAGGTCCCGATCATGTGATCACTGATTGGCCAATCAGTGATCACATACAGAGTAGTACGCAAGATATCACTTGAGACATCATTGCTTACTACGTGTGAAATCTGTAAATGATCACAGAGGTCACATGGTACAAGGCTATGCACAACAGCCTTGTACCTTGTGACAAGCTGTGACCAATCACAGCTCACACAGTAGTTCTCAATGGCTGCAAGAATGCAGCTAGAGAGAAGGAGAAATGATTTCTTTTACAGCCTTTATGACTGTAAAAGCAATCAGTGTAAAAAAAAAAATCTTCATCACCCCCAACAAGTAGTACAGTGGTGTCACCTTGGTGACACTATACTGCTAGATGAGAAAAGGAGACAAGCGCCTCTAAATGCAATAAGTCTTTTTATTCAATTCTAAATGTAGAAACACTCACATGTGTGAAGTTACAACCCTTTGCGCTGTTACAACCCTTCCTCATTTTTTCTGAACACTGTACTGCTAGGGTGACAGTATGTAAAAAAATAAATACATAAATAAATAATAATATAAAAATTAAAAAAAAAAAGTAAAAAAAAAGTTTAAAAATTATAATTTTTGGTTATAAACTAATTTGGGTTATTTTTTTTATTTACTAAAAAGATAACGGAATACATTTTGGCCAAGATTTATGATGAAATACTATTTATTTACAAAATTTTATAAGAAAAACACTTTTTTTCAAAATTGTTGGATTTTTTATTTACATAGCAAAAAAATAATAATCCCAGTGGTGAATAAATACCACCAAAATAAAGCTTTATCTGTCTCAAAAAAATGCTAAAAAATTCATATGGGTACAGTGTTGCATGACCGCGCAATTGTTATTCAAAGCGTGATAGCGCTGAAATCTGAAAATTGGCCTGGACAGGAAGGGGATAAAAGTGTCCGGAAGTGGTTAAAATATAACCTCAAGAGACCCTCCCAAATGCCCAGAATGCACTGAAAATTAGTAAATAATTTACTATTTCAGACATTTTCAGAGAATTAGAGAGAGTAGAAGCAGAAAGAGCAGTATGTGTTGAGATGACATGTCTTCTCTGGTTGTATTCACTATGGATCCCATCATGAGCAATGCGGCACGTTCTACCATTTTTTCATTCACGCAAAACCTGGATCTGACTGAGCTGGTGTACCGGGGCCATTTGAATACATGGAAAACGCTTTGCATGCATTTCTGATGATGAAAAAAGGCTCTGGACAGCATCTTGATATGGAACAGTTAAAAAACGCTTCTAAACGCAAAAGCTTATAAACGCAGTTAACCGCATTTACAAGCATTTGGCGTTTGAAACGCTGGTAAAATCTACTTCTGGCCGCAATTTTGGTGCGTTCAAAGAAACGACTGTAAACTCAACTGCCTGTAAATGACTGTAAATGACATAGTGTACATGGACACATAGGAAAACATTAGGGAGAGTTCAGCAGCTGCAGAAAAAAATGCTGAACAGCTCCTGAATGTGAGTTTATCAGCTGCAGTGTACATGAGTCCTAACATTTAACCAGGGGCGGACTGACCATTTGGAAACTCGGGCACTGCCCGAGGGCCCGGGGTCAGTAGGGGGCCCCATGAGATGCCCCTGCTACCTTTTTCATAGGCTTTTTTGAGTTTGGGCAAGGACACAGGGGCCCCATGATCCCCTATTGCCCGGGGGCCCATGAGTTGTCAATCCGCCCCTGAACAAAGCTTACTTCTCAGAGCTGGAGGCTGCTATAGCCATACTTGAAGTGGTAGTAAACTTTTATGGGCCCGGGTGATTTAATCCATAATGTGCTAATATGCACCATAAACTAGTACATTATGGCATACTTACCTTAAAAACAAAGCCCTCCAGTGGCGTGCTGTCACTGATGACAGGGCTTCCATCTTCACCCAGTCTTCCTTCCAGGTTTGCGAGCTGCAGCTGCTTGAATAGCCGATCCGTGATCCCACACATGTGCACCAGAGTCATGGCCATGGCACAGGGCTCTGAAGAAGCAACATGAGTATGCCATCCCTTCAGAACGCACGCCCTGCTGGTGTCACCAGCTGCATCCTGTGTGAATATCTCCTAAACACTGCAATTTTAGCAAATATCCACTGTACCTACAAGCAAGTCTTATAGGCTTACCTGTAGTTAAAAGTTCAAAAGCGGTGTTTACTACTGCCTTAACACCCCCTAATGAAAAACACATGCAAAACAATCAGTAGGTCCAAAGTGAAGGACAGATGATGTTATATGCATACATTCATTCTTCTAGTAAAAGCCGAGCTTTACCCCCAGCCCCCTCCAGTGGGTCTTCCCTGAAGGCCCTACAATAGAATTGGTTTCCTGGACCTTGGATTGGCTCCGATGAAAAGGGGATCGCCCCTCGAAATGCATCAGCCATTTGAGGGTCTTCTAATGCTTTGGGAGCTGACCTAGTGATGTGATTGCTTTGGATACTGATATGCCTTTGTCAACACAGTCATTTGTGAGTATATATCTTTTTAACTCAGTAAAGATAACTCTTAGGTAATGCACTAGGCCGGTGCACCCTCTGTTTCCTAGTTTTTGCAGTGAGTTCCTTGGGTTTTCCCCAACCCTTATAGGGAAGCAAGGCGCGTGAGGATGTTTTCAAGGACTGGAAATATTTCCATCATTTCACCACTCTTGAGCGCAGGAGGCAGATTTCTTGTTCTTTGGTTGTAATCAATATTTTTTGAGCCTTCCCTGGAATAAGCATTCAGTCAATGAAGTCAGAGCAAAGTTACAACTCCCAATCTCCATACTTTTGAATTTTTTTTAATTAGTCACTCAATGTATTGGCACTATTAAATTGACATGACAGCCATGCAATCAACCTTTTCAAAAGGAGAGGTTAGCAGTGACATACTCTATTCAGTAGGGGAATTTCTTTGAGCATTAAAATACTTTCTCACCGCTTCCACCATGTTGCATGAAGTTGGATTCACTCCCCTTCTACATTTATTTATTGCATTGAGAGCTTCCATTCGGTTGGCTTCTAACTTAGTTGACAGTTTAGCTGCTGGATCATTTTCCTGGAAGAGTGATCATATTCAGTCATTTTCATTACACAAATAACAGAAATAGTTATAAGGACAGTAGGTGTGCGCTGTGCCACAGTACAGATGGAGATGAAAGTGGTTGTAAACAGGGGCGGACTGATCATTTGGAAACTCAGGCACTGCCCGAGGGCCCGGGGTCAGTAGGGGGCCCCACGAGATGCCCCTGGTACCTTTTTCATAGGCTCTTTTGAGTTTGGGCAAGGACACAGGGACCCCATGATCCCCTATTGCCCAGGGGCCCCATGAGTTGTCAGTCTTCCCCTGGTTGTAAAGGTTCCAAGTTTTTTACCTCCATGTATTCTATGCATGTAGATAAAAAAAACCTTCTGTGTGCAGCAGTCCCCCCCAAGCTCCCCCCCCCCCAATACTTAACTGAACCCCATCGAGATCCAGCAATGTTCACGAGAGCCTAGACTCTCCGGGGACTCTTCCTCCTCATTGGCTGAGACAATGGCTCCCACTGTCAATCACATCCAGTGGACCAATGAGGAGAGAGGGGGCAGAGCTAAGCTGCAGCTCTGTGTGTGAACTTAAAGTGGAACTTCACTCTCTCAAGCAACATGGACTATTTTTAATCTTTATGCTGCTAACATTAGTGAATACATAGGAAAGCATATACTATTTACTTGATTTAAACCTTTTTTTTTAATTTCAATAATTTTATTTAATTTTTCAAGGATAAACAAGGGAAAATAAGGGAAAAACAGGGAAAGGGTAAATGGTTCAGTCATACAATATTACAATAGACAAAGTATGATTGATCTTTTTGTAGTAATTCCGTTCTAGGATGTATGGTGTGTTGGTCTTGATTTAGCAATATCATCAGAGGTATTCGCGTATATTTGATGAGCTTTTTTGGTGAGATTTCGGAAGTTATTGGAGGGGAGGTAGGGGAGGATAGGAAAGATGGGGAAGGATCTAACTGGGAGATTGAGGAGGTACCAGTCTTGGTATGGGATATGGTTTCGTCTCTTCAAATGTCATCAGTGTTGTATAGAACATTTTTGGTGTTTTAGCCAGCGGGTCCACTGGGTGTTGAATTTGTGGTAGGAGGAGGTGTTAATTGCGGATAGTTTTTCCATTTGACATTGGGTGTTAAGGTCTATAATTAATGCAGTGATTGAGGGGATATTATTCGTATTCCATAATCTAGTAATATTAATTTTTGCTGCAAAGAGTATGTGGGTAATAATTGTTCGGGAATGGGTGGAGAGTTTCTCTATTCCAATGTGAAGTAGTGCCAATAAGGGGTTCGGGACTATCGGAGATTTGTTTATTTCGGATATTAATTGGAATGTAGTATTCCAAAAAGATCAAAGTGACTTGCATGACCATAAAATATGGATTGTTGAGCCTAGTTCGCCACAATATCTCCAACATGTAGGAGTATGTTTCGGATAAAAAATCGAGAGTTTAATCGGGGTCAGGTACCATTGATGGAGTATTTTTAGATATGACTCCCAGTGGGAGCTACATCGGGTAGCTTTATAAGTGATGTTGAAGGTATTTTCCCAGCATTTTAAGATTTTTGGGTTGAAAGGATTTTTTCTCAATTGGTTAGGGAGGTTGTTTGTATAGTGAACTGTGAGTTGATGAGGTGCGCATAGAAGGTGGAAATACCTTTACTCGGGTATTGGAGTCTGGTGAAAAAGGTGTAATCTGTAATTGGTAGGATGGTGTTGTGGGATAATTTGTTTGTATGTAAAAATTGAGCGATTCTTAAATATGTAAAATTTTCAGTAGTAGGAATATTATATTTGGTTTGGAGAGACTTGAAGGAGAGTAAAGATTGGTTGAAATGGAGATCTGCTAATTTAGTTATTCCTTGTTTTGTCCATTGAGATAGGTCCAAAGAAGGGATGTAGAGGTGTAGTATATTGGTTGGAGTAGGTACATGTTTAATATCTTTAAATTTAGTAGATAGAAGGTCTCGCCAAGCTTGCAGGGATGCTATAATGCAGGGATATTTTAGGTGTGGTTCTATGATTTTGGATGGTGGAGACAAGAGTATATTTTGAGGTTTTAGAGGTTGGAAGGGAAGGGTTTCCATTATAGACCTAAACCTTTTTTTTTTAACATCTCTTCAGTTACTTCCTGGTTTTCATGCCTAGGCAAATAATGTCATACATCCCAGCAGTCTTCAGGAGAAGACAGAGGGTTCTCAGCTCAGCCAATGCCTAAGCAAAGGGCAGATGCATTCCAGGAAGTAAATGCTACATGAATCATCCGCCCTTACTCAAGATGGCCACTGTCAGGTGTTTTTCTAAAGGATTTCTCAGCAAAATAAAGAATGGAGACATAGATGGATGAGCTTGCTTTGAATATTAACAATGAATTGAATAGCGTTTTTGGTTTGTGGTGTTTAGATGCGATGAAGTTCCACTTTAACAAAGTATTTTTTTTGCTTGATTCACATTTTATATATTTTTATGTGTGCCGGCAATCATTATTTGTTTGTTGGTATATTTTTATGTTTATTTGTTGTCTATAGTGTGCATTTTGATAGTGGTCATGTACAATCCTATGCTTGTAATGGGTGATGACTTACTGACTCAGCAGAAGAACTTTATTAAAGGGACTAGCACTTAGAGATGGGTGATCTGATGTTTCTTTTGCAGCATATAATTCTAATGAGGAAGGTAAGGATAGCGAAGGCAAATTGGGTCTTATATGATGGAAAGTATATGTTATCCATTTGGCGACCAGCCACAGTACATAAAATGTGTCAGGTTGAATCCTGCAGGCAAAATCATGTACATGTACAGTATGTGATTTTGCCTGCTCAGGCTAAGGGGGTGCTCTTTGATTTTATTGGATATGTTTGTAACAAAAAGTAGAAATTTTTTTTTTTTTCAAATTTTCAGACTTTTTTCATTTATCACAAAAAAATAAAAAACCCATTGGTGATCAAATACCACCAAAAAAATCTCTATATGTGTGAAAAAAAATAATTTTTATTTGCATACAGTATTGCAATGTGCAATGGCAGTTAAAGTAGCGCAGTGCTGAATGGCAAAAAAAATGCCCTGGTCATGAAGGAAATGAAACCTTCTGGAGCTCAGGTGGTTATAATTGTATATGCTAGAAAGAAAATATATGAATGACATACCTGTGCAGCAGCCAGTGCTATCAAGGCCAGCAGGCAAAGGATGGAGATCAGCAAGGTCTTCATTTGTCCTGTAACATATTTTGTGCATTTGTTGTCACTTTTTGCAATAGTTTGCCACATAAAAGGATTATAAACAGTGGCGTCCTGAGGCAGGTGCGGGGGGTGCGCGCCGCACCGGGTGAACCCGACTGCACGGGGTGACACCGGACCCGCTCCACAAAAAGGTAAGTTGTAAAGCAAGCCAACAATCCCCGCAAGATGGATCCTGCGGGGATCGTCGGCATGCAACCTATATGGGGTGATACCGGACCCACTCCAAGAAAAAGTAAGTTGTAAAGAAAGCCGACGATCCCCACAGGATCAGAGTCCATTATGCTCAATCCGCAGATCTGATCCATTCTGCGGGGATCGTTGGAGGGGGTGTCACCAAGTGTTACCGCACTAGGTGACACCAACCCTAGGGATGCCTCTGATTCTAAACCCTAGTTCTGGTTCCTTTTTTATTCTGGATAGAGTTGGGGATAGGTAAAGCAACAAAAATGGCAACCACCCCAATTAATAACTAGCTTTCAAAGTAGGGTACACATGGAAGGGCTTTGCACCAATGTCAGATTGCTGTGTCCCACTGGGGAGACTTGCCTTTAGTTCCTGAAAACCCAAGACGAAATGAGTGGAACTCTCTCCAAAGTGAGAAAATGTCCCCTTAGATAGTTGTCACTAGAGCAAGTGTCCCAGCTGAAAGATTTCCTGCTGTGGTGACAAATCAGAATTGCAAACTTTTTTACTTTTTTTTTTTTTTTTGCTAGTTACCTTACTGTTTGGCTTACAAACTGGCTTCAGTATTTTCAGAGTCACTGATATTGAACAACTATAGAGATCAGGAAAGTGAGAGGAAAGTACATATTTGTGTATTTATTGAGGTCAATAACAATTAAAACAAGAACTGTATTACAACCAAGCAATTAGCATTTTCAGCATATTTCAGAAATCACATATTCTCTCTCTAAAGTTTCCTTTTAAAATATATCTAAAGCCAATGTTTCTTTTTTTATTGTTGTCTGTGTTGTCATCCAGGAGATACACTTTCTCATTGTATGTCCTGCTGATCATTATCACTGAGACTGACATTGCAGTTAAATACAAATTTTTGGAGTATCACTAGAGAAGAAAATGAGATCTTCCAAATAGAAGGTTTTTTCCAGATACAACAGTCTAAGAGGAGAGTTTCCCTCACTTTTGAGAAATTTCTTGTTACGTTCTGAAGGTACAGTAAATCTCCCCAATGGCAGGTCAGCTTGTACAAGCACAATTATGTAGCTGTACATTGTGGCTTTTTTTCAGGTCTGCTTGTGCATGCCTGTGCGGACCTGGAAGACCGTGCGGTCATTCACTGCAGCACAAGCCGATCAGTGGAACTGGTAAACAACATGGGGCTCTATTCAGACAGCAGTGCTGTCACACTTTATTTCTCCCTGCAAAAGCAGGGAGTAAAAACTGGCACATTGCTTAGTAAAACAGCACATAGTACAAACACTAAACATTGTTAGGCACACATTTAACCCCTTGATTGCCCTATATACTAACCTAACCTTTCTCAACCAGGGTGCCCAGGCATCCTGGGGTACCTTAAGGTTTATTCAGGGGGTGCCTTGGCAAAATGTCTACAAATTGCCCCAAAACTCAGCGGGTGGAACAAGCCTGCCTTTTAGTTACACAAGGCCCCAGGTTTTCATTGTGCAGCATTCCGACCTTCCAGCCTCCAACATCCAGACAGCCAACGACATCATCAGTTGATAAGGAGGATGTCAGCTGCCTGCACAGCATCTTAGTTTGACCCTCCCCTGCCCCTCTCCATCAGCACTGGGGTCACATTAGTTCAATGATGGAGAAAAACTGAGGGAGAAAAGAAACATTGGTATACTACTCAGTACCAGTGTGCAAAAATGACACTGGCTGGGAAGAGGTTAACATCTAGGGTGATCAAGGGGTTAAATGTGTGCCTAACAATGTTTACTATATGTAAAGTCTGCTGCTTTTTACCTGCTTTGCAGGAATGAGAAACAGAGAGATCATTCCCTCTGTACAAAGCTCAGTGTTGACTGTCAACACAGAGCTCTAGGCTGTGATTGTACACAGGTGATCAGAGGGTCCTGGCCATGATTCATTGACCAGGGCTTGCTGACAGGTTTCCGATGTGTACAATCACAGCAGGTGGCGGAGGGGGCATGCATGCACGGACCCCAAACCCAGAAGCAGACAGCGCTGTAGACGTATGTGCGGGTCACCCATTTGCAGTATAATGTGTGCGGACGATCTTCAAGTGGTTAATCTTTTTATTTTGAGATTATTATTGTGTTGTATAGCCCGAGGAATGTTTTAAAATGCTCTGCTCTAGTTCTTTCTACACTTTACCAATCAAGCTTATTTACTGAGAATTGTAGATCTAACAATTTATAGCCAGGATTCCTTGAGACCTTAAAATAAAGATTCCTCCTGGGTAAAAAGATTGAGAAAGGCTGATCTATACTATTGGTGAACAAACCTGTAAAGTTGGAAGGCACCTACCTGAAAACTCCTCAGTCCCTCAGAGAGGTGGAGGATATTCAGATCTCACACAGGATTCTAAGTATGTAAGAACATTCCTCTATTTATAACAGCCAAAACAATGCTATCATTGATTTAGTCATCGATGTGAAAAGTTGTGTAATTGGCCTATGTGGCTTATATGGTTTATGTAATTAAACTCGGATCACCAATTCAAAATGTTCCACTATTAAGTGTCCTCCTGTTAAGCTTTTATTATGAACAATAAGGGATGCTCTGTGTGGTTTCTGGGAAATGATAATAAAAATAAAGGAGTGAAGAATACACCTGGGAAATGATCCATCCAACAAAAGTCTTGGGCAATGCGATTAACCATGGTGACAATGCAAAAACTAATCGATGCCATGTTTTTAGGACAGATTCTGTTGAGAAAACAATATGGTAATCAAACATACTGAAAAGGTTCTCGTCACTGAAAATTCAGTATTCAGTGATCAAAAGGCTATCAACATGTTAAAACACTTGTGGGAGTCCAGCAGTGAAATCTGTTTGTTGGTGCTCCCTTATGTAGGCCATAGACGGTTCATTTTTTCAGCCGACAAACGAAACATCGGTCATTCTGTTGCCACCAATGATTGTGAAAATCGGCTGTTTTTTGCAAATTTTCCAGCTTGACCGATAAAAGAAATGAGGAGGAACCGCGAAAATCGGCCGGTGACGTTACCCCCCTAACGGTGCAAAAATCGGCCGATTATTCTTTCAGATGAATAATAGGCCGATAAACGAACCGTCTATGGCCTGCATTAGGTGCAATTTGTGTCATCATGTTAGTAAAGGGTACAGTATGAATAACCATTTTTTTTTATTTTAGTTTTGCTTTAAGAAGGGAAGCGTCAAAGTTTTACTACTGTCCGTGTCCTTTCCAGACAGAATCACCTGATTGATTTGTCCTGGTAACCATTGCCACCAAGACAGAAAGTGATGAGAAATTCAAAATATCAGAGGCGTCACAAGAACCAGAAGTACATTATTATCTTTCAATAGGTAGACCTCGTTCTGGTAAAAACTCTCTAAGAGGAAATTTCCCGTCACTTTGTAGAGATATTATCTCACTTCTTGTTGTATCCCTAATACATGAAGTGAAGGTAAATCTCCCCAGTGAAGGTAAATCTCCCCAGGACAGCAACAGGGGGTGTGTGGGACCTCTGCAGTAAGACCACTGCTTTCATACCGAAAGCAAAGTTCTTCTCTACATCATGCTGATAGAGGACAGGCTTTTCTACTCAAGATGCAGCTGCTTTTTTAAAAAAAGACTGTGACCATGGACACCTTTTGTTTTGATGCAACTGGAGCCACCAGCTCTCTGTTCATGGACCACTGAGAACTGAGCAATCAGTGGTCTTTGATAGCTCAGCTCCCAGTTTTAGAGCCAGTGGGAGACAGATGCAGCATCAGGCCAATGCTGCACCCACCTAGGTAAGTATGGTTTCTAAAGAAAAAAAACAAAACATACTTTTCTTTTAGGAAGACTGTACTTAACTTCTCTATACTGCCACCACCATTGAGCCTCTCATGTCCAAGTAAAGGGCACATGTGACACTCACCTTACCTAGCCCCATTGCAGCATTCAGTGCTTAAAGTGGTATTAAAGGTTCGGCTTTTAAAAAAAATTAAGCAACTATCAAACATACTATACTTACCTGCTCTGTGCAATGGTTTTGCAGAGAGCAGCCCCGATTCTCTTCTTCCCCACCGGCGCTCCTAGCTCCTCCCCATTGGCCAGTGCAGCCAATAGCAAGCCGCTTGCTATGGGGGCAATGGTGCGTGCCCTCTCCTGAGCCTGACTCTGTGTGTCCATAAGACTCATAGAGCCACAGCTCACTCAGGCCCCCCTGCTCTCTCCTCATTGGCTCACTGACTGTGATGACAATGAGAAGAGGGAGTCCCAGGACAGTCAAGGCTCCCCTGCAAAGCACTGGATGAAGATCGGGCTCAGGTAAGTATTGGGGGGCTGCGGGGAGAGCAGCACACAGAAGGTTTTTTACCTTCATGCAATGATTGCATGAAGGTAAAAAACCTTCATCCTTTACTACCACTTTAAGCAGCCAATCTCTAAGCTGGTGTGTGGTCACATGAGGGTGTGGGGAGAGTGCCTAGTCCTATGTAAGTTTTGGTGTTCTTAGCAAAGAATGTCAGTAGGGGATGGATTGGACAGTAAAAAATGACGTTGCATATAAGCTCAGCAATCTCCTGCAAAGTAAAACTGTTACTTCGACCTGTTTGGACAAGGTCAGGTTACCTTTAAATGATTCTATTCCAGAGCATTTAGTAATTCACTTGCTAAACAAAAGATAGGACAATTTTTATAAGACAAGACCAGGAAAACTTCCTTGATTTTATTTCCTGCTGATGACTATAAAACTTGTGTGCATTCAGTGATGGATGATATGAAGGAAGTTCTGCTTAATGACCCTTTTGATTTAAGTACCTTACTAGAATTAACTGGAAAATGACACGAAGAGAACATTTTGTAACTAACACATTTGTGTTAATATTAAAGAAATACATTTTCTCCGGATTATTTTCTAAATTACCGTATTTTTCGCTCCATAAGACGCACCTGACCATAAGACGCACCTAGGTTTTAGAGGCGAAAAACAAGAAAAAAAAATATTCTGAAGAAATGGACTGCAGACACAGTACAGGGGATGACCAGAGACTGCGGACACAATACAGGAGATGACCAGAGACTGCGGACACAGTACAGGAGATGACCAGAGACTGCGGACACAGTACAGGGGATGACCAGAGACTGCGGACACAATACAGGAGATGACCAGAGACTGCGGACACCGTACAGGAGATGACCAGAGACTGTGGACAGCACAGGGATGACCAGAGACTGCGGACACAGTACAGGGGATGACCAGAGACTGCGGACACAATACAGGAGATGACCAGAGACTGCGGACACAGTACAGGAGATGACAGGAGACTGCGGACACAGTGCAGGAGATGACCAGAGACTGCGGACACAGTACAGGAGATGACCAGAGACTGCGGACACAGTACAGGAGATGACCAGAGACTGGGGACACAGTACAGGAGATGACCAGAGACTGGGGACACAGTACAGGAGATGACCAGAGACTGCGGACACAGTACAGGAGATGACCAGAGACTGCGGACACAGTACAGGAGATGACCAGAGACTGCAGACAGTGCAGGGGATGACCAGAGACTGTAGACAGTGCAGGGGATGACCAGAGACTGCAGACAGTGCAGGGGATGACCAGAGACTGCAGACAGTGCAGGGGATGACCAGAGACTGCAGACAGTGCAGGGGATGACCAGAGACTGCAGACAGTGCAGGGGATGACCAGAGACTGCGGACACCGTACAGGAGATGACCAGAGACTGCAGACAGTGCAGGGGATGACCAGAGACTGTAGACAGTGCAGGGGATGACCAGAGACTGTAGACAGTGCAGGGGATGACCAGAGACTGCAGACAGTGCAGGGGATGACCAGAGACTGCAGACAGTGCAGGGGATGACCAGAGACTGCAGACAGTGCAGGGGATGACCAGAGACTGCAGACAGTGCAGGGGATGACCAGAGACTGTAGACAGTGCAGGGAATGACCAGAGACTGCAGACAGTGCAGGGGATGACCAGAGACTGCAGACAGTGCAGGGGATGACCAGAGACTGCAGACAGTGCAGGGGATGACCAGAGACTGCAGACAGTGCAGGGGATGACCAGAGACTGCTGACCTTTGGGGAGGGAGGGGGAGCGGGTACCTGAATTTGACAGGTACCCGCTCCCACTTCTGCGGAGTTGTCCTTCCCTCTTCTTCCCGGGCCGGCTTCTGTGACAGCCGGGTTCCCACTGCGCATGCGCGAGAAGCGCTGCGCTTTGTGAATGGCCCGGCGCCTTCTGGGACCTGTCATGTGTCCCAGAAAACACCGGATCATTCACAAAGTGCAGCACATGCGCAGTGGGCACCCGGCTGTCACAGAAGCCAGCGCAGGAAGACTGTGCAGCGCTGGAGCGAGGAACAGGTAAGGCCCTGCAGGAGAGAACAGCTGAGCGGCCGGCCCGGTATTCTTCATGGTGGCGGCAGAAATACCGGACCGGCCGCTTTATATTCGCTCCATAAGACTCACTGACATTTCCCCCCCTTTTCTGGGGGGAAAAAAGTGCGTCTTATGGAGCGAAAAATACGGTAAGAAAAGCAGTACTGACCAATAATGTAAGAGGCATTCTTCCAAATAACCACCTATGTGATGGGGGGGGGGCATTCTTCTTACTGAACACCAATGTAATAACGCAGTTTTCTCCGACTGACCGCCAATGTAATGGGGCATCTCCAACACACCATTAATATAAAGCCCCTCCGTTATCCAACTATAATGTGCAGGGGCCCTTTTTCACTGCCCACCACAGAAAAGGGGCCCTTCTCTGTTGACCATAAATGAAATTAGCTTTTTTTTTTTTCACAAACCACCAATGTAAGGGGGGGGGGGGCCTTATCCACTGACCATAATTTAAGGGGGGACCTCCCCACCTGACTACCAACATAAATTGGCCCTTCTTTACTGATTACCAATGTAAAGAGGCCTTTCCTTACAGACCATAAATGTAAAGTTGTCTTTCTCTGCTCACCACCAATTCAGAGGGGCCTTCCTTCACTTATCACCAACATTAAAGTGCTTTCTTCATTGACCACCAATGTAGGAATGGCCTGAATGCCAATGTAACAGGACCCTTCTCCAATGACACTTAACACCTGCTAATTATAAATGTAAGAAGAAACTTCTCCATTGAAGGGGGAATTCTTCACTGATCACCAATGTCATAGGACCATTCTCCATGAACCACCAGAAGGAGGGGGGTTTCTTTCAATGACAAAAAGGGGTCTACACAACCCTAATGTATGGAGGCCCTTCTTTACTGTTCACAAATAAAAGGGGATATTTCTTCACAGACCATAAACGTATCCTTAAAAATCCTTAATAATTGACCACCCCTGTAATAAGGTCCTTCCTCCCTGACCATTAATGTCAAGGGTACCTTCTCCACTGCCCATCATGTAAAGGGGACCTTCTTCACTGATCTTCAAAGCAATGTAAGGGTGCCCTAAACTGACCACTAGGGATGGGCTTCGTGTTCGAATCCAACGTAAGTTGGACTCGAACATTGGCTGTTCGAGTGGAAAGTTTGCCTGCGCGCCCCACAATGCAATGCAGGCATTGTGATTGGCCAAAGCATTGCACCTGACCACAGGTCAGGTGCAATGCTTTGGCCAATCACAACTGAGTTCACAGGAAAAGCCTTTATTGGCCAAAGTCACGGTGACACTATATAAGGCTGCTTACACAGCAGCCTTGTGTAGTGTGTTGGTGCAGTGTTGTGGAGCAGTGTTGTGGGATCAGTGTTGTTTTTACAAAAATACATTAAAAAATAAATTTTGTATAGATGGGGGGGGGGCTCCACGCTGGTTTTTTTTTTCTTATAAACAGGTCCTTTTTTTAAAAAAAGGACATGTCAGTCCTGCTGCAGCAGGTTCTATACATTGTACAGATGTGTAACTTTGCAGGTAGTTTAAGGGACCCCCCCCCCAGGCATGATATTTAAAAGGAATTTTTCAATCAGGGCCCTCGAACCCCTCGTGTATTGTATTGTTACTGTACTGTCTCGTGTACTGTCTCCCATTTTAATGTACAGCGCTGAGCAAATCGTTGGCACTATATAAATACCGTATAATAATAATAATAATTTGTTTTTTTTTACTTTAAGCAATGAAAAATGACTGCCCCTTTAAAAATGGTGCTTTTTGAAAAAAACATTTTTCACTGATTCATGTCCCTCAGGGCAGGTTCCAAGTCCCCATACCACTTTTATGGCCAATACCTTGCATATAAGCCATCAAAATGGGCACTTTTGAATTTGCAAGTTCGAGTCCCATAGACTTGCATTAGGTTCGAACTTTTGGTCCATTCGAATGTTCGAAGGGTCCCTGATAAGGTCTAAAACTGTTTGGAGAAAGGTGAGTCTTGACCATAAAAGTGTTCTCTAGCCAGTTCTTGCTCTTTGGTGCTGTGACATCAGCTTGAAGCCTGGCATATAGGGAGCATAGGTTCAGATCTGTATAACCTTCTCAGGCAGGCTACAGAGCCAAACTGACATCAGGAACTTGGAGATTGCAAATGTACAGAGGTAGTTCCCATCGTAACAAACTAGTGTAACTAAAGCTGGGTGTACTTGGTTAATTTTTTTGTTCAACCCAAAAAACAGATTCTCCCATCCACACAAGCTAAGTGGATGGAGGATTCCTCCCCATTGTGACATTGTAATCTATCAGAAGGGACTCTCAGCTGTTAGAATACACTAATCAGTGCCTGCATCCGATTGGCTACAGGTACGGATCAATTAAAGTTTTCCAGCGTGGCATCTAAAGATCAAACAGAGAGGGCCACACACAGATAGACATTCAGCTGATCCCTGCTGAATTAGGTGAATTTCAATCCATCTGTACCCGCCAGGGGTGGACTGACAACTCATGGGGCCCCCAGGCAATAGGGGATCATGGGGCCCCTGTGTCCTTGCCCAAACTCAAAAAAACCTATGAAAAAGGTACCAGGGGCATCTCATGGGGCCCCCTACTGACCCGGGGCCCTCGGGCAGTGCCCGAATTTCCAAATGGTCAGTCTGCCCCTGGTACCCACCTTAAATGCATACATATCCCCAGTGAAGTGACTGGCCTCAGGAGATACACAGAGATGAAACAAATCCTCCTACTTAGGTTCTACCTGTCTATCTGCAGTCTTCTTTTATCTACAGCCCTCCAAAGTGCTGTCCAGTGAGCTGATTGGAAGGAAGAGACACCCCTCTTCACACAGCACACAGGAGGAGAGCCAAGGCTGTCAATCTGTTGGAGCTCCGTCAGCTGTCACCATTTTTCTCTTGGTGTCAGTCAGGAAAACTTGTCAGAAGTGATTCAATTCAGGGCCTTGACTGAGCGAAGATAAAAGGGAGGGCCAGCATGACTGGGGCTTGCAGACGAGGCGGAGAATGGATTGGGGTGGGAGTATATGCAGGAGGTGGGGGTGGTTACTCACCTGATTGGAGTAAGTGAGCTTGAGGGGTGGTCTTGCCAGGATGAGGAGAGGGGTTTCTGACTTGTCGGAGGTCAGTCGGAGCTTGTGCCAGCATGGGTGTGGTTTCTCCTGCCCTCCCTCCCTGGAGCTGTTTGTTGTTTTGTTTTACTGTTTTGTTTTTTTGTTTGCTTTGGTTATTGGTTTGTCCTTTAGTGTTTGTTTTGTGTGGGTTCCTTGATTTTGTGTTCTTTTATTGCTCAGAATTTTGTGTCCTGTGGTGTTTGTCTGGGTTTTTGTTTTGTCATGGCAGCCGACAGGGGTCGCTGGGTCTTTGAAGGCGGTGCTGGAGTGACAATTTGGTGGATTATGGGTTGGGCCCATCGTAGGTATGGGTGTTCCTTCCCAATTATAAGGTCACGTTGGTAATGTGGGAGTTCATTGGCTGTATCTGGGCCTACGTGACTGTAGTATTGTCCCCGAGGCGGTGTAGTAGCGGCTGGGGGCCTTTCCATTGGGTGTCAGATACAGCCGAGTTATTGATGTGGGTAACAGTGCCTTCGAAGACCTTGGACCCGGTTGGGACCATTACTGGCAGTTATTATTTGAGTGTACTGTATGAAGTGTTATGTTAGAGTTATGTTAAATAAATGGCTGTTATGGCCGGTTTTACCACAAAAGGAGAGTCGCGTGGTTATTTAGGTGGGAAAAATTGAAGGGGTGGTGGTTTTAAGGTTTTGGTGGTAAGTATTAGCCTTGGTGTTCTGCATGTCCCTCAGTCATGCTGATAGCAGAGGAACGAAGCAGCAGACAGAAATGACACTAAGTGCCAGTTCACATATATGCGGATTGGATGCGGTCTGAACTCCATCCAATCCTCATGACATGTGAAATAACTTTGCTTCCTATGGCGCCTGTTCACATATGTTCGATACACTGGCGGTGTGGATTTAGTGCGGTTTGAAAAAGAGTCATGTATGATTTCTGAGCTGTGTCTTCAGGTTCAGATGCAGATTAAAGGCTATTGACTTCTATGGGAACTGCTTCTAAACCACATACGTGTGAACAGGATAAAATCCTGAGATAATCCTGACCCTGATGTAAACCTGACCTGAACCGCTGAACAACTACTAGTCGATCAGCTGTGAAACCTGAGCTTCAATCCGCACTGCACATGTGTAAATCAGTTCTTAGTGTGGTGGATTGGGACAAGTGCACACTATAGAGGGATATGCTTTGTTCATATTTCATGTCTGAGGTTTACAACCACTTCAAGTTAAGCAAGCAGCCAGCCATCTGTATATGAGTAGACAAGTCAAATCACGCAACTTAAGGAACCATTTATGCAAGAAAGCAAATACTGAGGCAGCTCTGTCTTAAGAAGGAAATAGACACAAGTCAAAATAGCCAGGAGGAAGATAGACATATGT
Source organism: Staurois parvus (assembly GCF_062004578.1). Lineage (NCBI taxonomy): Eukaryota > Metazoa > Chordata > Amphibia > Anura > Ranidae > Staurois > Staurois parvus. Next base: position 4,047,099 of record NW_028318186.1, on the reverse strand, counting down.
GTTCATTGTTATGCTAAACAACTCCTGTGTGGATAGAACACCATGTTACAATGACATTTGAATGAATAATAGAGGACAAAAAGCCCTGAAACTTATTTTGTGACAACATACTGCAAGGATGGAGCTTATGCTGCTAGATGTCCTGGTGATCTGCTCACACATTAACTTGCAGATGTTTGCACTGGTTAGATGTGTATGACGTGTAGGGTATTTTGCTACATGGCTGTTTGAGGCTGTGTGAGGAAAGTGCATTGCAATGTGCTCCCAGTGCATGTAGTCCCCTGTCACAAATTGCAGGTTCAGTAGCAGCAGCAGCTGCTCATTAAGAGGATTGTGTAAAGTCTAGGGCACAGAATCAGAAAATCAGAGGAAAAATACCGCGTTGGAAATGATTGTACGATAATCTGATCATGACTGATGGACATGCAGAATATCGAGGCTAATACTTACCCCTAATCCATAAAACCACCACCACCCTTCAACCTGCCCCACCAATAACCACGCGACCAGGGGCAGACTGACCATATGGAAACTCGGGCACTGTCTGAGGGCCCAGGGTCAGTAGAGGGCCCCATGAGATGCCCCTGGTACCTTTTTCATAGGTTTATTTGTGTTTGGGCAAGGACACAGGGGCCCCATGATCCCCTATTGCCCCGGGGCCCCATGAGTTGTCAGTCCGCCCCTGCACGCGACTCTCTTTTGGTGTAAAACCAGCCATAGCAGCCATTTATTTAACATAACTCTAACATAACGCTTCTTACAGTACACTCAAATAATAACTGTCTAAAAATTGCTCTAAAAAGAATCATCCAACCCACCACTAGTGAAAAAATCCCCTATTCAAAGAATATATGATAATCAATGCGTGCCTTTCAAATGATAAGTGTCCAAACACACATAATCATACACACTATATCAATAAGTGTCCAGTGTCTTATAGTCCAAAAAATAAAAAAATTGAAAAAATGAAAAATGAATGAATACGTCCCACTTGAAATCACTTCTTTGTACTGTTGAAGATCCTCAAAGGCCAGCTACAGAGTCAATGCCACAGAATTTCAGGGCTCCCGGGTTACAATCATGTACATCCCTGAAATGTCTGGACAAACAGTGGTCCTTTTTACCTTTCCTTATATTGGTAACATGCTCTCTAAGTCTTTTATAGAGGGGAGCCCTGAACCCGGGAGCCCTGAAATTCTGTGGCATTGACTCTGTAGATGCCCACTGGAGGGGGGGGAGATAAAATTAAGTTTTTATCACAAAATGAAACATTTTGGATATTTCAGTTACGGACACTCAAACCCAGAGGATTAAATGTTGAGTTAGATTTTAATTGTTTTATCTCTAATTTTTGAAAATATTTGTAATTATTTAGAAGATATCTTTTAGTGGAAAAATTATTTTAAAAAATTATTTAAAAAAATCTTTTTTATAAAATTTTTTTATTTTTTAACTGATTTTTAGGTGTAAAAGGATGGGTATATGTATGTGTGGGGATGTAAGCTAACATACGCATATACATATAGGGTTAGTTATATTTATCCATGTAATATTTATTTAATTAATTATGAATAGTGTTAGATATGGGGACACTATTAGATCAGTCTTATATCCACTAGTGATATATTCTTATGAATATATATGTAGGGATAATGTATAATATATTTAGTTTTGAATTTTATTTTAATTTTAATCCCATTTGTAAATTCATTCTATTTCATCCTATATGTTTTCTTATGGATATTAGTAATTTTGACATTTGAAGGGGTTTTAGATATGGTCTATTATTCATTATTCATGCCTATGTAGTTTTTATAAAATATGTAATTTTATTTATGTTATTGTATTTACTGTCAATGAGTAGGGAGGTTGGATATACATGTTAGGATTCGCTATATCGTAATGTGTCTATCTGTTATCTGAGACACTTATCCAAGATGTATGGCACTATTCAGAGAAGTATGGGCTCGTTTCCCTCATTTAAAGTGGCGGCCGGCACTTCGCTAATTGACTGAGCCGACTATATTAAGGAGAGACGTTCCGACGTGTCTATCCCTTAAGATTAAGTCCCGGATGTGACGAAACGCATCAGTAAAGTTACATCGGACGTACGGAGCAGGAACCGGAAGTGATACATCGGCCATCTTGGAGTTGGGAATCGCACTGATATCCACCTGGAAGATGCTTGGTAATTCCCAGACTGTGGGGTCTTTTCTAAATGCGCTGATTATATTATATACATGTAAGCAGATTCATTAAAGTTTATTCTATGGTATGATATGGAATTACACTATTACTGTCTCATATACATCCTGTATGGATCCAAATGACCGGGGAACTGGCTGGTGATACCATGAGGGGATGAGATTATAACCACAAAGTCAGGAGTGGAGGCAAGGAGGCTGAGTAGTGTTGCAGACTTCTCCATATTATACCTTACAGCAGTTTTGATATTTTGATTTTGGTAAGGGTATATATATGTATTAGAAGTGATACACTATTGAAGTGATTACACTGAGTGGAACACATCACTGTTTTGGCACAAGTTGCTGTGGTCTCTTTCTTTTTTTCACAGTTTTTGCAATAATATATTTTAAATACATGTGTGGAGTGCTATATATTAAGTTATTAAGTTAATGCACTATGTTGAGTTTTCGATTTCTTTGAGGGTTTCTGCAGAAGCTGGCCTTTGAGGATCTTCAACAGTACAAAGAAGTGATTTCATTTTTCATTTTTTAATTTTTTTATTTTTTGGACTATAAGACACTGGACATTTATTGATATAGTGTATATGATTTTATGTGTTTGGACACTTATCATTTTAAAGGTACGCATTTATTATTATATATTCTTTGAATAGGGGATTTTTTCACTAGTGGTGGGTTGGATGATTCTTTTTAGAGCAATTTTTTTATGTTTACAACTTTCTAGGGTTGAAAGTTATTTCTATTTAGAATTGTATAGTTGATTGGGGTATTTTGAGGATTCTACCACATTTATATTGACATCAAATAATAACTGACAGTAATAATCCCAACCGGGTCAAAGGTCTTCGAAGGCACCGTTACGCACATCCACAACTCGGCTGTATCTGACACTCAATGAAAAGGCCCCCAGATGCTACTACACTGCCTCGGGGACAATACTACAGCACTATTCCTCCTGTTAAGACCAATGATGGGGCACTATTCTTCCTACTGACATCATTGATAGGGCACTATTCTTTCCGCTAAGACCAATGATAGGGCACTATTCCCTCTGCTAAGATGTCAGGGTCCTGACCACGGCAGACATCCTGGAAGATTTCTGCCAGTACTCTGCATGGCCGCAGAAGTACACATCAGCCTCAGTTTGGTGCCAGACAGCCTTTATAAGGAGGCTCATCACTTCCTCAAGTTGATGGATGATCTCTAGCTCCCCGTGCCCTGTGTCTGTTTCCTGATCAGGGGGGTCACCCACCATGTATACCTGTCGGTTTTGGTCTTCTCTTGTCTGCTGCTTTCCTCCTCACCACAAACAGCATTTCCCAGGGTTCCTTGCAGCTGTCACGTGGGTGCTCCCAACATTCACTGCTCCGTTCTCACCAGCACCCGCCTCTCCTCCAGCCGGGAATCGGACTCTCATTGCCCTCCGGATCTGAGCAAAGAGCACCACATCAAGCAAGGGACACACAGCAGGATAGGGTAGGGTAAAGATCCCACCTTTAATTCGAGTTCTCCTACATATTGTTTTTGGTGGGCCCTGGGAGCTCCTAGTCCATGCACCTTATCGGCACCATGTTCAGGCCCCTCTATCAATGTTATCTTACACACCATCAGGTGGCTAATTTGATCAATAATTCTGTTTCCCATTAAATTGACCATAGATGGATTGAAATTAGACTGGTTCAGCAGGGACTGGCTAACTTTCAAACTATGGCTGTTCCAGCACAGTGGTGTGGGGGTTCCTCCAACCTTGCTTGTGTAATTAATTAATCTAAGAAAAAAAGAGCCACCTTAGCTTTTCACTACACACTGACCTAAATACTTTTTACTAAAATAGCACATGACTGCAGAATCATTGTTTTAAAAATATGCAAAAATTCACTTTTTTTAACCACAAAAATTGTCAGGGCAGGAGCCGAGGAACGGACAGGCAGGCCTAACAATGTAACGCACTGGCTGACGACAACCACCACCCACAGACCGAAGTCCCTCAGGGCGCGGAGTCTAAGTCCCAGGCTGCCCTTCACCAGGGCCCCTGATGGTGGGGATGGACTTTACGCAGCCAGGAACCAGGTCGCGGCCCCCGAGACACCTCAGCTGCGGTAATGGCCGCCTCCAATGGCGTGTAGCTGGTGGAAGAGACAAAAGAGTAGTCAGACAGGCCGGGGTCAACAACAACAGGACAAAACAGTACAGGACAGCAGACGAGAATCACAGGTCACGAGCCGGGTTCAGCAACAGAGGGTCAGATCAAAGGAGAATACAAAGAATAGTCAAGTCACAAGCCGAATCAGATACCAGGAGTCACGAGAGTCAGAACAGAGTAATAGCAACACAAAGACACAAGACACAAGTGCAAAGAGCATGTGCGGGCCACAGGCTTATATGTCATCAGCCACGCCCCTCTGGGGGATGGACCTCAGAGACCTGAAGGCATAAAAGGATTCCCACCATGCACAGCAGAATCCAAGATGGACGCCAGCACATGGAGTAACATAACCTCAGGGAAAAGGTAGGACCTTGACAAAAATGCCCACCAAAAGTAACTAGATCTACCCAGTCAAGTCACGTTTGCCACTGAGAGGCCTACTTATGGATTTCCAGAAATTCAAGTCTTGGTGATATTACTTTAATCATTTTAAGCTTAACTTGAGACAGCATTTTGTTTAGTTTTGGATAGACTGTCAGGTATTTACTTCTGTCTTGGACCACCATTGGGGAGAATTGCTCTTTTAGCTCTCATGATGCCTGTATAAGAACTTGAATAGAAAAGTGTAGACAGCTATGAAAATATTGCCATAATTGCTAACTCTTCCCTGCTCTACTTAAAGAGGTTTTTTTTCTCCCTATTGAAGAGATTTCTGCATTGGCAGGAAGTGAGGTGGAATCTCAATATCAGACTTAACACCTGAGCAGGGTTCTAAGACATCCACCCTTACCCTGGGGGTGGGGGGGGGGGGGAAACATGATCACACCTTGGCAAGAAATACTTGCTCTGACTATCCCTACTTAAGGTCCACCTCTAGCCAAAAATGTGACTGTCAACCAATTGCCTAACAAGTCTCAAACCCTTTAAGTGCAGTAAGCCCATAGTAACAAATTGCAAAACCTTTTTGTGCTACCTATGCATAAAGGTAAAAAAATCTGAGCAGCAACCCCCATCCCCAGCCCCCCTAATACTTTACCTAAACCCCCCTCTTGATCCAGCAATGTGTAGTGAAGTCTCGACTATCTCAGGACTCCCTCTTCTCAATAGCTGAGACAGAAGCGAAAGCCATTGGCTCTCACTGGTGTCAAACACAGCAAGTGAGCCAATGAGGGAGGGGGCGTGTGAATGGACACATGGAGCAGTGGGAGCCCCCATAGCAAGCTGCTTGCTGTGGGGGCACCCAACAGGAGGGAGGGGCCAGAAGTGCTGACAGGGGACCCAAAAGGAGGATCCAGGCTGCTCTGTGCAAAATCACTGCACACAGCAGGTAATGTGTTTAAAAAAAAAGCCCTTAGAATCACTTTAAGGGCTTGTTCACACATAATTGGGGGCAGTAAAACCCCACGGTTGAGCTGCAGTTTCACCACTTCTCAACTACTCCACCTTTAGCTGAAACAGTAGTGGTTGTAGATGTACACATGCTGTGACCATGACGGGAATTAAATGCCTTTTGCATTCATCGACAGGGTGAATAGAGCTGTGCTGCAACTGCCTCAGTTGCACACAGTTGCAGGGTGGTGGTCTGCCATTTCGGGGGTTAAAAAAAGTGGTGGGGGGGTCACATATCTCTCTCTTCACCACCTTCACCACCTTTCAAGTTACTCTGAAAAGTGAATCAAGCATGGATCACGCTTTAAAGGAGTAGCAAGTACCGCTTATTAATGGAAGTACAAAATATTTTTTAAACAGTCATAAGGGAGCAGAGGCATGAAGCAGAAATGCTGGGCCAGCACACAGTAATGAGACACTACTAGAAGAGGATGAGGTGCCTTTTTTTTCCAGCACATGCAAAGGAATATTGAAAGTAAGCATTTCAAATTTCCTTTGTGCTGTAATGTAAGTTGGCGACAGGCTTTTTTTCTTTAATATTAGATGCTATCTAGCAATAAAACTGTGAGGTTCTATCAGGTGCCTATTCAGAAGAGCGGGGAATATGAGCCAAGTGAAGTGGAGATAAAATAGTTTCATGAGACATGAGGCTTTTAACAGACAAACATCTATTGCTTTCAAAGTTTTTTTTATTAGGTTTTATAAGAAGTTAAAAAGGCATGCAGAAAGTGAAATCATTTACTATGTAATAGCACAAACCCAATAATGGGGTTACAGAGCAATGGCATAAGCAGAAGGTAAGAGGGATCAATTTAAAAAAGGGTAAGGGGAGTTTAAAGGTCACAGAAAAGTAGGGATGTAACAAGGCAAGTATAAACTGGCAGGTTAAGAGGACGGCTTGCAACTGTAGTTCAGAATTAAGTGCTGCAATATGTCAGTATGTGCTGGTGCTTATGTAGATTCCTAGTGCTGAATGGAAAAAAGTTGTTCCTCCTTTGTGTGTTCCTCCTCTGTCATTTCCCCTTCTGTGTGTTCCTCCTCTGTCATTTCCCCCTCTGTGTGTTCCTCCTCTGTCATTTCCCCTTCTGCGTCTTCCTCCTCTGTCATTTCCCCTCTGTGTGTTCCTCCTCTGTCATTTCCCCCTCTGTGTGTTCCTCCTCTGTCATTTCCCCCTCTGCGTCTTCCTCCTCTGTCATTTCCCCTCTGTGTGTTCCTCCTCTATCATTTCCCCCTCTGCGTCTTCCTCCTCTGTCATTTCCCCCTCTGTGTCTTCCTCCTCTGTCATTTCCCCTTCTGCGTGTTCCTCCTCTGTCATTTCCCCCTCTGTGTGTTCCTCCTCTGTCATTTCCCCCTCTGTGTGTTCCTCCTCTGTCATTTCCCCCTCTGCGTCTTCCTCCTCTGTCATTTCCCCTTCTGCGTCTTCCTCCTCTGTCATTTCCCCTTCTGTGTCTTCCTCCTCTGTCATTTCCCCCTCTGTGTCTTCCTCCTCTGTCATTTCCCACTCTGTGTCTTCCTCCTCTGTCATTTCCCCCTCTGAGAATTCTACAGTTGTCCACGTGTAACGAACACAGTTTGTGATGGAAAGAACAGAGGCTTGAGAGTCAGGGTCCTGAGAAAGGAGTTTTTTGAACATGTTCAGTGCCTCTTGTGTAAACATCTTCCAGTGAGCTGGTGGGGAAATTACTTTGGAACTCTTCTGCCAGGAGTTGAAGGCCTGGTACATGATATCCTCCTCCACAGCACTTTCCCAGGGATAGTTTCCTGTTAGAGCAACGTAGAGGAGAACTGCTAAAGCCCAGGAATCCACACGTGCAGTTAAAACTAAGTACTCGTCATCCTTCAAGGCACACAGCTCTGGAGTCAGATATGGGGTAGTATGGGACATTTTACTCACAAGGCTGCCAATAGCCTGAGAGAGACCAAAGTCACACAATTTGATATCATGGCATTCCATGTCCATGAGCAAGACATTGTCTGCTCTAAGGTCTCTGTGCACCAATCTTCGGCTCTGCATAAAATCCAGAGCCCTGGCCAACTGTGTTCCACAGCGTTTTACCATTACTTCTGTAATTCCCACCTGAAAAATGAGACAGAGAAACTATTATAAGACCTTTCAATATCACATGGAATACAATAAACTTAGATAATGTTATTTGGCTTTATTTGTTTTCAAGGAATTTGCAATGCTGACTTGCAGTTTTCACGAGTCTGTTCGCCCAAAACTATGGTTTGTATATGGGTTGAATCACCAAAAACCAAAGACATTTTTGTGACATTTTTCCTTGTTCCTTTTGTATGGCTATCTCCTTTCATGCAATAAGTAATTAGGGAGAACAGGGTTGATGTATTGTGAAGCATGTGCAAGACATTAATGTTCCTAGTGAAAAGAGCAGAGCTATAATGGAACGAAAATGGAAAGTTTTGTAGATTTTTATCTCAAATCTCCACTATGTGTACCTTTTTAGTTGCAATCAATTAACGTGAGCTGACTTCAAATGTCATTTATAGATCTAACAATTTAATTTGCATGATGAAGCTTTAATCTGCTTCCCTTGTTCTGGAGTGGGCCAGTTACTGATGCAGCACACTTTCACAGTAGCCTCATCAGGCCCATATCTTCTTAAAATCATATAGTTGTAAAGATGGGATATTATTGATTTCAAGATGTCTGTATTGAACAAAATGTGGAGTTGTTGGCAGTAGCAATCAATATTTTTTTCCATAAATGAAAACTGTTTAGTTGATGTCAGTAACAGTTCTAATTTGTACTTTTGGTTTAGTGGGTCTCCTTTCTTAAAGTTAAAAGCAAGTTATTTAAAACAAACTGCTCACCTCGGACTCAATTAGATGTTGTAGGGTTCCAGCTGTAGCCAGTTCCTGGGTCAAGATATAGTACTTCATGGTTTCAATGAAGATTGGGTAGGTTGTGATGATGCATGGATTGTTACACAGAGAGATGGACATGGAGAGCTCTTTCAGAAAGGCTCTCAAATTGGTCCTGTCCTTTCTCACCAACTTCATGGCCACTGGGTTACCTTAAAACAAACAAGACACATCAACAATTAGATCCTAAACAAGACTCGAAGGAACAGCACACAGATGCTTTTATTGTCCATGGCAAACACATCACCCTTCCAGTCTACCATATAGTGCTAGAAAAATGAAGGGGAGACTGTGAGGGCTAAAAAGTGAAACACACATTTTCTTCAGACACAAAGGATATAAAAAAAAATTTCTTAACAAATCTCTGTTCTACTTGGATCTCACAGGATCTGAAAGATCTGTCTTTGATTTCTTTAGGAATCAATTGTATTCATGTTTTCCAACCAACCCCGTATCACGGAAGATTACTGTTTTACATACCTGTGGCCTTTTCCTGAACATGTAGGACTTTGCCAAATGTTCCTTGGCCCAGCCTCTTGATGTACAGATAGTGGTCAGAGAGATCCTTAGCATACACAGTGGTGAATGATGGTTCCATTGTATGCTGCTGGAGTGCAGGGGTCTTCTACCTATTGAAATTAAATTGCACATTTTCAAAAGTCATTGAAAACAGAAAAAAAAACTTTGGAACTAGGTCATAAATGGCCTTCTATGAATTCTATTGAAGCAAGATCTGAGTGTTCAGCCTTGCATAAAAATAAGCAAACCATGGTGAAGAAACAGGGACACTGATAGAAGTTCTGATTATATGCAGATCTAAACATTTGGAGGATGACACATTGGTGGGGAGGGATTAATAAAGTGTCTGAGACATGTTCCCTCTTGACTAGTGCCATTATCCATAGCAAATCAGTTTTTATCTTTAATTACTTCACACAACTTAGAAATTGAAAATGTAAAAGCTGGTTGTTGGTTCTTCAGTTGAGCAAAAGCTGAGACAAACATGTCTGAGACCAACTTTGTCTCAGGTTTTTTTCTCAGCTGGGGTGCAGCCATTTGGTTTTTAAATTGTAATTTTCTAAGCTATGCTATGTGAAACAAATAAGATGGAAGTCGATTGCAAATGCATTCACTCAATGAAGTACTGGAGTTTACCCGCATTCTGTAATTTATTTTGTAAGGTTGACTGTTCACATCAACTGTGGTTTGAGGCAAGGAAATGCATTATTTATGTCCTCAATCTCCAGGTGCCCCTGTGCATGACATCTTTAAAGTAGGACTCCACCTTTGCTAAGAAATACTGTAAATCTACCCTTTGTCAGTTACTTAGACTCCAAAAGATGTTAGATAACTTCATTCTGTCCTACCAGCTAACAAAGTTTGTTGAAATGTATACATGCTTTTCTGTAATTTTCTATGAGTGCTTAGTGGGAAGATCTTCATGTTCTAAACACACGATCAGTCCCAGCATTGCAGCAAGGGGAACAGCATTGAGCCAATTGCAGAAAAAAATACATTTCTGGGCATGTTCAGTACATTGACAGTGTCCAGATCAACTATGTACAAAGAAACCACGTTTGAATGTTTTGTTTAAAGCAAAAATCAAAGATGGCTACTGAGTAAAGTTAGAAAAATAGTTTTTTTTATTACTGTAAAGGTTTGTGTAAATGTTGTGACCTATCCAAACCAAACACCATGTAAATGGTTAAATAGGCCATTGAGACACCCATGTGAACTTTTTAACCTGCTAAATCCTTTATTATATTGTAGCATGAGTCTTGAAAATCCTATCAGACAACAAAACTCAATGACTTTGTCAGAATAATGGAAAAACTTGCTAATTGGTTGCTATGGGTAGCCCCAATTGAACTAATAGAAATAAATTTTGAGGAAGTCTTGGATTACCAAGTTAAATAGTGTTAGGCTGAGAAGAGGGAAAGGCACAGTCTTATAAAACATGGTCAGTTTGATGGAGCAAACCCTCTTTGACCCATGATGACAATCAAATGTCTAAATTATTTCACAAACTTGAACCCGAAGCATTTTTGAAAGGGGGCTCGAGTAAGAAGACTTTAGAAGCTGCCACCATTTCCACTGCTGAAGAGGCTAGTAAAGGCTGGTATTCCAAGACAGAACAAGTATGCAAATTAAGTTGAGCCTTGGCTTTGACTTTCTAATCTGCATGCTTGTTCAGGGGTTATTGGAAAAAAAAAGTACATTCTTAGGAAGGCAGCAATTGCAGCCTACATAATTCTAAGTACAGGTTTCAATAAAAAGCTATTTCAATTTCTTAATTAAAATAAACAATTAAAATTCAGATGCATGGGATTGTGGATCTTTATAAGTAATAATGATAAATCTATCTTTAGTTTAAAAATGGGAAGTAATCAGTTTTTATAGCAAATGTATATGCATTGTAAATACAGTTCTAATATTTTAAAGAAAAAAGTCTTTAACATTCAAAAAATGTTACAGTTGCCACAGAGCAAGAGGTGAAGGTGAATCTTCCAGTATTGGCACATGTTTAGGTAATTTTATGCCTAAAGCCATCCATAGATGGATCAAAATGTGTCTGGTTCAAATTAAACAGTTGAATTTCAATCTGCCTATGGGTAGGATAGTTGTACTGTCAACCAGCATGTGGGTTTTTACTTATGATCACTGCCAACAGCTCTAGTCAGCAGCAGCGATCATTTTGTATTCTAACAGCAGGGAAATCTTCTGCTGTCAGAATACAGTAGCTCTGCAGAAGGTGACTCTGTTTATGGGGGAATCCAAGTGATTTTTCTTTCCTTCAACACATGGTTGAAGAAAAGAAAATTGCATAATGTATGGGCAGCGTAAGAGGGCTATTCCCCTCATTTTTTTGTAGATATTTGTTTAATCTCAGGGACAGGAATTGAAGGGAAATCTTCCCAACAGGACAGACTGCAAAATACAAATCGACAAGTGGTTCTAATTTTTTCCTACTCTTCCCAATACAGAAAAAAAGTTTTGGTTCTTTATTCATAACATATACAAATATGGTGATGGCTCTTCTACAGACAGTAAAGGTCTTCATTTCTAAAGTCTGTTATGGTCCTTCCCTTGCCATCCTATCCTAATCCACAGCCCATCAAACTTAACATAAAGTGGAAAACTCAAATGACACAAACTTACCGAACAAAAATTGTCACCTTGTGATCAGTTGGATGGAGAATCTTGTCCTATTGGACAGAAAAGAACTTCACCTTGGTTAGTCTGTTGAAATCAGGATCCAAGCTACCTTCTCGCTCAGCTAAGTTTTTTTCAATGACTGAGGGTCCAGAAGAGCATCAGCCTTTTTATTAGGGATCAGAGTGGGTGGAGGTCACTCTTTGTCTAGAGATAATGATATGGATCCAGGACTCTTTTAAGATGCTAATGCAGGTATCACCTAGAACATAACCATTCTCTGAGCCTGTATTGTGATTGATTTAGATGTAAATAAGTCCAGGATCCATAACAAACTTGCCAGGCTAGGAAGAGACTGAGGTACCTATTATTTATGTATTGTTTTTTTACAAATCTGAATTCATAATGTAAATCTCCTAAAAATCTCTTTTTTAAATTTACCACCCATTTAATTTTTTTAAATTCCACTCTTGGCAGTACATCATAATCTTAATTATCAGAATCAGAATCTTGGCAGTACATTATAATATTATGTGTTTTTATATAACGTTTTATTTATCTATATATGCAACTGATATGCATTTGTAGTTGACGGTCAATAGTTCTTACTCAGAAGATAAGTCAATGTTTGAATGTTTGCTTTGTTTTAGAGTTGGTGCCTTTTAAAGTAGCTGTTGTGAATGGTTGTGGCCACAAATTAATGATAACTGCAAGTATCCATTGACATTATTTCAGGAAATTTCTGATGACCTAAATTAGTGGTTCTTAATATATTAAGATTAAAAATGCCAATGGATTGCCCAGTATATCTCCATACCCCCTCTGTCCCTCTTCAAGAGGTCAATTATTACAGTATGTGTATGTATGAATGTGAATTGGGGACCATAGATTGTACACTTCTTGAGGGCAGGGACTGATGTGAATGTGCAATATATACCTATATTTAAAGTGCTGAGTAAATAGAAGGTGCTATATCAGTACTTGTAATAAACAGGACAGCTGAAAAAACATAAGGACTTCATAATATTTATTTAGTAACTTAAAATCACAAATGTTTTAGATCCAACCACTAAGATTTATACTGTTTTGTGCAAGCAGAACCTGAAATAGTTAATGAGAATGTTAATTCTGACCATGGCAACATTTACTGGGAATACTTTTACTTCCATGTTGAGGGATCTGATCACTGATTGGTTAGTAACCTCATATCTCAATCTTTTATACAATATTGATCATTTAAAAATTATTTTTAGATTAACCATTTAGAGATCTGGATCTGTACCCCATCTCATGCAGTTAGTTCCAAATCCCCAAGGTGCAGGGATGCCCCCCATTCAAGAACTCCTGCCTTAAGTGGCAATAGCAAGTACCACTAGCCTGAAGGAATGTTTCTAAGAGCAGACCTAATTTTATTTTCCTACCCACATTGGGAGAGTATGATAACCCTGGGATTCTTGATAACTTGGCACACATCTCCCTAAAAATAACTGGTGAAGGGATACAGTTGCAAGAAAAAGTATGTGAACCCCTTGGGATTACGTGGCGTTTTGCATGAATTGGGCATAAAATGTGCTCTAAACGTCATCTAAGTCACAACAATAAAAGAACACAGTCTGCTGAACATAATACTACACAAACATTAGATGTTGCCATGGTTTAATTGCACATAACATGTAAACATTCACAGTGCAGGGAGGAAAAAGTACGTGAGGCCCTAGCTTAATGACTTCTCCCAGAGCTAATTGGAGCCAGGAGTGAGCCAACCTTGACTCCAATCAGTGTGATGATATTGGATGTGTTGCTGACAGCTGTCCTGCCCTTAAAAAACACACACATGTTTTGGGTTTACTGGTTTCAAGAAGCACTGTCTGATGTGAACCATGCCTCGCAGAAAAGAGCTCTCAGAAGACCTACGATCAAGAATTGTTGACTTGCATGAAGCTGGAAAGGGTTACAAAAGTATCTCCAAAAGCCTTGATGTTCATGTGTCCACGGTAAGACAGACTGTCTACAAATGGAGAGAGTTTAGCACTGTTGCTACTCTCCCTAGGCGCGTTCGTCCTGTACAAATGACTGCAAGAGCACAGCGCAGAATGCTGCATGAGGTAAAGAAGAATCCCAGAGTGTCAGCTAAAGACCTACAGAAATCTCATGCACATGCTAACATTTTTGTTGACACATCTACAATAAGGAAAACATTAAACAAGAATGGAGTACATGGGAGGACACCACGGAGGAAGCCATTGCTGTCCAAAAAAGAATATTGCAGCACGTTTGAAGTTTGCAAAAGAGCACCTGGATGTTCCACAGTACTACTGGCAAAATATACTGTGGACAGATGAAACCAAGATTGAGTTGTTTGGGAAGAACACACAACACTATGTGTGGAGAAAAAAAGGCACAGCACACCAACATCAAAACCTCATCCCCACTGTGAAACATGGCGGAGGGAGCATCATGGTTTGGGGCTGCTTTGCTGCCTCAGGGCCTGGACGGATTGTTGTCATTGATGGGAAAATGAATTCCAGAGTTTATCAAGACATTTTGCAGGAAAACGTACGACCATCTGTCCACCAACTGAAGCTCCGCAGAGGATGGGTGAGGCAACAGGACAATGACCCAAAGCATACAAGTAATTCAACAAAACAATGGCTGCAACAGCACAGAATACGCCTTCTGGAGTGGCCCAGTCAGAGTCCTGACCTCAACCCGATTGAAATGCTGTGGCATGACCTTAAGAGAGCGATTCACACCAGACATCCCAAGAATATTGCTACACTGAAACAGTTTTGTGAAGAGGAGTGGTCCAAAATGACTCCAGATCGTTGTGCAGGTCTGATCTGCAACTACAGGAAACGTTTGGTTGAGGTTATTGCTGCCAAAGGAGGGTCAACCAGTTATTAAGTCCAAAGGTTCACATACTTTTTCCTCCCTGCACTGTGAATGTTTACATGTTGTGTGCAATTAAACCATGGCAACATCTAATGTTTGTGTAGTATTATGTTCAGCAGACTGTGTTCTTCTATTGTTGTGACTTGGATGACGTTCAGAGCACATTTTATGCCCAATTCATGCAAAACTCCATGTAATCCCAAGGGGTTCACATACTTTTTCTTGCAACTGTATGTGAACTGTTATGGAAAAATCAAGCATAGACATACATGGCAACCATCTCCTTTTTAAAATGATGGTTGGGGAGATGCCTGCCTGTCATAACGTTGTCTAATACCTGACAATGGCACAATCTGTTCTTCTGATTCTCCAATTTTCTACATGGAAAAATTAAGGATCTGCCCACCCACAGGGAGATTACTAGATATATTCAGAAATACACAAAAAAACCTTCTGTGGTCATAGGTATTGAAGTAGCTTAGAACACAAACTACGTGATTGTTTCAATCAATACTCAAAATCAGGACCACTACGTGCCAATACTGGACCACCTTTATATTATGCATAGATATAAGATTTTAATCAAGAAATGTGCAGTCAGATGTTCATTTATTTAAAACAGACAATAGATATCAGAGGGTGTTTATTGCAGTGCAACGCCCTCTGATATCTGTTGGCAATGCAAGATGTGTAAACCTGTCCATACACTAGAAGATGGTCAGATATACAGGAATTCTCAAATTGTCCCTATAGCTTTCTTGTTGCCAAGAACCTGCATGCTTCTCTATGCATGAATAGTGCCCATTGGTGTGTAGCCCTATGGATAAGAGTTTGAGGGGTGTTGTAGTACACTGCAGACATTGCCAGCACAGTCTTGTCAGTGAGAATTGTGTTCATCTGACATTTTATAATCTGATTGCTATACCTCTCCATTGGGTCTTGACCCACAATGTTTGTGGGTGCCACACAGAAAATGTCACTAGAGCTGATTGAGAACTACTTTTATAAAAAGTCTATGGGTATGTATAGATTAAAGGACAAGTTCACCTTTTTGGAAAAATAAATAATAAATGCACATTTTTTACAGGTAAAAAAGTGCAATTATTTTTCTGTTGCCAGAGCCTGTAAAGCATTGCACCAGCGATCAGCAGATTGCTTGTAACACGCTCCAAAGGTGAACTTATCCTTTAATAATTTAGGAAAACATTATTGATTTTGTTTGCAGATTATAAGTACTCTTTGTGATGCTTCTGCCCAGATTTTAATGGCTTGTAGACCAATTCCCCCTTTATTAGAAAAGAGATAAGTGGAGGATACAAATGTACAAAATCCAAACAATGATTGTTTTCCCCTTTCCCTATTTAATTTTATTTTATGAGGTGCTATAAGATTTGGTGTGTTTGGGAAGGGGGGGGGGGGGTGCACATTAACACATTTTAACTTGTGTTTAAGTTGCATTCACATAACCTCAAACTTGTCAGTGGATCTAAATGGTTTCCCTTTTTTACACAAATGATTCAAAGGTTAAGGCCAACATTAGACAATATTCGCTTTATATTGTCCTGGAATAGAATTGTTAGTGTTTAAATGTAAAATCCGTACGGTTTCTAACATACTTTTTCTTACATTCTTTGCAAAATTTTAAAATAAAATAAATGTTGGACTGTAGCAGATGTGTGAAAAGTGTCTCCTTGAAAGGGGATAATAGGAGGGTTTTCTGTATGGGTGAAACAAACAAATGTATTGTCATGGAAGCTGTGAAATTATAATGAGCAGGGGGCACCTGAGAATATCTAAACACAAGTGTCCATAGAGATGGTGGACACACCTATACCAGGTCTAGCTATTCAATAGTCAAAAGTTTGTAATGTAAACAAGAGTAGGAGAGCATTACCACATGCTGATTGCCCCCAGCTGTGTGCTTCTATCAGAAGATGGACAAGTGTCCATAGAGATGGTGGGCACACCTATGCCAGGCCTAGCTATTCAATAGTCAAAAGTTTAGTAGGAGAGCATTACCACATGCTGACTGCCCCCACATGTTGACTGCCCCCAGCTGTGCAATTCTATCAGGACCTGGACTTGACTGAGAAGATATTTGATTTCATTTATTTACTCACTAGATGTCTCCTGAATGACCATACTTCCCAGTAAATACAGGAAATTTGAAGCATTCGGCACCAGAGATTTTATGTCTAGGAGGTGCTCTGAGATCAGTTTTTCATTATACTTTCAGAGGGGCAAATAAATGTACTGTCATGGAAGCTGTGAAATTATAATGAGCAGGGGGCACCTGAGAATGTCTAAACACAAGTGTCCATAGAGATGGTGGACACACCTATGCCAGGTCTAGCTATTCAATAGTCAAAAGTTTGTAATGTAAACAATAGTAGGAGAGCATTACCTCATGCTGACTGCCCCCACATGCTGACTGCCCCCAGCTGTGCACTTCTATCAGAACCTGGACTTGACTGAGAAGATATTTGAATGAATTTATCTGCTCACTAGATGTCTCCTCAATGACCATACTTCCCAGTAAATACAGGACATTTGAGACATTTCGCACCAGCGATTTTATGTCTAGGAGGTGCTGTGAGATCACTTTTTCATTATAGTTTCAGAGGGGCACAAACATAGATAAATGGATATATATTCTAATTTAGGACCTGTATAAAATATATATCCAGGTATGAACAGTTTAGTACATTTCCATAACGAGCTTTTTATTTTCAGTTTACAAGGACTCTGCACATATAGCAGGTCACTAATTAGATCAGCAATTCAGAGTCCCTTTAGCTTGTCAATTGCCTGTAGGGATATTAGAAAAAAAATGGATATTCACTGTTTGCTTGCAGAAAAACATGATTAATTGAAAAGGGGGTATTGTGCTAGCACTGAAAAAGAAAACTCCTAAAATAGGGAGCATGAGACCATTCAAACCCATCAAAAGCCACCTTAGTTTTTTTTTCTAGCCATTGACTCCAATGCATTTTGCCATGATTTATTTACATAAATTACATTATTATTACTTATTTATAAAGCAATGAATGATTGATTCTCTAGATTTGACATTGACCACATTTGTGTAACATAACAATATGTAACCACATACACCCAGACAAGCCACATTTGTCATCATGGGCCCACTTCTGGATTTCCTTTCCTTTACCTGGAAATCCAAGTCTTGGTGATATCACTTTTCTAATCCATTTAAACCTAGCCCCAGCTGAAGCATTGCTTTTAGTTTTGGATAGTGTCAGATTTTTACATATGTTTTTGACTACTATTGGGCAGATTTGCCCCCACTTCCAGTCTCATGATGCCTTTACTAGAAGTAGGATAAGAAGGCAGAAACAGCAATATTGTGCTAGTTTCTAGCACTTCAGTCTGACAATGTGTTTCCTTTTGTTTTCTTATTGGAGAGCTTTCTTCACTTGACAGGAACTGATGGGAATTAATGTCTATGGGCACTTAAAGATGAATAATATAGTAAAATGTTAATGATTTTGTTTGCAGATTATAAGTATTTTTCATAGAAGTTCTACCCCTATTCATCTCTATCTAGATTTAAACGGCTGTTAAACAATTATTCCCCTGTATCAGTGAAGAGATAAATGGAGAATAGAAGTGTACCTTGGGTACCTATACTGTAAATATGACAAAGGCCAAGCATAGTAATGAACTTGTAAAAGACTTCATAACAAATATATTTAAAAAAAGTAATGTGTTTGAAATATTGAAACATTAGTTTTAACATGTTTAGGCTGCATTCAAATGAGCTGAAAATGTACCACTTTTGGCAGAGGGTTACTGATTTATAACTAAAATTGCAGGTCACTCTGTAAATACAATATTGGCTATAATTTGTGTGAAGAATTCTTTCTATGGAGTATGAAACATCAGGAACTGGTGCAATTTGTATAGCTTCTGTCAAATGATCACTAGACTTGATTCAACTATGTTACTTGAAAAAAAAAAATCTATAATGCTATGAATGATTCTATATCTCACTTTTCTGCTAAATAAGATTTTTGGTCAACCAATCATCGTTTTATGTCTCAACCAGATTTTCTGATTTTTCTGTAACAGTATTTAGGGGTCCACAAGCTGCCAAAGTCAAACAATCCCAGCTCAGGAACTTGTTGGGTTCTACACCTGACTGCCCTCTCCCCTTATCCATCCCAAGGGGTGTAAGGTTACTCACATTGTCCTTCCTGATGGCTTTATAGGTTGGTGGCAATTTTATTGCGCAGAGCAGGCAAGTATAGACATGTTTGGTATCTTAAAAACAAAAAATCCATTTACCACCACTTTAACAAAGCTTATCATAAATTTAGGTGAGCTCAAAAATCCCTTCAGATAATTAACCCACAGAACATGTAAATCTACATTTGTAAAACAACAACAACACCCTGGGAAATGGCTGTTTGTTGTTATTTTGAGGGGACCGAAGATTTACACTGTTATACAAGCTGTACACTCACTACTTTACATTGTACAATTACCCGCAGAAACCTTCACAACTTTAAGCCTTCTCTTTTCTACCCTGCAACTGACTGCCTCTATGACAGAATCTCTCACCTGTCCTGCCCTGACCTGGCCACTGCTGTCTACAACAGTTTGCTTTCATCCACATTAGACTCACTTGCTCCTCTAACCACATGAAGCATCAGGCCCCGACCATTACAACCTTGGCAGACTGACGACACCAGAAATCTTAAGAGACATAGTCATGCGCTGGAGCGAATGTGGCTAAAACCAAATCACACCAAGCTTTCACCCTATATAAATCTGCTTTGTTAACATACAATTCCTCCCTCCATGCTGCCAAACAAGCCTACTTTGTCACTCTCATCAATAGCTTGTCATCCAGTCCTTGTCGACTCTTCTCTACTTTTAACTCTCTACTTTCTCCACCTCCACCCAGTAACTCACTCACTGCTTACGAGATTGCCAATCATTTCAAAAACAAGATTGATACAATTTGTAGGGGCATCTCTACTGCACAGACAACCATCCCACTTGGCATACCTTATACTAAACCTCCATCAACACTTTCCTCTTTTGATCTTGCTACTACTGAAGAGGTCACTAAGGTTTTCTCATAAGCCCGTCTCACTACCTGCCCCCTGGATCCTGTCCCTTCACAACTACTACAGTCACCCTCTTCTTCTATCCTATGCTCCCTCACTCACATCTTCAATCTCTCCCTCTCTAACGGTGCCTTCCCCACCCCTCTAAAGCATGCACACATCACTCCCACACTTAAAAAGCCCTCCCTGGACCCCTCCAACCTGAACAACTTAAGACCCATCTCCCTGCTGCCATTTACCTCTAAACTCTTAGAACGCTTAGCCAACAATCGCCTGAGCTCCTACCTCACTGACAACAACCTTCTTGACCCTTTACAGTCTGGCTTTTGCTCACTACACTCCACTGAAACTACGCTACTAAAACTCACTAATGATCTACTAACTGCTAAAACCAATGGCCACTATTCTGTACTCTTATTACTTGACCTCTCTGTTTCTTTTGATACTGTTGACCATCCCCTCCTCCTCAAAAAAAAAAACTCCACTCTCTTTGCGAGACTCTGCTCTCTCCTGGTTCTCCTCCTACCTATCGCAGCGCTCCCTCAGGAGCTACCTATAACTCTGGCTCCTCCTTTCCACTCCTTCTTTCTGTAAGGGTCCCTCAAGGTTCTGTCCTTGGACCCCTTCTCTTCTCCATCTACACCTCCTCCCTTGGTCACTTGATAAACTCCCATGGCTTTAAGTATCATCTCTATGCTGATGACACACAAATCTATCTTTCTACCCCTCACCTCACCCCTTCAGTCTCCTCCTCACATTACTAACCTACTAAGTGACATATCAGCATGGATGTCACTCCACTTCCTCAAACTCAGTCTTTCCAAAACTGAGCTCTTAGTATTCCCTCCAGTCCATGCCCCGTCCCCTGACTTCTCCACTTCTCCATCAAGATCAACAATATAACCATCAGTCTCTCCCCTCATGCCAGAGTACTAGGTGTAATCCTAGACTCCCATCTATCCTTTCAGCCCCAAAACCAATCACTGTCCAAATCATGTAGACTTCACCTCCGCAACATCTCCAAGATAAGGCCATTCCTAACCTCGGAAACCACTAAGCAACTTATTCACTCCCTTGTTATCTCTCACCTTGACTATTGTAACTCCCTCCTCATTGGCCTACCTCATCGCAAGCTATCCCCTTTTCAGTCTATCATGAATGTTGCTACCAGACTCATCCACCTTACTAACTGTTCCGTATCTGCCACCCCTCTCTGCCAATCCCTCCACTGGCTTCCATTGCCCAACGGATAAAATTCAAAACATTAACAATAACATATAAAGCCATTTATAACTCTGCCCCAAATTACATCACCAATCTTGTCTCCAAATATCACCCAAACCATACTCTCCGCTCCTCGCACGACCTCCTGCTCTCTAGCTCCCTAGTCTTCTCCTCCCATGCTCGTCTCCAGGACTTCTCCGGAGCTTCCCCCATCCTCTGGAACTCTCTAACCCAATTTATCAGACTATCGCCTACTCTGCTCACTTTTAGGCGATCTCTGAAAACCTATCTTTTCAGGGAAGCCTATCCTGCCCTCAACTAATAATGGAATCTTCTACTCTTCCTACCAGTCCATCCCCCACAGTTATTACCTTTTGTACCACTAGCCCCTCCCTCTTAGATTGTAAGCTCCAAGGAGCAGGGCCCTCCTATCCCTCTTGTATTGAACTGTAATAATGCTGTATCCTCTCCCATTATATTGTAAAGCGCTGAGCAAACTGTTAGCGCTATATAAATACTATATAATAATAATAATTGTAGCAAAGGGTCATTTCTTCAGTGTTGTCACATGAAAAGATATAAAAAATATTTACAAAAATGTGAGGGGTGTACTCACTTCTGGGAGATACTGTGTGTATATACATTTTTTTTCTTGTGTTTTTTTTTTATCTCCTACGACAATCAATATAATGGTAAAGAGAGTAGAAACTATGCTATAATGTGTTTCTGTGATTAATCATTTGAGCCATCAGTGTAACTTTCATGCAGCCTTAAAGTGTGTTTTTGTGTGGCTGTTTTGTTTTTTTGTTTTTCTCATGACTTGCATGTTTATGCATTTTAGCTTTGCTTTGTAAATGCAATTTAATATTCTCCAAAGGGTGGCAATTGTGCAGTAAATTTCCCAGGTAATCAACTGCTGTGATAAAATTCATTGGCCATACCTGAAAAGGGAAAGAATATTGTCTCTGATGTGGTGGGGGGTTTTTTCCCAGTAGTTTTGGGGTTATTTTTTATTTGGTGGCAGGAGTTATTTAAAACCCTTGTTGGCAAATAGAACCTACTGGGGGGATTTCACTTCCTTTCCTGAAGTCAATAATGGAGGATGTAAATGTTAACCATGTGTAGGCAGAGACTGGTATTACTGTTGTGGGTTTAGTAACAATTTTTCAATCTGTGTTGAAGGAGAAATAAGAGGCAGAGCAAAAATAGATGAATTACACAATACAAAAGGTATAACCAATACTTAGAATTTATTGCATTCTATACCTGGTGCAGTAATTGCATTGACACTATAGATACAAACGCATGGAGACAGCAACATGAATTGTAGGTGGGGTAGTTGCTTTTCAAAGAGGTAGTGATGAGGCCCGGTGACATCACAGTGCAAAGTTCAATGCTTGTCCCTGTTCCTTCCAACTCACCACTTCAGTAATATTTTTGAGATGATGGTGATGATTTGAGCTGGGCAGGGAGAAGCTCTGCAACTATTCTCCTCCTTTTAGGACAATAATTGAGGTCCGTTTAGATGTCAACTTCAGAGCTTAGGTAATGCTGGTATCTTTCAAAAGAAGCACTGCTGAGATTTTCACTAAAGCAAATTCAAGAGCCGCAATAATCGATAACAATGCATTCTATGTCACTGTGGTTTTCTATGATGATTACTTCATCTTCACTCTCCAGCACAATGACTTCTACCTCACTGTCCTTTGCTTCAATACCCTCCTCTTCCTTCTGCTCCACAAGATCAATGGTTTCTTGGGTGGCATCTTCAAAGTTCCAAGGAAAATGAAGAAAACTTAGAACAACTCCGACTTGGTTCCTGCAGCTGGGGTCTTGGGCAAGAAGTACGTGAAATAAATCTTGAGCCCTCCTGCTGACATTCTCCCAACCCCTTGGTGGTGGAACATGGTCAGAGTTGTTCTGCCAGTAAATAAACTTTTGAAACCATAGATCTTGAACTGAAGCTGTTTGCCATGGATAGTTTCCAGTGAGTAGAACATACAAAACAACACCAAGGGCCCAGATGTCAACACTAGGATCCACGACAATTGTCTCATTGTGCTTCAGTTCACAAAGTTCAGGGGACATGTATGCATTCAGGGGTGCCATTGATGGAACAACTGTACCAGCAAATTGAGTTAATCCAAAGTCACTTAGTTTGACATTATGACATCTGTTGTCCATAAGCAAAATGTTGTCCGGCTTTAGGTCCCTATGCACCAGGTTTTTGCTGTGCATATATTCAAGAGCCTGGGTAATTTGTAATGCACATCGTTTGATCAGTGTTTCTGGAATTCCCACCTGGAAAAGTTAAAACAATTATATGAAATTTCGCTTTAAAAAAAACACTATTCTTTTACTAAAAAGTGACATTCAAAAATATCAAATTCAATACAACGTTTGTTACTTTTTTAAATCTGCAGATGGAAATATATGTGAACATCAGTGCAACCAATCTCCAACTACTTCAGCAATAATTTGGCAATGTAGGAAATATGGGAGGTCTAACTGGTTCTAAATTTTACCTCTGGCTTAAAAACCGGACTAACCCTTCATATATAATGGTGAAGGATCACAACCTGTATCATGATTTTTATTGTCTGTGTGCCCACTAGGAAGTGAGGTGGAGAAGGAGGGATGTAATCTCTATTTTTGTCTTTCTGCTTTTAAAGACAAAATTAATGGCAAATACAAATTTTACAGTTGTCACAGAACAAGAGGTGAGGGAAAATCTTCCAATGGGGACAATTGTTTAAGAGGGGAATTCCTACTACCTCCTGTTCCAAATTCTTGATTGAATTAAGGAAAATCTTGCCCAGATGGTGCAGAGAAAATTGCCAACTGGGGATTTTAGCCCTTCCTTAGTTTTCTCCAACCAGGCCAGCAATATTTGGTATAAATGCATGAAATATATAGAAAGTATCATCCATGACAAAACACAAGTTTCTATTAATATCCAGGATCCCTAGGAATAATCTACAAAATTAGCAAGCAAATGCTGAAGTGTCAGCTACTTCATTAGCTTTACTTACCCCTGGCTGGATGATGGAGTGAAGAGATCCAGCAGGTGCCAATTCCTGGCACATCATGTAACAGTCTGAGGTTTCCAGAATTCTTGAATGGGTAGAGATTAAACCCTCGTGTCCAGTAACAAAGAGTGACATGCAAACTTCATGAAGAAAGTCTTCTAGTCTGGTTCGCTCCTTTTTTACCTTTTTTATGGCAACAAGGCTACCTGTTAAAGAGGAGGAAAAAAAAGTTGGTTACAATAAGACTTGGACATCTAAAACTCTGGATGATGTCCAATACTTGAGCCCATTAATTTTACATAGACTGGATGCTTTTCTTCAAAATATAGCCATCTTCTCTAGGCCCTCGCTAGCAGTGAGATATGTAGCTACCCATGCAGCTAGATCTATTGTCCCTTCCCATCTAAATGCCAACTGTCTAGGTTGTGCATAGTGGACCATCAGTTTATGGTCAAATCTGTTACATACTTAGCTGCCTGTGACCCACTATAACTGTGTGTGACCATCATGAATCTGTCATGAGAGAAAAAGGAAGCCTGCTTTTGGTGAGCTCTTCTTCAAAATGCCAATCACCTAGCTGCCATATTGAATCCTCCAAATTGAATTTATAGAATCCCTGACCTGGAACTTGTATGCAAATATGTACTTTTGTAAAATATTAAGGCTTGCTCTGTGTCATAATAACCAGTAGCAGTTAAAAAAATGTGGCCTTCATGTTTTACTCATGGCAGTTTGTTGTTAAAGATATGCAAAAGGACCGATTCAAGAAATTGATAACAGGTTGAAAGGCTTTTATTTTCTGTAGGAACAATGCCAGCTGCCTGAATGAGATTTTGCACTGTTCAACCAGTTTTTATATTTTGTTAGTGCTGAATCAGATCTTTGTGCATCATGGTCTTTTCCCGAAATTTATGCAACAAAACCCATACATCTAATAAGGTAATTTAATCATTAAAGATGCTAATGTTTGTGCTATCTGTTCTATATGTTCAAACGGTCTGCAAATTAGAAATTTTGTGTAATTATTTAAGAATTCACTTACCCATTTCCCTGTCAACAGCCATCACAACTTCTCCATAACTACCCTCGCCAAGATGTCCCAGGATTTCGTATTGCTCTTCTCCAATTGTTTCAGTCTCACAAGTTTGGTAGGCTGCCATTGTGAATATAGCAAAATCAGACTTTCTGTGCAGAAATCGGTATCCAAAAGACCTTGAGGACCCTAAGAAGATATGTGAGGTCCTCAAACTATCTTTTGTCTTTTATAGAGAATTTGAGCCAGGATTCAAGCCAAGAAACCACAAACCTTCATTAAAATGCAAATTGAGGCATCACTTGAACTTAACCAATCAAGGTGACTCCTTTCTGTTTGTGTCTACAGGTTCAGGTCACAATAGGTAGTAGGGAGTGGGTATGTCTTTATTGTCCCCAGTTTCAGTTTGCTAATGTTGAAATTTTGGCCTCTGAGGAAATTTGACATGTTCAAATTAAAACTTGGCAAGATTAACTCTGTTCAAACTGGTGTTGTAGAGGATGTCAACTATTGGTTGGAAATGATTAATTCTCACTACTCTGGTCTTGGTATTAAAGATCTTCTGTTCCAATAATTTATTGAAAATTGTAATCTCTTTAAAGTTTCATAAACCATTTTATGACTATAGTGTCACTCCTAATATACTGTACTACAGAAATCTAAGTAATATCTTGGTCAGTGCTCAGATTAGCCTGTGTACTGCTGGCTTGTTGGGTTGTCCACGGTTTTTATGCTAAACCTTGATATTCTAACAAAAGGTTATTCAAATATATATCTGAATGATTAGGCTCCTACTGATTAGTATCAACACAACATCCCTACTATAGAATATTTACAAATCATTACACGTTTGATAATTTTTATTTTAATGCAATCCTTGAACAAAAATGTACAAATCTAAATAACAAAGTATCGTTCAATGGTGTGTAATAAATATATTAACTAAAATAATCTATACAGTGAGGGAGCCTTGCTCAGTTCTGTAATACTAGAAGTTTTGTTTTCTTTTTTTAAAATAGAGCAAAACTTTTTTGGGGGGTGGGGGGATAGAGTAAGGCTACATTCACACTTATTCAGTTTGAGTTTGACCCGTTTCTGCATTGCATTTTGTGTTTTTTGCACCTGCGTTTTTGCCACATTTTTGCGATTTTGTTTTATTTTTGTTGTAGCTAGGTAAATTCAAAACACATCAAAAATGCACTACATGCTTCTCTGCAGCATTTCCACTGACACCTATAGAAGC
This sequence comes from Staurois parvus, assembly GCF_062004578.1. Classification (NCBI taxonomy): domain Eukaryota; kingdom Metazoa; phylum Chordata; class Amphibia; order Anura; family Ranidae; genus Staurois; species Staurois parvus. The sequence goes on along the minus strand of NW_028318186.1, from coordinate 4,020,807 downwards.
AAAAAACACAACTTTTGGATGCACAGATAGAAATGATAAACTGACAAATATCCTAACCTTCTTTCACTCTATCCAAAACAAACAAAAGTTTTGCCTTTTAGTAATTTTTAAATTGTGTATACATTTTTGGCTACTTGGTGAAACAAGGGCTTTCGTTTAGCCATTTATAGGCTATTAACACCAAATCTCTATGCAATAACATGAAGCCTTAAACCCAAACTTGTAATGCACATTACTGCATATACTGTAGACCTAGTAAGGGTATGGCCGCAGGGTAAGAAGAGATATACTTTTATACATATAGTTTTTTTTACAGTGGAAGTAAACCCATTTTGGTGTCTTTTACCTACAGGCAAGTCTTTAATAAGGCTTACCTGTAGGTACTGTGAATATCTCCTAAACATGTCCTTTAGGAGATATTTATTGTAGAAGCACCGGTGATGTCACTGGTGCATGCAAACTGTGCCCTTAATGGATGGAGTGCCGTCCACTGAGAGAGTTGTGCCGCAGCTGAAACTCCCGTGCGCATGCGCAGGGGTGTAAAGACATTGCGGCTCTGCCAATCAGATGGCCACGGCTTTCAAACCCAGAAGGAAGGAAGACCAGGTGAAGATGGAAGCCTTGGGGAGCTGTGGCAGCACTCTACTGGAGGGCTTTCTTTTCCGACAGGTCTCTCATAATGTGCTAGTATGCATTATGCTTTTAAAGTTGCACGGAGAAGATTTTTTTGAATTTTTTGGGCAGTTTACTGCCACTTTAAAAACTGGTGTTAAAAGCCCTAAATAATGTCAATATTTGGACCAATTACTTCAAATTGTACTGCATTTGGCATCAGCTAAAAGCTACCCATGGTGATAGCAAGCACTTTTTTTTTTTGTTTTTTTAAGTCCGCAAACGTGCAAACTAGAACGAAAAAACCCGTAAGTGATCACAAAAAAAAGTGCAAGCGCGAACACCACACGAGAAAGTGCACTTAGGGGTGTGCTTTGTCCTACCCCCGAAGGGGTTGGACCACTACCCTGATCCCCCGGGGCACAAAGCTCCTGACGGGGACAAGGTTCCCATTTGGTCCTCCTGGCCAAAAGGCCTGGTGGACCACCGTTCCTTATGTCCAGCCGAAGCCGGACATCCAGTACTAGGTTAGGGGGCTCTCCCGAAGAGAAAACCCCCTAGGGATCAGGGGAGGAAGGAACCAAAAGGCCACACATCCTCCCCCTAGACTTCAGGGCAGGCCCAAGGACCCACACCCTCCATCATGTGAAGAAAACACACACATAAGTAAAAAGTGACAAACGTGGGAGTGAAAAAATAAATTAAATAAATAAATATATCTCTAGCACTGTGTTTGCGGACTCTCTGCCTTCCCAGCCCCTGGCCAGACAAGGTAGATCCGTCCAAATCAGGAGGTACTGGGTCCTTCCTGTCTCCTCGGGGGAATTACTCCCAGGGCCCCAGCTTAACTCGTGGGCTCCCCGGTTTCTGTCCCCCGGGTACTAGCCTTCTAGACCCCCATCATACCAGTGAGGGTACTGTACAACAGCCATCCCCGCAAAGCTAGAATGACCTGGAGCACCCCCACTGGACACTGATAAGAACAGATACTACACTTGATCTTAGCCAAAAGGCCGAGAAGCGATAGCAAGCACGTTAATGCGGTCTGAAATATATATCCTGTATGCCAACTTTCCTCCCGGCAACCTTGGGACCCTCCTGCACTACCTGATGACTCACCACAAGGAATAGTGATACCAAAGATGGCGCATTGTGGACACCCTTACACCATTTGCAGAGGAAAGAGACAGACACTGAGGTATAACAGTAATATAGAATTTTATTAAATTAGTCAAAAAAGAAGCATCAAACATGAAAAATTGATAAGAATAATAGAACTAAACTGAGCAAATTTTATAGATCTAATTAGCCTAAAAACTGATTGCGCTTACATTAGCAAATTTAAGTTCCCCTACCTACACAGATCTTACAATTTGATTGGGAAGTTGAAAATTACACATTTCCTTATTAATGTTGGCCTCACAGATGTTTAAGAATGCCTTCAAGCCTTGGTTAAAGGGCTGTAGGAGGACAAGGTCTGATTACCTTAAATAACAAAGGAATGTGATTATCTTAGATTGTAAGCTCCAAGGAGCAAGGCTCTTCTAACTCTCTTGTATTGAACTGTATTGTTGCTGTATTGTCTCCCATTTTATTGTAAAGCGCTGAACAAACTGTTGGTGCTACATAAATCCTGTATATTAATAATAATTTGGACAAGGCAGGCCACTGCTCTCCTTTTTTGTTTGCATGGGGGGTGGGTTGTCAATTGCTTACACAAGTCCAGTATGTAACAGTATATAACACAAAGCTAGACTGGAAATATTTGTCTTGACCCAGAGCTTGCGTTAAGCATGTATGTATGTCATCAGGTGTACCATCCATGGAAAAGGAGGCCTGGTTCCTACTGCGGGCAGCATCCGGTCACCAAGGTAGACACTCAGGGGATGTCAACACTCACTCTGGGGTCACATCTGGCTCACCGGTAGGTCCAACGACGTCCAGCCTCCTGGTAGGTACTTCTCCTACGATGGTCCACCTTTCATGGCTCGCAAAATAACGAGCCACAAGGCAAAATGGTCCCCTTTTAGGGACCAAAATGGTCACCCATTTTGTCTTGTGGCTCATTACTTCTCCTACAATGGTCCACCTTTCATGGCTCGCAAAATAATGAGCCACAAGACAAAATTGTATTGATAGTGAAGCACATCTTTATTATATGATTCCAAAGAAAGGAAAAAACTCACATTTGAGCCTGCATCAGCCAGGTTAGCTTGCAACTTCCCTGGTGGTTAATGGCTCCCTGGTGGTTAGTGGCGTCAGCTGGGTGAATCCCCTAAAAGGGGACCATTTTTCCTTGTGGCTCATTATTTTGCAAGCCATGAAAGGTGGACCATCATAGGAGAAGTACCTACCAGGAGGCTGGACGTCGTTGGACCTACCGGTGAGCCAGATGTGACCCCAGAGTGAGTGCTGACATCCCCTGAGTGTCTACCTTGGTGACCGGATGCTGCACGCAGTAGGAACCAGGCCTCCTTTTCCATTAATGGTACACCTGATGACATACATACAACGCTCAGTTTGTATGTTCTTGTGGTAAGCGCATAAGTTCATTGGAATCTTCAGGATTTTACGCTGAATTGAACATTTGAAGTTTTTATTTTACAAGCCTACATGGTTTTATCCACCACACATGGAACTTGGACATACTTTAATTGATGTTACTGTGTTTCAGCAGAGATATTGCTATTAGAGTTTCTTGATGACATTTATTTAGCGCTGCATACCTTGCTGATTTGTTTGTTTAGTTTAGAGGTGTTGAGGATTGCCCTGTATGATAGCTGCTGCCGTTTTTTGCTTTGCGCTCACTTTCCTTATCATTTTTTGCGTTAAGCATGTGTCTGTGCTGATCATCGGCCATTCTATATAATGGAGGGACCCATGGCTCAAACAGCATTTTTAGTTAAGTATTCTTGTTATATTTTCTTTATCTGTCATTACTTGTAATAAATGTTTTACTTACAAGTATTTGTGTCATCTGTCTTTGCACATATCGCGTACAACCCCAAAATCCTAAAAAAACACAATTGATGGTTTTAATTCTACCTATAGATCCCTTACAACATTTTGGGGCTCAGAGTTCTTCCAAATATGCAGCTAGTATAACGAGAACATGTCAAGACAAATTGTGGAAGGCACTTTTGCCAATCGCAAAGCTGATACCCCGGAGATTGCTCATTTAACTGCTTCCACATGCCCACCCTGATAAATTCCCTTTAAGAATAATATTGTAAGAAAAATGGCTTACTAACTTTTGCCTAAAAGTGACTTGTCTCGAAGAATTGCCTAGCAAATAAATCTGTATTGAAGTGGAAATAAAGAGGCAGAAAGAGAGAAAGTAGAATTACACATGGTAGCTAGCTTTTCTGTACAAAAAAAGATATAAACCAGTACTTAGAATTTATCATATTCTTTACCTAAGGCAGTGGCTGCAACACCCCAACACTATATATATAAATTACACAAGATAGCATTATGAGGAGAGCTTAACCATCTTTTCATGTCAGACTACATAAAAAGGTTTAAAAATCATGCAACGCCTTTGGAAAGAAATCAGATCCCTATGTATTCTGCAGTGTCATGCAATTACGATGTGGCAAATGTGCCCTATGGTAGCCACACAGCTGCATTTATACCAGATACACAGTGAGCAAATTAAAACAAAAAAACGCAAGCACGCCTTACATGAAAATACAATTGACAAGGTCAATTTGGGTCAAACAGTTACAGCAATGTCTTCTATGTGTGATCACTGGGTCACACCTTCTTGCAGCACTGTATCTGAAAATGTTCTCCTGCATAGTGCTGAATTTGGGGTACTTTGCTTTCCAAGGAGGTAGTGGTGAGGCCCAGCAGCATCACCAACACAAAGTCTGCTTCCAGGAAAGATCTTTGAAATAATTACCAGCTTGAAGTGGTCTTGAGAATGCTTATTCCTGTTCCTTCCAACTCACCATTTCATAAATATTTTTGACCTGAAGGTGATGAATTGAACGGGCAGAAAGAAGCTCTGCTAACATCTTTAATTTAGGATTAAGGGTTGTCTGATCCAGCCAACTTCCATGCATGCGGAGACAGCACTAGAGCCATAAAATAGCTTTTTTTTTGGTAAAAAAAGTCCCAAAACTCTGGCTTGTGGTGTTTTGCTGCGTTTTTCAGAGTTAGAGTGTTTTTACAGCTAAAAAACCCCTCTAGAAACCCACTAGTCCTGGGTTTTTTTCCAGCCAAAAAACATCCCGTCCAAAACACGTTGATTACAGCCTATGTGTGCATGGACACTTAGGATAACATGCTGGGAGGTTTACTAGCTGTAGAAAAAAAGTCAAAAGCCCAAAACAGCCGCTGTAAAAACGTCCCGTGTGTAGGAGAACTTAAAGCGGAGCTCCACCCAAAAGGGGAAGTTCTGCTTTAAGCACTGCTCCCCCACTCCCCATTAAGAATTGGCACCTTTAGGAAGCAGGGGGGGAGCGGGTCCCCAAATTTGACAGGTACCCACTCCTACTTCCGGTCCAATCGCCTAGGTGATCGGAAACGGAAGGTTTCCTCCCTCCCTCCCTGTAGTCTTTTGGGACACGTGACAGGTCCCAGAAGACTACAGGACCATTCATAAAGTGCAGCGCTACTCGCACATGCGCAGCGGGTACCCGGCTGTGAAGCCGCAAGCTGTCACAGCCGGGTGCCCACACTGAAGATGCTGGCCTCCTGGAATACAGGACGCCCGGTGGAACGAGCTGAGGGGACACACCATGGGACCGAGTGACAGGTAAGTGGCTGTTTTTTAGTCAGCACAGTCAGCACAGCAGATCTACGCAAGTGAGAGTCAGCACAGCAGATCTATAGAAGTGAGAGTCAGCACAGAAGATCTACAGAAGTGACAGTCAGCACAGTAGATCTACAGAAGTGACAGTCAGCACAGAAGATCTACAGAAGTGAGAATCAGCACAGAAGAATTACAGAAGTGACAGCACAGAAGATCTGCAGAAGTGACAGTCAGCTCAGAAGATCTACAGAAGTGAGAGTTAGCACAGCTGATCAACAAGAGTGAGAGTCAGCACAGCAGATCTACAGGAGAGAGAGTCAGCATAGAAGAACTACAAAAGTGAGAATCAGCACAGCAGATCTACGCAAGTGAGATTCAGCACAGAAGATCTACGCAAGTGAGATTCAGCACAGAAGATCTACAGAAGTGAGAGTCAGCACAGAAGATTTACAGAAGTGACAGTCAGCACAGATTTACAGAAGTGACAGTCAGCACAGATTTAGAAGAAGTGACAGTCAGCACATAAGATTTACAGAAGTGACAGTCAGCACAGAAGATCTACAGAAGTGAGAGTCAGCACAGAAGATTTGCAGAAGTGACAGTCAGCACAGAAGATCTGCAGAAGTGACAGTCAGCGCAGAAGATCTATAGAAGTGAGAGTTAGCACAGCAGATCTACAGAAGTGAGAGTCAGCACAGAAGATCTAAAGGAGTGAGAGTCAGCGCAGCAGATCTACAGATGTTAGGGCACAGCTGATCTACAGACATGAGAGCACAGCTGATCTACAGAAGTGAGAGCACAGCGGATCTACAGAAGTGAGAGTCATCACAGAAGATTTACAGAAGTGACAGCACAGAAGATCTGCAGAAGTGACAGTCAGCTCAGAAGATCTACAGAAGTGAGAGTTAGCACAGCAGATCAACAGGAGTGAGAGTCAGCACAGAAGATCTACAGAAGTGAGAGTCAGCACAGAAGATCTACATAAGTGAGAGTCAGCACAGAAGATCTACAGAATTGAAAGTAAGCACAGAAGATCTACAGAAACGTCAGTCAGCACAGAAGATCTACAGAAGTGAGAGTCAGCACAGCAGATCTACGCAAGTGAGAGTCAGCACAGCAGATCTACGCAAGTGAGATTCAGCACAGCAGATATACGCAAGTGAGAGTCAGCACAGCAGATCTACGCAAGTGAGAGTCAGCACAGCAGATCTACGCAAGTGAGAGTCAGCACAGCAGATCTACGCAAGTGAGATTCAGCACAGCAGATATACGCAAGTGAGAGTCAGCACAGCAGATCTACGCAAGTGAGATTCAGCACAGCAGATATACGCAAGTGAGAGTCAGCACAGCAGATATACGCAAGTGAGAGTCAGCACAGCAGAACTACAGAAGTGAGAGTCAGCACAGAAGATCTACAGAAGTGTCAGTCAGCACAGTAGATCCACAGAAGTGACAGTCAGCACAGAAGATCTACAGAAGTGAGAGCACAGCGGATCTACAGAAGTGAGAGTCAGCACAGAAGATTTACAGAAGTGACAGCACAGAAGATCTGCAGAAGTGACAGTCAGCACAGATTTACAGAAGTGACAGTCAGCACAGATTTACAGAAGTGACAGTCAGCACAGATTTACAGAAGTGACAGACAGCACAGAAGATTTACAGAAGTGACAGCACAGAAGATCTGCAGAAGTGAAAGTCAGCTCAGAAGATCTACAGAAGTGAGAGTTAGCACAGCAGATCAACAGGAGTGAGAGTCAGCACAGAAGATCTACAGAAGTGAGAGTCAGCACATCAGATCTACAGGAGTGAGAGTCAGCATAGAAGAACTCCAAAAGTGAGAGTCAGCACAGCAGATCTACGCAAGTGAGAGTCAGCACAGCAGATCTACAGAAGTGAGAGTCAGCACAGAAGATCTACAGAAGTGAGAGTCAGCACAGAAGATCTACAGTAGTGAGAGTCAGCACAGAAGATCTACAGAAGCGAGAGTCAGCACAGAAGATCTACAGAAGTGAGAGCAAAGCTGATCTACAGACGTGAGAGAACAGCAGATCTAAGAAGTGAGAGTCAGCACAGATCTACAGAATTGAGAGTAAGCACAGAAGATCTACAGAAACGTCAGTCAGCACAGAAGATGTATAGAAGTGAGAGTCAGCACAGCAGATCTACGCAAGTGAGAGTCAGCACAGTAGATATACGCAAGTGAGAGTCAGCACAGCAGATCTATAGAAGTGAGAGTCAGCACAGAAGATCTACAGAAGTGACAGCCAGCACAGTAGATCTACAGAAGTGACAGTCAGCACAGAAGATCTACAGAAGTGAGAATCAGCACAGAAGATTTACAGAAGTGACAGTCAACACAGAAGATTTACAGAAGTAGCAGTTAGCACAGAAGATCTACAGAAGTGAGAGTCAGCACAGAAGATTTACAGAAGTGACAGCACAGAAGATCTGCAGAAGTGACAGTCAGCACAGATTTACAGAAGTGACAGTCAGCACAGATTTACAGAAGTGACAGTCAGCACAGTTTTACAGAAGTGACAGACAGCACAGAAGATTTACAGAAGTGACAGTAAGCACAGAAGATCTTCAGAAGTGACAGGCAGCACAGAAGATTTGCAGAAGTGACAGTCAGCACAGAAGATCTGCAGAAATGACAGTCAGCGCTGAATGTCTATAGAAGTGAGAGTTAGCAAAGCAGATCTACAGAAGTGAGAGTCAGCACAGAAGATCTAAAGGAGTGAGAGTCAGCACAGCAGATCTACAGAAGTTAGGGCACAGCTGATCTACAGACATGAGAGCACAGCTGATCTACAGAAGTGAGAGCACAGCGGATCTACAGAAGTGAGAGTCAGCACAGAAGATTTACAGAAGTGACAGCACAGAAGATCTACAGAAACGTCAGTCAGCACAGAAGATCTACAGAAGTGAGAGTCAGCACAGCAGATTTACGCAAGTGAGAGTCAGCACAGCAGATCTACGCAAGTGAGAGTCAGAAAAGCAGATCTACGCAAGTGAGAGTCAGCACAGCAGATCTATAGAAGTGAGAGTCAGCACAGAAGATCTACAGAAGTGACAGTCAGCACAGTAGATCTACAGAAGTGACAGTCAGCACAGAAGATCTACAGAAGTGAGAGTCAGCACAGAAGATTTACAAAAGTGACAGCACAGAAGATCTGCAGAAGTGACAGTCAGCTCAGAAGATCTACAGAAGTGAGAGTTAGCACAGCAGATCAACAGGAGTGAGAGTCAGCACAGAAGATCTACATAAGTGAGCGTCAGCACAGAAGATCTACAGAATTGAGAGTAAGCACAGAAGATCTACAGAAACGTCAGTCAGCACAGAAGATCTACAGAAGTGAGAGTCAGCACAGCAGATCTACGCAAGTGACAGTCTGCACAGCAGATCTACCAAGTGAGAGTCAGCACAGCAGATCTACGCAAGTGAGAGTCAGCACAGAAGATCTACATAAGTGAGAGTCAGCACAGAAGATCTACAGAAGTGAGAGTCAGCACAGAAGATCTACAGAATTGAGAGTAAGCACAGAAGATCTACAGAAACGTCAGTCAGCACAGAAGATCTACAGAAGTGAGAGTCAGCACAGCAGATCTACGCAAGTGAGATTCAGCACAGCAGATCTACGCAAGTGAGAGTCAGCACAGCAGATCTACGCAAGTTAGAGTAAGCACAGCAGATCTACAGAAGTGACAGTCAGTACAGAAGTTCTACAGAAGTGAGAGCACAGCGGATCTACAGAAGTGAGAGTCAGCACAGAAGATTTACAGAAGTGACAGCACAGAAGATCTGCAGAAGTGACAGTCAGCTCAGAAGATCTACAGAAGCGAGAGTCAGCAAAGCAGATCTACGCAAGTGAGAGTCAGCACAGCAGATCTACGCAAGTGAGATTCAGCACAGAAGATCTGCAGAAGTGAGAGTCATCACAGAAGATCTACAGAAGTGAGAGTCAGCGCAAAAGATCTACGGGAGTGACAGTCAGCGCAGAAGATTTACAGAAGTGACAGTCAGCACAGAAGATCTGCAGAAGTGACAGTCAGCGCAGAAGATCTATAGAAGTGAGAGTCAGCACAGCAGATCTACGCAAGTGAGATTCAGCACAGCAGATCTACGCAAGTGAGAGTCAGCACAGCAGATCTACGCAAGTGAGAGTCAGCACAGTAGATCTACAGATGTGACAGTCAGCACAGAAGATCTACAGAAGTGAGAGCACAGCGGATCTACAGAAGTGAGAGTCAGCACAGAAGATTTACAGAAGTGACAGCACAGAAGATCTACAGAAGCGAGAGTCAGCACATCAGATCTAAGCAAGTGAGAGTCAGCACATCAGATCTACAGAAGTGAGAGTCAGCACAGAAGATCTAAAGGAGTGAGAGTCAGCACAGAAGATCTACAGAAGTGAGAGCACAGCAGATCTACAGAAGTGAGAGTCAGCACAGATCTACAGAAGTGAGAGTCAGCACAGAAGATCTACAGAATTGAGAGTAAGCACAGAAGATCTACAGAAACGTCAGTCAGCACAGAAGATCTACAGAAGTGAGAGTCAGCACAGCAGATCTACGCAAGTGACAGTCTGCACAGCAGATCTACGCAAGTGAGATTCAGCACAGCAGATCTACGCAAGTGAGAGTCAGCACAGTAGATCTACGCAAGTGAGAGTCAGCACAGCAGATCTACAGAAGTGAGAGTCAGCACAGAAGATCTACAGAAGTGACAGTCAGCACAGAAGATCTACAGAAGTGAGAGCACAGCGGATCTACAGAAGTGACTGTCAGCGCAGAAGATTTACAGAAGTGACAACACAGAAGATCTGCAGAAGTGACAGTCAGCACAGATTTACAGAAGTGACAGTCAGCACAGATTTACAGAAGTGACAGTCAGCACAGATTTATAGAAGTGACAGACAGCACAGAAGATTTACAGAAGTGACAGTCAGCACAGAAGATCTTCAGAAGTGACAGGCAGCACAGAAGATTGCAGAAGTGACAGTCAGCACAGAAGGTCTATAGAAGTGAGAGTTAGCAAAGCAGATCTACAGAAGTGAGAGTCAGCACAGAAGATCTAAAGGAGTGAGAGTCAGCAAAGAAGATCTACAGAAGTTAGGGCACAGCTGATCTACAGACATGAGAGCACAGCTGATCTAAAGAAGTGAGAGCACAGCGGATCTACAGAAGTGAGAGTCAGCACAGAAGATTTACAGAAGTGACAGCACAGAAGATCTGCAGAAGTGACAGTCAGCTCTGAAGATCTACAGAAGTGAGAGTTAGCACAGCAGATCAACAGGATTGAGAGTCAGCACAGAAGATCTACAGAAGTAAGAGTCAGCACAGCAGATCTACGCAAATGAGAGTCAGCACAGAAGATCTACAGAAGTGAGAGTCAGCACAGAAGATCTACATAAGTGAGAGTCAGCACAGAAGATCTACAGAAGTGAGAGTCAGCACAGAAGATCTAAAGGAGTGAGAGTCAGCACAGAAGATCTACAGAAGTGAGAGTCAGCACAGAAAATCTACCGACGTGAGAGCAAAGCAGATCTACAGAAGTGAGAGTCAGCACAGAACTACAGAAGTGAGAGTCAGCACATAAGATCTACAGAATTGAGAGTAAGCACAGAAGATCTACAGAAACGTCAGTCAGCACAGAAGATCTACAGAAGGGAGAGTCAGCACAGCAGATCTACGCAAGTGAGAGTTAGCACAGCAGATCTACGCAAGTGAGAGTCAGCACAGCAGATCTACGCAAGTGAGAGTCAGCACAGCAGATCTACAGAAGTGAGAGTCAGCACAGAAGATCTACAGAATTGACAGTCAGCACAGTAGATCTACAGAAGTGACAGTCAGCACAGAAGATCTACAGAAGTGAGAGCACAGCGGATCTACAGAATTGAGAGTCAGCACAGAAGATTTACAGAAGTAACAGTACAGAAGATCTGCAGAAGTGACAGTCAGCTCAGAAGATCTACAGAAGCGAGAGTCAGCACAGCAGATCTACGCAAGTGAGAGTCAGCACAGCAGATCTACGCAAGTGAGATTCAGCACAGAAGATCTGCAGAAGTGAGAGTCAGCACAGAAGATCTACAGAAGTGAGAGTCAGCACAGATTTACAGAAGTGAGAGTCAGCACAGATTTACAGAAGTGACAGTCAGCACAGTAGATTTACAGAAGTGACAGTCAGCACAGAAGATCTACAGAAGTGAGAGTCAGCACAGAATATTTGCAGAAGTGACAGTCAGCACAGAAGATCTGCAGAAATGGCAGTCAGCGCAGAAGGTCTATAGAAGTGAGAGTCAGCACAGCAGATCTACAGAAGTTAGGGCACAGCTGATCTACAGACATGAGAGCACAGCTGATCTACAGATGTGAGAGCACAGCGGATCTACAGAAGTGAGAGTCAGCACAGAAGATTTACAGAAGTAACAGCACAGAAGATCTGCAGAAGTGAAAGTCAGCTCAGAAGATCTACAGAAGTGAGAGTTAGCACAGCAGATCAACAGGAGTGAGAGTCAACACAGAAGATCTACAGAAGTGAGAGTCAGCACATCAGATCTGCAGGAGTGAGAGTCAGCATAGAAGAACTCCAAAAGTGAGAGTCAGCACAGCAGATCTACGCAAGTGAGAGTCAGCACAGCAGATCTACAGAAGTGAGAGTCAGCACAGAAGATCTACAGAAGAGAGAGTCAGCACAGAAGATCTACAGTAGTGAGAGTCAGCACAGAAGATCTACAGAAGCGAGAGTCAGCACAGAAGATCTACAGAAGTGAGAGCAAAGCTGATCTACAGACGTGAGAGCACAGCAGATCTAAGAAGTGAGAGTCAGCACAGATCTACAGAATTGAGAGTAAGCCCAGAAGATCTACAGAAACATCAGTCAGCACAGAAGATCTACAGAAGTGAGAGTCAGCACAGCAGATCTACGCAAGTGAGAGTCAGCACAGCAAATCTACGCAACTGAGAGTCAGCACAGCAGATCTATAGAAGTGAGAGTCAGCACAGAAGATCTACAGAAGTGACAGTCAGAACAGTAGATCTACAGAAGTGACAGTCAGCACAGAAGATCTACAGAAGTGAGAATCAGCACAGAAGATTTACAGAAGTGACAGTCAACACAGAAGATTTACAGAAGTAGCAGTTAGCACAGAAGATCTACAGAAGTGAGAGTCAGCACAGAAGATTTACAGAAGTGACAGCACAGAAGATCTGCAGAAGTGACAGTCAGCTCAGAAGATCTACAGAAGTGAGAGTTAGCACAGCAGATCAACAAGAGTGAGAGTCAGCACAGCAGATCTACAGGAGAGAGATTCAGCATAGAAGAACTACAAAAGTGAGAGTCAGCACAGCAGATCTACGCAAGTGAGATTCAGCACAGAAGATCTACAGAAGTAAGATTCAGCACAGAAGATCTACAGAAGTGAGAGTCAGCACAGAAGATTTACAGAAGTGACAGTCAGCACAGATTTACAGAAGTGACAGTCAGCACAGATTTAGAAGAAGTGACAGTCAGCACAGAAGATCTTCAGAAGTGACAGTCAGCACAGAAGATCTACAGAAGTGAGAGTCAGCACAGAAGATTTGCAGAAGTGACAGTCAGCACAGAAGATCTGCAGAAGTGACAGTCAGCGCAGAAGATCTATAGAAGTGAGAGTTAGCACAGCAGATCTACAGAAGTGAGAGTCAGCACAGAAGATCTGCAGAAGTGAGAGTCAGCTCAGAAGATCTACAGAAGTGAGAGTTAGCACAGCAGATCAACAGGAGTGAGAGTCAGCACAGAAGATCTACAGAAGTGAGAGTCAGCACAGAAGATCTACATAAGTGAGAGTCAGCACAGAAGATCTACAGAAGTGAGAGTCAGCACAGAAGATCTACAGAAGTGAGAGTCAGCACAGAAGATCTAAAGAAGTGAGAGCACAGCTGATCTACAGACGTGAGATCACAGCAGATCTACAGAAGTGAGAGTCAGCACAGATCTACAGAAGTGAGAGTCAGCACAGAAGATCTACAGAAGTGACAGTCAGCACAGTAGATCTACAGAAGTGACAGTCAGCACAGAAGATCTACAGAAGTGAGAGCACAGCGGATCTACAGAAGTAAGAGTCAGCACAGAAGATTTACAGAAGTGACAGCACAGAAGATCTGCAGAAGTGACAGTCAGCTCAGAAGATCTACAGAAGTGAGAGTCTGCACAGCAGATCTACGCAAGTGAGATTCAGCACAGAAGATCTGCAGAAGTTAGAGTCAGCACAGAAGATCTACAGAAGTGAGAGTCAGCACAGAAGATTTACAGAAGTGACAGTCAGCACAGATTTACAGAAGTGAGAGTCAGCACAGATTTACAGAAGTGACAGTCAGCACAGTAGATTTACAGAAGTGACAGTCAGCACAGAAGATCTACAGAAGTGAGAGTCAGCACAGAAGATTTGCAGAAGTGACATTCAGCATAGAAGATTTGCAGAAGTGACAGTCAGCACAGAAGATCTGCAGAAATGACAGTCAGCGCAGAAGGTCTATAGAAGTGAGAGTCAGCACAGCAGATCTACGCAAGTGAGATTCAGCACAGAAGATCTACAGAAGTGAGAGTCAGCACAGAAGATCTACAGAATTGACAGTCAGCACAGTAGATCTACAGAAGTGACAGTCAGCACAGAAGATCTACAGAAGTGAGAGCACAGCGGATCTACAGAATTGAGAGTCAGCACAGAAGATTTACAGAAGTAACAGCACAGAAGATCTGCAGAAGTGACAGTCAGCTCAGAAGATCTACAGAAGCGAGAGTCAGCACAGCAGATCTACGCAAGTGAGAGTCAGCACAGCAGATCTACGCAAGTGAGATTCAGCACAGAAGATCTGCAGAAGTGAGAGTCAGCACAGAAGATCTACAGAAGTGAGAGTCAGCACAGATTTACAGAAGTGAGAGTCAGCACAGATTTACAGAAGTGACAGTCAGCACAGTAGATTTACAGAAGTGACAGTCAGCACAGAAGATCTACAGAAGTGAGAGTCAGCACAGAATATTTGCAGAAGTGACAGTCAGCACAGAAGATCTGCAGAAATGGCAGTCAGCGCAGAAGGTCTATAGAAGTGAGAGTCAGCACAGCAGATCTACAGAAGTTAGGGCACAGCTGATCTACAGACATGAGAGCACAGCTGATCTACAGATGTGAGAGCACAGCGGATCTACAGAAGTGAGAGTCAGCACAGAAGATTTACAGAAGTGACAGCACAGAAGATCTGCAGAAGTGAAAGTCAGCTCAGAAGATCTACAGAAGTGAGAGTTAGCACAGCAGATCAACAGGAGTGAGAGTCAACACAGAAGATCTACAGAAGTGAGAGTCAGCACATCAGATCTGCAGGAGTGAGAGTCAGCATAGAAGAACTCCAAAAGTGAGAGTCAGCACAGCAGATCTACGCAAGTGAGAGTCAGCACAGCAGATCTACAGAAGTGAGAGTCAGCACAGAAGATCTACAGAAGAGAGAGTCAGCACAGAAGATCTACAGTAGTGAGAGTCAGCACAGAAGATCTACAGAAGCGAGAGTCAGCACAGAAGATCTACAGAAGTGAGAGCAAAGCTGATCTACAGACGTGAGAGCACAGCAGATCTAAGAAGTGAGAGTCAGCACAGATCTACAGAATTGAGAGTAAGCCCAGAAGATCTACAGAAACATCAGTCAGCACAGAAGATCTACAGAAGTGAGAGTCAGCACAGCAGATCTACGCAAGTGAGAGTCAGCACAGCAAATCTACGCAACTGAGAGTCAGCACAGCAGATCTATAGAAGTGAGAGTCAGCACAGAAGATCTACAGAAGTGACAGTCAGAACAGTAGATCTACAGAAGTGACAGTCAGCACAGAAGATCTACAGAAGTGAGAATCAGCACAGAAGATTTACAGAAGTGACAGTCAACACAGAAGATTTACAGAAGTAGCAGTTAGCACAGAAGATCTACAGAAGTGAGAGTCAGCACAGAAGATTTACAGAAGTGACAGCACAGAAGATCTGCAGAAGTGACAGTCAGCTCAGAAGATCTACAGAAGTGAGAGTTAGCACAGCAGATCAACAAGAGTGAGAGTCAGCACAGCAGATCTACAGGAGAGAGATTCAGCATAGAAGAACTACAAAAGTGAGAGTCAGCACAGCAGATCTACGCAAGTGAGATTCAGCACAGAAGATCTACAGAAGTAAGATTCAGCACAGAAGATCTACAGAAGTGAGAGTCAGCACAGAAGATTTACAGAAGTGACAGTCAGCACAGATTTACAGAAGTGACAGTCAGCACAGATTTAGAAGAAGTGACAGTCAGCACAGAAGATCTTCAGAAGTGACAGTCAGCACAGAAGATCTACAGAAGTGAGAGTCAGCACAGAAGATTTGCAGAAGTGACAGTCAGCACAGAAGATCTGCAGAAGTGACAGTCAGCGCAGAAGATCTATAGAAGTGAGAGTTAGCACAGCAGATCTACAGAAGTGAGAGTCAGCACAGAAGATCTGCAGAAGTGAGAGTCAGCTCAGAAGATCTACAGAAGTGAGAGTTAGCACAGCAGATCAACAGGAGTGAGAGTCAGCACAGAAGATCTACAGAAGTGAGAGTCAGCACAGAAGATCTACATAAGTGAGAGTCAGCACAGAAGATCTACAGAAGTGAGAGTCAGCACAGAAGATCTACAGAAGTGAGAGTCAGCACAGAAGATCTAAAGAAGTGAGAGCACAGCTGATCTACAGACGTGAGATCACAGCAGATCTACAGAAGTGAGAGTCAGCACAGATCTACAGAAGTGAGAGTCAGCACAGAAGATCTACAGAAGTGACAGTCAGCACAGTAGATCTACAGAAGTGACAGTCAGCACAGAAGATCTACAGAAGTGAGAGCACAGCGGATCTACAGAAGTAAGAGTCAGCACAGAAGATTTACAGAAGTGACAGCACAGAAGATCTGCAGAAGTGACAGTCAGCTCAGAAGATCTACAGAAGTGAGAGTCTGCACAGCAGATCTACGCAAGTGAGATTCAGCACAGAAGATCTGCAGAAGTTAGAGTCAGCACAGAAGATCTACAGAAGTGAGAGTCAGCACAGAAGATTTACAGAAGTGACAGTCAGCACAGATTTACAGAAGTGAGAGTCAGCACAGATTTACAGAAGTGACAGTCAGCACAGTAGATTTACAGAAGTGACAGTCAGCACAGAAGATCTACAGAAGTGAGAGTCAGCACAGAAGATTTGCAGAAGTGACATTCAGCATAGAAGATTTGCAGAAGTGACAGTCAGCACAGAAGATCTGCAGAAATGACAGTCAGCGCAGAAGGTCTATAGAAGTGAGAGTCAGCACAGCAGATCTACGCAAGTGAGATTCAGCACAGAAGATCTACAGAAGTGAGAGTCAGCACAGAAGATTTACAGAAGTGACAGTCAGCACAGATTTACAGAAGTGACAGTCAGCACAGATTTTGAAGAAGTGACAGTCAGCACATAAGATTTACAGAAATGACAGTCAGCACAGAAGATCTACAGAAGTGAGAGTCAGCACAGAAGATTTGCAGAAGTGACAGTCAGCACAGAAGATCTACAGAAGTTTGGGAACAGCTGATCTACAGACATGAGAGCACAGCTGATCTACAGAAGTGAGAGCACAGAAGATCTACAGAAGTGAGAGTCAGCACAGAAGATTTACAGAAGTGACAGTCAGCACAGATTTACAAAAGTGACAGTCAGCACAGATTTACAGAAGTGACAGTCAGCACAGAAGATTTACAGAAGAGACAGTCAGCACAGAAGATCTACAGAAGTTACAGTCAGCACAGAAGATCTGCAGAAGTGACAGTCAGCACAGAAGATCTACAGAAGTTAGGGCACAGCTGATCTACAGACATGAGAGCACAGCTAATCTACAGAAGTGAGAGCACAGCGGATCTACAGAAGTGAGAGTCAGCACAGAAGATTTACAGAAGTGACAGCACAGAAGATCTGCAGAAGTGACAGTCAGCTCAGAAGATCTACAGAAGTGAGAGTCTGCACATCACATCTACAGGAGTGAGAGTCAGCATAGAAGAACTACAAAAGTGAGAGTCAGCACAGCAGATCTACGCAAATGAGAGTCAGCACAGAAGATCTACAGAAGTGAGAGTCAGCACAGAAGATCTACAGAAGTGAGAGTCAGCACAGAAGATCTACAGGAGTGAGAGTCAGCACAGAAGATCTACAGAAGTGAGAGTCAGCACAGAAGATCTACAGAAGTGAGAGTCAGCACAGAAGATCTACAGAAGTGAGAGCACAGCTGATCTACAGACATGAGAGCACTGCAGATCTACAGAAGTGAGAGTCAGCACAGATCTACAGAAGTGAGAGTCAGCACAGAAGATCTACAGAAACGCCAGTCAGCACAGAAGATCTATAGAAGTGAGAGTCAGCACAGCAGATCTATGCAAGTTAGAGTCAGCACAGCAGATCTACGCAAGTGAGAGTCAGCACAGCAGATCTACGCAAGTGAGATTCAGCACAGAAGATCTACAGAAGTGAGAGTCAGCACAGAAGATCTACAGAAGTGACAGTCAGCACAGAAGATTTACAGAAGTGACAGTCAGCACAGAAGATTTACGGAAGTGACAGTCAGCACAGAAGATTTACAGAAGTGACAGTCAGCACAGAAGATCTACAGAAGTGACAGTCAGCATTGACGTTTTACAGAAGTGACATTCAGCATAGAAGATCTACAGAAGTGGCAGTCAGCGCAGAAGATCTATAGAATTAAGAGTAAACACAGCAGATCTACAGGAGTGAGAGTCAGCACAGCAGATTTAAGCAAGTGAGAGTCAGCACAGCAGATCTTCATGAGAGTTAGCACAGCAGATCTACAGGTGTGAGAGTCAGCACAGCAGATCTACAGGAGTGAGAGTCAGCACAGCCGATTTAAGCAAGTGAGAGTCACCACAGAAGGTTTGCAGAAGTGACAGTCAGCACAGAAGATCTGCAGAAGTGACAGTCAGCGCAGAAGTACTATAGAAGTGATAGTTAGCACAGCAGATCTACAGGAGTGAGAGTCAGCACAGCAGATTTAAGCAAGTGAGAGTCAGCACAGCAGATCTACAGGAGTGAGATTCAGCATAGAAGAACTTCAAAAGTGAGAGTCAGCACAGCAGATCTACGCAAGTGAGAGTCAGAACATCAGATCTACGCAAGTGAGATTCAGCACAGAAGATCTACAGAAGTGAGAGTCAGCACAGAAGATCTAAAGAAGTGAGAGTCAGCACAGAAGATTTACAGAAGTGACAGCACAGATTTACAGAAGTGACAGTCAGCACAGATTTACAGAAGTGACAGTCAGCACAGAAGATTTACAGAAGTGACAGTCAGCACAGAAGATCTACAGAAGTGAGAGTCAGCACAGAAGATTTGCAGAAGTGACAGTCAGCACAGAAGATCTGCAGAAATGACAGTCAGCGTAGAAGGTCTATAGAAGTGAGAGTTAGCACAGCAGATCTACAGAAGTGATAGTCAGCACAGAAGAGCTACAGAAATTAGGGCACAGGTGATCTACAGACATGAGTGCACAGCTGATCTACAGAAGTGAGAGCACAGCTGATCTACAGAAGTGAGAGTCAGCACAGAT
This sequence comes from Staurois parvus, assembly GCF_062004578.1. Taxonomy (NCBI): domain Eukaryota; kingdom Metazoa; phylum Chordata; class Amphibia; order Anura; family Ranidae; genus Staurois; species Staurois parvus. Next base: position 4,001,829 of record NW_028318186.1, on the reverse strand, counting down.
CTACAGAAGTGAGAGCACAGCGGATCTACAGAAGTGAGAGTCAGCACAGAAGATTTACAGAAGTGACAGCACAGAAGAACTGCAGAAGTCACAGTCAGCTCAGAAGATCTACAGAAGTGAGAGTTCGCACAGCAGATCAACAGGAGTGAGAGTCAGCACAGCAGATCTACAGGAGTGAGAGTCAGCATAGAAGAACTACAAAAGTGAGAGTCAGCACAGTGTTGGGAATGCAACAGCATGTACTATAATGTACTATATACAGTATTCTGTGGTAATATCACTTGACCAGTAGATGGCACTGTACGCTAAAGGTTACTAGTTGTATATGTGTAAAACTTTCTGCTTTTTCCTCTTCTCTATCATCTCTTCTGGAAGTAATCTGTAATGTATCTGCTGTTATATGTCTGCTGTGCAATGTGCTCTGTATGTTTGTAACTTAAGCCACACAAGTAAAGGCTGAATTCTGCTATCACTACCAGTGTCTTCTATAACACATAACCAACAGGTTATGGGCCCAGCTCCAGACACTGGAAAAGGAAAACTATAAGCAAGTAAGTGCTGCATTTACAATCCAATTCACTGAAAGATGGCAAGTGCTTCAGATATGAAGTTCACAATAGCAAAGCTCAACAACACCAACTACCAGCTATGGAAGTTTAAGCTTGAAATGCTGTTATCCAAAGATGACTTGTGGCAGGTACTAGATACACACAGACCCAATGACAACCCGGAAGAATGGGACAGAAAAAACAGTCAAGCAAAAGCAGTCATAAGCCTGTTATTGGAGGATGATCAACTCATTCATATAAGGAAAGAAAGCACAGCTAAAGGTATGTGGACTGCATTACAAAAACTGCATGAACGTGCAAACCTAAACAGTAAACTATATCTGCTACGCAAACTGTATAAGATGAGGCTGGAAAAAGGGCAGGAAATGGGTGAACATGTAAATGCTATGCTAGAAATTGTGGACCAGCTGGGTGCAATAGGTGAAGATTTAAAAAGCAATTATGTTCTGTCAATACTTCTGTGCAGCCTTCCAGAATCATACAGTGCCCTTATAAATGCTCTAGAAACTAGACCGGAAACTGAACTGACGCTAGAATATGTTAAGGGAAAATTAATTGATGAATACAGCAGAAGAAAGAAAAATTTGCATAGTGAAGAGAACGAGAGACCAGAGGCAGCTCCGAAGGTGCATGAAGGCATAAGACAAAGCAAAGAAACCAGAGTATGTTTTTGCTGCAAAAAGGCCGGTCACCTGAAAAAGAACTGTTCAATCTGGAAAGCTGAGCAGCGAAATCGGGAGCTACCCACAAGAGAAAGAGCTAAAGCAGTCATGAAAGAAAATGAAAGTGCATCATGGAGTGGTACTTTTAAAGTGACTCAGAATAGTACCTCACATGGATGGTACATTGATTCAGGGGCAACAAGTCACATGACAAGCGACGAGACATTCTTCACAGAAATTGATTTTAGTGTAAAAGATAAAGTCTTCCTAGCAAATGGGAAAAGTATTACAGCGGAAGGTAAAGGTCAGGGATTCCTGAACTGCAAAACGCCATCAGGGGGCAAGCAGAGCATCCTTGTAAAGAATGTTCTATAAGTTCCAAGCCTAGAAGGAAGCCTCCTATCAGTTAAAACCCTTGCAAGCAATGGACTCACTGTCCAGTTCAGAGGTAATGAATGCACAATTCAAAATGGAAAGCAAATTCTAGCAAGAGGAAGATTAAATGAACATCTGTACAAACTCATCACTGAAAGTGAGAAGGCTAATGCATCAACTCATAACCCACATGACAAGTGCATCCACCTGTGGCATAGAAGATTGGGGCATCCATACCCAGAAGCTATAAAGGACTTTGCAAAGAGAGGTCTATCAGAAGACATGAAAATTTTGCCTTGCCACACACTCAGCAAGTGCACGTGTTGCATCAAAGCAAAGGCCACTCAAACCTCTCTTCCACAGACCAGCCAGAGTAAAACCACTAAACCCATGGAACTGATACACAGTGATGTGTGCGGACCAATGAAAACCATCACACCTGGCGGGAACAGATATTTACTGACTTTCATCGATGATTATTCCCGGTACACAATAACGTATCTAATGAAGCACAAAAGTGAGACATTAGAAAAATTTCAAGAGTTTGTAGCTATGACAAGCAACAAGTTTCAAAGGAAACCTGGAATAATACGCACTGACAATGGAGGGGAATATATGAATAAAGAGATGGAATCATACCTAAAGAAACAAGGTATTATACACCAAACAACCGTACCATACACTCCTGAGCAAAACGGTGTAGCGGAAAGAAAGAATCGCACTCTTGTTGAAATGACAAGATGTATGATTACGGACGCTGGCTTACCTAACAAATACTGGGGAGAAGCAATAATGACTGCAACATACCTACAAAACAGGCTCCCATCAAAAGCTATTGAGAGTACACCATATGAAATGTGGAATGGATCAAAACCTAACGTAGGACACATCAGAGTATTTGGCTGTAAAGCATATGCCCACATTCCAAGTCAGAAACGCTCCAAGTTGGAGAACAAAGCCATAGAAGGCATTCTGGTCGGCTACAGTGAGCAGAGTAAGGGATATAGAATCCTTTGTCCAAAGACCAACAAGGTCACAGTAAGCTGCAGTGTTTATTTTGATGAAAGTGAAGCACCAGATAATACAATTCTTGAAAAATGTGGAGAGGATTTACACACTGAATCGGCAAGAGACACTGATTTATGCGAAGCAGGACAAGAGCCAGAACAAGAAGTGGAACTTACAATCAACGATCCAATAGAACCCACTGAACAACAAGAAATCAGAAGATCCTCTCGAATAACAAACGGGATACCACCCCGCAGGTTATCATACGCTGCTAAAAAACACATCAAACACAGGAGCCAACATCCTGGGAAGACATAGAAATTTTGAACAAGAAGGGGACTATGACCAAATAGTTCACAAACTGAAACAAAATTTTGAAATTAAAGAGTTGGGGAACATTACTCACTACCTGGGAATTCAAATAGAGCGGGAAGAGGATGGAAGATATCTTCTTAACCAAAGTCAGAAAATTACAGAAATGTTAGAACAGTTTCACATGCAAGATGCAAAGGAAGCGAAAACACCAATGGAACCAGATTATCCAAAAACAAGGGAATGTCATTGTTTTCTACAAAAGAGACTAAATGTCATATAATTATGCACATGCCATTGAGAAGGGGTGTTGGGAATGCAACAGCATGTACTATAATGTACTATATACAGTTAGAGATGAGCGAATTATTCAAAAATTTGATTCGGCTGATTCGCCAAATTTGCGGGAGAAATTTGATTCGATGCAAATTTATTCGCCGCGAATTTAACTTATTTAAAGGGTTTCTAGGCTTCAGAGAGCCTTTATATTAGTGCAGAACACTGTACCTTTAATTTAAATGCCCTTGGAGTCTGCTGGGGAAGAGAAATAATACTGTCAGTCAGTATGACATGCAGATGAGTGCCGTCGATCTTAGAATCACCGCACACTTCACTCATTTGGGCAGTCACGGGGCACGACGAAGAGGAAGAAGAAGAAGAAGAATGAAAAGAAGAAGAAGAAGAATGAAAAGAAGAAGAATGAAAAGAAGAAGAAGAAGAATGAAAAGAAGAAGAAGAAGAATGAAAAGAAGAATGAAAAGAAGAATGAAAAGAAGAAGAATGAAAAGAAGAAGAAGAAGAATGAAACGAAGAAGAAGAATGAAAAGAAGAAGAATGAAAAGAAGAATGAGAAGAAGAATGAAAAGAACAATGAAAGAAAGAATGAGAGGAATGAAAAGAAGAATGAAAAGAAGAAGAAGAAGAATGAAAAGAAGAATGAAAAGAAGAAGAAGAATGAAAAGAAGAATGAAAAGAAGAAGAAGAAGAAGAATGAAAAGAAGAAGAAGAAGAATGAAAAAAAGAATGAAAAGAAGAAGAAGAATGAAAAGAAGAAGAATGAAAAGAAGAAGAAGAAGAATGAAAAGAAGAATGAAAAGAAGAATGAAAAGAAGAAGATGAAGAATGAAAAGAAGAAGAAGAAGAATGAAAATAAGAATGAGAAGAAGAATGAAAACAAGAATTAAAAGAAGAATGAGAAGAATGAAAAGAAGAATGAAAAGAAGAAGAAGAATAATGAAAAGAAGAAGAAGAATGAAAAGAAGAAGAAGAAGAATGAAAAGAAGAATGAAAAGAAGAAGAATGAAAAGAAGAAGAAGAAGAATGAAAAGAAGAATGAGAAGAAGAATGAAAAGAAGAAGAAGAATGAAAAGAAGAAGAAGAAGAATGAAAAGAAGAATGAAAAGAAGAAGAAGAAGAATGAAAAGAAGAAGAAGAAGAATGAAAGGAAGAATGAAAAGAAGAAGAATGAAAAGAAGAAGAAGAATGAAAAGAAGAAGAAGAAGAATGAAAAGAAGAATGAGAAGAAGAATGAAAAGAAGAATTAAAAGAAGAATGAGAAGAATGAAAAGAAGAATGAAAAGAAGAAGAAGAAGAATGAAAAGAAGAAGAAGAAGAATGAAAAGAAGAAGAAGAATGAGAAGAAGAAGAAGAAGAAGAAGAAGAAGAAGAAGAAGAAGAAGAAGAAGAAGAAGAAGAAGAAGAAGAAGAATGAAAAGAAGAATGAAAAGAAGAAGAAGAAGAATGAAAAGAAGAATGAAAAGAAGAAGAAAAAGAATGAGAAGAAGAAGAAGAATGAAAAGAAGAAGAAGAAGAATGAAAAGAAGAAGAAGAATGAAAAGAAGAATGAAAAGAAGAAGAAGAATGAAAAGAAGAAGAAGAATGAAAAGAAGAAGAAGAAGAATGAAAAGAAGAATGAGAAAAAGAATGAAAAGAAGGATGAAAAGAAGAATGAAAAGAAGAAGAAGAAGAAGAATGAAAAGAAGAAGAAGAAGAATGAAAAGAAGAAGAAGAATGAAAAGAAGAATGAAAAGAAGAAGAGGAAGAATGAAAAGAAGAAGAAGAAGAATGAAAAGAAGAAGAAGAATGAAAAGAAGAATGAAAAGAAGAAGAAGAAGAATGAAAAGAAGAAGAAGAATGAAAAGAAGAAGAAGAAGAATGAAAAGAAGAAGAATGAAAAGAAGAATGAGAAGAAGAATGAAAAGAAGAATTAAAAGAAGAATGAGAAGAATGAAAAGAGGAATGAAAAGAAGAAGAATGAAAAGAAGAAGAAGAAGAATGAAAAGAAGAAGAAGGAAAAGAAGAAGAATGAAAAGAAGAATGAAAAGAAGAAGAAGAATGAAAAGAAGAAGAAGAAGAATGAAAAGAAGAATGAAAAGAAGAAGAAGAAGAATGAAAAGAAGAAGAAGAATGAAAAGAAGAAGAATGAAAAGAAGAAGAAGAATGAAAAGAAGAAGAATTCCAGTACAGCAAAAAGTGTTTCTGCAGAGAGCTCCGCTATTTCTGACAGTTCTCTGACAGTTCTGACAGTTCATTTACAGCGGTTGAAACATTGTATCTATTTATGTCTGAATAAAAACATCTGTATCCTAAATGGAAACAAATAGATACAATGTTTCAACCGCTGTAAATGAACTGTCAGAACTGTCAGAGAACTGTCAGAAATAGCGGAGCTCTCTGCAGTGACACTTTTGCCGGCTGATCGGGGAAAATTCGATTTGTGCATCCGAAGTTGGCTAAAATTCGGATTCGATGCAAATCGAATTTTTCCTAATATTCGAAACGAATTCCACTTCGCCAAGTTCGATTCGCTCATCTCTATATACAGTATTCTGTGGTAATATCACTTGACCAGTAGATGGCACTGTACGCTAAAGGTTACTAGTTGTATATGTGTAAAACTTGCTGCTTTTTCCTCCTCTCTATCATCTCTTCTGGAAGTAATCTGTAATGTATCTGCTGTTATATGTCTGCTGAGAAATGTGCTCTGTATGTTTGTAACTTAAGCCACACAAGTAAAGCCTGAATTCTGCTATCACTACCAGTGTCTTCTATAACACATAACCAACACACAGCAGATCTACGCAAGTGAGAGTCAGCACAGAAGATCTACAGAAGTGAGAGTCAGCACAGAAGATCTACAGAAGTGAGAGTCAGCACAGAAGATCTACAGGAGTGAGAGTCAGCACAGAAGATCTACAGAAGTGAGAGTCAGCACAGAAGATCTACAGAAGTGAGAGCACAGCTGATCTACAGACGTGAGAGCACAGCAGATCTACAGAAGTGAGAGCACAGCAGATCTACAGAAGTGAGAGTCAGCACAGATCTACAGAAGTGAGAGTCAGCACAGAAGATCTACAGAAACGTCAGTCAGCACAGAAGATCTACAGAAGTGAGAGTCAGCACAGCAGATCTACGCAAGTGAGAGTCAGCACAGCAGATCTACGCAAGTGAGAGTCAGCACAGCAGATCTACGCAAGTGAGAGTCAGCACAGCAGATCTACGCAAGTGAGAGTCAGCACAGCAGATCTACAGAAGTGAGAGTCAGCACAGTAGATCTACAGAAGTGACAGTCAGCACAGAAGATCTACAGAAGTGAGAGCACAGCTGATCTACAGAAGTGAGAGCACAGCTGATCTACAGACGTGAGAGCACAGCAGATCTACGCAAGTGAGAATCAGCACAGCAGATCTACGCAAGTGAGAGTCAGCACAGCAGATCTACGCAAGTGAGAGTCAGCACAGCAGATCTACAGAAGTGAGAGTCAGCACAGAAGACCTACAGAAGTGAGAGTCAGCACAGAAGATCTACAGAAACGACAGTCAGCACAGAAGATCTACAGAAGTGAGAGTCAGCACAGCAGATCTATGCAAGTGAGAGTCAGCACAGCAGATCTACGCAAGTGAGAGTCAGCACAGCAGATCTACAGAAGTGAGAGTCAGCACAGAAGATCTACAGAAGTGAGAGTCAGCACAGAAGATCTACAGAAGTGAGAGTCAGCACAGAAGATCTACAGAAGTGAGAGTCAGCACAGTAGATCTACAGAAGTGACAGTCAGCACAGAAGATCTACAGAAGTGAGAATCAGCACAGAAGATTTACAGAAGTGACAGTCAACACAGAAAATTTACAGAAGTAGCAGTTAGCACAGAAGATCTAAATAAGTGAGAGTCAGCACAGAAGATTTACAGAAGTGACAGCACAGAAGATCTGCAGAAGTGACAGTCAGCTCAGAAGATCTACAGAAGTGAGAGTTAGCACAGCAGATCAACAAGAGTGAGAGTCAGCACAGCAGATCTACAGGAGTGAGAGTCAGCATAGAAGAACTACAAAAGTGAGAGTCAGCACAGCAGATCTACAGAAGTGAGAGTCAGCACAGAAGATCTACAGAAGTGAGAGTCAGCACAGAAGATCAACAGAAGTGAGAGCACAGCTGATCTACAGACGTGAGAGCACAGCAGATCTACGCAAGTGAGAATCAGCACAGCAGATCTACGCAAGTGAGAGTCAGCACAGCAGATCTACAGAAGTGAGAGTCAGCACAGAAGATCTACAGAAGTGAGAGTCAGCACAGAAGATCTACAAAAGTTAGAGTCAGCACAGTAGATCTACAGAAACGTCAGTCAACACAGCAGATCTACGCAAGTGAGAGTCAGCACAGCAGATCTACAGAAGTGAGAGTCAGCACAGATCTACAGAAGTGAGAGTCAGCACAGAAGATCTACAGAATTGAGAGTCAGCACAGAAGATCTACAGAAACGTCAGACAGCACAGAAGATCTACAGAAGTGAGAGTCAGCACAGCAGATCGACGCAAGTGCGAGTCAGCACAGCAGATCTACGCAAGTGCGAGTCAGCACAGCAGATCTACAGAAGTGAGAGACAGCACAGAAGATCTTCAGAAGTGACAGTCAGCACAGTAGATCTACAGAAGTGACAGTCAGCACAGAAGATCTACAGAAGTGAGAGCACAGCGGATCTACAGAAGTGAGAGTCAGCACAGAAGATTTACAGAAGTGACAGCACAGAAGATCTGCAGAAGTGACAGTCAGCTCAGAAGATCTACAGAAGCGAGAGTCAGCACATCAGATCTACAGGAGTGAGAGTCAGCATAGAAGAACTACAAAAGTGAGAGTCAGCACAGCAGATCTACAGAAGTGAGAGTCAGCACAGAAGATCTACAGAAGTGAGAGTCAGCACAGAAGATCAACAGAAGTGAGAGCACAGCTGATCTACAGACGTGAGAGCACAGCAGATCTACGCAAGTGAGAATCAGCACAGCAGATCTACAGAAGTGAGATTCAGCACAGAAGATCTACAAAAGTTAGAGTCAGCACAGTAGATCTACAGAAACGTCAGTCAGCACAGCAGATCTACGCAAGTGAGAGTCAGCACAGCAGATCTACAGAAGTGAGAGTCAGCACAGATCTACAGAAGTGAGAGTCAGCACAGAAGATCTACAGAATTGAGAGTCAGCACAGAAGATCTACAGAAACGTCAGACAGCACAGAAGATCTACAGAAGTGAGAGTCAGCACAGCAGATCGACGCAAGTGCGAGTCAGCACAGCAGACCTACAGAAGTGAGAGACAGCACAGAAGATCTTCAGAAGTGACAGTCAGCACAGTAGATCTACAGAAGTGACAGTCAGCACAGAAGATCTACAGAAGTGAGAGCACAGCGGATCTACAGAATTGAGAGTCAGCACAGAAGATCTACAGAAACGTCAGTCAGCACAGAAGATCTACAGAAGTGAGAGTCAGCACAGCAGATCTACGCAAGTGCGAGTCAGCACAGCAGATCTACAGGAGTGAGAGTCAGCATAGAAGAACTACAAAAGTGAGAGTCAGCACAGCAGATCTACAGAAGTGAGAGTCAGCACAGAAGATCTACAGAAGTGAGAGTCAGCACAGAAGATCTACAGAAGTGAGAGCACAGCTGATCTACAGACGTGAGAGCACAGCAGATCTACGCAAGTGAGAATCAGCACAGCAGATCTACGCAAGTGAGAGTCAGCACAGCAGATCTACAGAAGTGAGAGTCAGCACAGAAGATCTACAGAAGTTAGAGTCAGCACAGAAGATCTACAGAAACGTCAGTCAGCACAGCAGATCTACGCAAGTGAGAGTCAGCACAGCAGATCTACGCAAGTGAGAGTCAGCACAGCAGATCTACGCAAGTGAGAGTCAGCACAGCAGATCTACGCAAGTGAGAGTCAGCACAGAAGATCTACAAAAGTGAGAGTCAGCACAGAAGATCGACAGAAGTGAGAGTCAGCACAGTAGATCTACAGAAGTGACAGTCAGCACAGAAGATCTACAGAAGTGAGAATCAGCACAGAAGATTTACAGAAGTGACAGTCAAAACAGAAGATTTACAGAAGTAGCAGTTAGCACAGAAGATCTACAGAAGTGAGAGTCAGCACAGAAGATTTATAGCAGTGACGGCACAGAAGATCTGCAGAATTTACAGTCAGCTCAGAATATCTACAGAAGTGAGAGTTAGCACAGCAGATCAACAAGAGTGAGAGTCAGCACAGCAGATCTACAGGAGTGAGAGTCAGCATAGAAGAACTACAAAAGTGAGAGTCAGCACAGCAGATCTACGCAAGTGAGAGTCAGCACAGCAGATCTACGCAAGTGAGATTCAGCACAGAAGATCTACAGGAGTGAGAGTCAGCACAGAAGATCTACAGAAGTGAGAGCACAGCTGATCTACAGACGTGAGAGCACAGCAGATCTACAGAAGTGAGAGTCAGCACAGATCTACAGAAGTGAGAGTCAGCACAGAAGTTCTACAGAATTGAGAGTCAGCACAGATCTACAGAAATGTCAGTAAGCAGAGAAGATCTACAGAAGTTAGAGTCAGCACAGCAGATCTACGCAAGTGAGAGTCAGCACAGCAGATCTACGCAAGTGAGAGTCAGCACAGCAGATCTACGCACGTGAGAGTCAGCACAGCAGATCTACGCAAGTGAGAGTCAGCACAGCAGATCTACGCTAGTGAGAGTCAACACAGCAGATCTACGCAAGTGAGAGTCAGCACAGAAGATCTACAGAAGTGAGAGTCAGCACAGAAGATCTACAGAAGTGACAGCACAGAAGATCTACAGAAGTGACAGTCAGCACAGTAGATCTACAAAAGTGACAGTCAGCACAGAAGATCTACAGAAGTGAGAATCATCACAGAAGATTTACAGAAGTGACAGTCAACACAGAAGATTTACAGAAGTAGCAGTTAGCACAGAAGATCTACAGAAGTGAGAGTCAGCACAGAAGATTTACAGAAGTGACAGCACAGAAGATCTGCAGAAGTGACAGTCAGCTCAGAAGATCTACAGAAGTGAGAGTTAGCACAGCAGATCAACAAGAGTGAGAGTCAGCACAGCAGAACTACAGGAGTGAGAGTCAGCATAGGAGCACTACAAAAGTGAGAGTCAGCACAGCAGATCTACGCAAGTGAGAGTCAGCACAACAGATCTACGCCAGTGAGATTCAGCACAGAAGATCTACAGAAGTGAGAGTCAGCACAGAAGATCTACAGAAGTGACAGTCAGCACAGAAGATTTACAGAAGTTACAGTCAGCACAGAAGATTTACAGAAGTGACAGTCAGCACAGAAGATCTACAGAAGTGACAGTCAGCGCAGAAGATCTATAGAAGTGAGAGTTAGCACAGCAGACCTACAGGAGTGAGAGTCAGCATAGCAGATTTAAGCAAGTGAGAGTCAGCACAGCAGATCTACAGAACTGGGAGTCAGCACAGAAGATCTACAGGAGAGTCAGCACAGCAGATCTACAGGAGTGAGAGTCAGAACAGCAGATTTAAGCAAGTGAGAGTCAGCACAGAAGGTTTGCAGAAGTGACAGTCAGCACAGAAGGTTTGCAGAAGTGACAGTCAGCACAGAAGATCTGCAGAAGTGACAGTCAGCGCAGAAGTTCTATAGAAGTGAGAGTTAGCACAGCAGATCTACAGGAGTGAGAGTCAGCACAGCAGATTTAAGCAAGTGAGAGTCAGCACAGCAGATCTACAGGAGAGTCAGCACAGCAGATCTACAGGAGTGAGAGTCAGCACAGCAGATCTACAGGAGTGAGAGTCAGCACAGCAGATTTAAGCAAGTGAGAGTCAGCACAGCAGATTTAAGCAAGTGAGAGTCAGCACAGCAGATTTAAGCAAGTGAGAGTCAGCACAGCAGATCTACAGGAGAGTCAGCACAGCAAATCTACAGGAGTGAGAGTCAGCACAGCAGATCTACAGGGGTGAGAGTCAGCACAACAAATCTACAGGAGTGAGAGTAAGCACAGCAGATTTAAGCAAGTGAGAGTCAGCACAGAAGATCTACAGGAGTGAGAGTCAGCACAGCAGATCTATTTGCGTGGGATCTAACACAGCAGATCTACAGGACTTAAAGCCAGCGTAATATATATATACAGGACTGAGAGCTAACACACTAGATCAGTGGACTCCAAACTGTGGCCCTTTGCTTGCCTCTATCCGGCCCTTGGGACAATATTCCTCCGTCACCAGAGATGAGACACTGTTCTTCACACTAACACCATTAATGGGGCACTATTCCTGTTAAGACCAATGATGGGGCACTATTCTTCCTACTGACATCATTGATGGGACACTATTCTTTCTGCTAAGACCAATGATAGGGCACTATTCCTTCTGCTAAGATGTCAGGGTCCTGTCCACTGCAGAAGTTCTGGAAGATCTGGCATTTCCGGCATGGCCGCAGAAGTACACATCAGCTTCAGTTTGGTGCCGGACAGCCTTTATAATGAGGCTCATCACCACAAGTTGCTGGATGATCTCTAGCTCCCCGTGCCCTGTTTCTGTTTCCTGATCAGGGGGGTCACCCACCATGTATACCTGTCGGTTTTGGTCTTCTCTTGTCTGCTGGTTTCCTTCCTCACCACAAACAGCATTTCCCAGGGTTCCTTGCAGCTGTCACGTGGGTGCTCCCAGCATTCACTGCTCCGTTCTCACCAGCACCCGCCTCTCCTCCAGCCGGGAATCGGACTCTCATCGCCCTCCGGATCTGCCCAAGGAGCACCACATCAAGCAAGGGACACACAGCAGGAGAAGGTAGGGTAAAGATCCCACCTTTAATTCGGGTTCTCCTACATATTGTTTTTGGTGGGCCCTGGGAGCTCCTAGTCCATGCACCCTATGAAGCTATGAAAATATTGCCATAATTGCTAACGATTCCCTGCTCTACTTAAAGAGTTTTTTTTTTCTCCCTATTGGAGAGATTTCTGCATTGGCAGGAAGTGAGGTGGAATCTCAATATCAGACTTAACACCTGAGCAAGGTTCTAAGACATCCACCCTTACCCTGGGGGCGGGGGGGGGGAAACATGATCACACCTTGGCAAGAAATACTTGCTCTGACTATCCCTACTTAAGGTCCACCTCTAGCCAAAAATTTGACTGTCAACCAATTGCCCAACAAGTCTCAAACCCTTTAAGTGCAGTAAGCCCATAGTAACAAATTGCAAAACATTTTGTGCTACCTATGCATAAAGGTAAAAAAATCTGAGCAGCAACCCCCCCCCAGCCCCCCTAATACTCACCTAAGCCCCCCTCTTGATCCAGTAATGTGTAGTGAAGTCTCGACTATCCTCGGACTTCCTCTTCTCAATAGCTGAGACAGAAGCGAAAGCCATTGGCTCTCACTGGTGTCAAACACAGCAAGTGAGCCAATGAGAGAGGGGGCGTGTGAATGGACACATGGCGCAGTGGCTTCCCCCATAGCAAGCTGCTTGCTGAGGGGGCGTGTGAATGGACACATGGAGCAGTGGGTACCCCCATAGCAAGCTGCTTGCTGTGGGGGAACCCAACAGGAGGGAGGGGCCAGGAGTGCTGACAGGGAACCCAAAAGGAGGATCCGGGCTGCTCTGTGCAAAATCACTGCACACAGCAGATAATGTGTTTTAAAAAAAGCCTTTAGAATCACTTTAAGGGCTTGTTCACACGTAATTGGGGGCAGTAAAACCCCATGGTTGAGCTTCAGTTTCACCACTTCTCAACTACTCCACCTTTAGCTGAAACAGTAGTGGTTGTAGATGTACACATGCTGTGGCCATGACGGGAATTAAATGCCTTTTGCATTCATGGACAGGTTGAATAGAGCTGTGCTGCAACTGCCTCAGTTGCACACGGTTGCAGGGTGGTGGTCTGCCATTTAGGGGGTTAAAAAAAGTGTGGGGGGGTGACATATCTCTCTCTTCACCACCTTTCAAGTTACTCTGAAAAGTGATTCAAGCATTGATCACGCTTTAAAGGAGTAGCAAGTACCGCTTATTAATGGAAGTACAAAATACAGCAATAGCCTGCAATATTTTACTATTTGTAGCCATAAAATTGCATGTAAAACTAATTTCACGCAAAATGATCACACGACTTAGAACTCCACAAGGAGACCCTGTCACAAGACCATTCATTTCAACAACCATCTTGTAGATTATGTGCATGTTACGCGTGTTTTTTATCTGTAAAAACCTTCCTTGTGTAGATATCCTAAAGTGCTCAGACTGCTGGTATCTGCTGACATCATGAATGTTATGTCAGCAGTCCCAGCAGACTGAGCTGAGGCTCTGTAGTATTCACTTCCCCCTGACAGCTACATAAAAGTTATAGGGAGGTGAGGGGAAGAGCAATGAAGCTGGGCCAGCACAGACAGTAAATAGGCCCTTCAGAACAGAAGGCGATGACCTTCAAAGTGGGAGGGGGCTGTGCTAGGGTATTGGCTCTGCAGTAATTTTATTTTCTAGCACATTGCCGATAGAAAGGAACATTACAGAAAGAGGGGAAAAAAAGTAGGCACTTCAAATAACTGTCAACAACTTGAAAATGGTAAAATCACTTATTTGAAATGTTGTTGTGTTTTTTTATAGAAAATAAATTGCTTGCAATGCTCCTTTCCACCACTAATATGCAATAAAATGAAACTACTGCAGAGCCGATTCCCTAACACAGCCCCTTTCCACTATGAATGTCATAGCCCTCTCCTCTTCTGGAAGGGCCTATTTACAGTCTGTGCTGGCCCGGCTTTTCTGCTTCTCCCTTCAGATCCCTACAGAACCTTTTTTAAACAGTCATAAGGGAGCAGAGGCATGAAGCAGAAAAGCTGGGCCAGCACACAGTAATGAGACACTACTAGAAGAGGACGAGGTGCCTTTTTTTTCCAGCACATGCAAAGGAATATTGAAAGTAAGCATTTCAAATTTCCTTTGTGCTGTAATGTAAGTTGGCGACAGGCTTTTTTCTTTAATATTAGATGCTATCTGGCAATAAAACTGCGAGGTTCTATCAGGTGCCTATTCAGAAGAGCGGGGAAAATGGGCCAAGTGAAGTGGAGATAAAATAGTTTCATGAGACATGAGGCTTTCAACAGACAAACATCTATTGCTTTCAAAGTTTTTTTTATTAGGTTTTATAAGAAGTTAAAAAGGCACGCAGAAAGTGAAATCATTTACTATGTAATAGCACAAACCCAATAATGGGGTTACAGAGCAATGGCATAAGCAGAAGGTAAGAGGGATCAATTGAAAAAAGGGTAAGGGGAGTTTAAAGGTCACAGAAAAGTAGGGATGTAACAAGGCAAGTATAAACTGGCAGGTTAAGAGGACGGCTTGCAACTGTAGTTCAGAATTAAGTGCTGCAATATGTCAGTATGTGCTGGTGCTTATGTAGATTCCTAGTGCTGAATGGAAAAAAGTCGTTCCTCCTTTGTGTGTTCCTCCTCTGTCATTTCCCCTTCTGTGTGTTCCTCCTCTGTCATTTCCCCCTCTGTGTGTTCCTCCTCTGTTATTTCCCCCTCTGCGTCTTCCTCCTCTGTCATTTCCCCTCTGTGTGTTCCTCCTCTGTCATTTCCCCCTCTGTGTGTTCCTCCTCTGTCATTTCCCCCTCTGCGTCTTCCTCCTCTGTCATTTCCCCTCTGTGTGTTCCTCCTCTATCATTTCCCCCTCTGCGTCTTCCTCCTCTGTCATTTCCCCCTCTGTGTCTTCCTCCTCTGTCATTTCCCCTTCTGTGTGTTCCTCCTCTGTCATTTCCCCCTCTGTGTGTTCCTCCTCTGTCATTTCCCCCTCTGTGTGTTCCTCATCTGTCATTTCCCCCTCTCCGTCTTCCTCCTCTGTCATTTCCCCTTCTGCGTCTTCCTCCTCTGTCATTTCCCCTTCTGTGTCTTCCTCCTCTGTCATTTCCCCCTCTGTGTCTTCCTCCTCTGTCATTTCCCACTCTGTGTCTTCCTCCTCTGTCATTTCCCCCTCTGAGAATTCTACAGTTGTCCACATGTAACGAACACAGTTTGTGATGGAAAGAACAGAGGCTTGAGAGTCAGGGTCCTGAGAAAGGAGTTTTTTGAACATGTTCAGTGCCTCTTGTGTAAACATCTTCCAGTGAGCTGGTGGGGAAATTACTTTGGAACTCTTCTGCCAGGAGTTGAAGGCCTGGTACATGATATCCTCCTCCACAGCACTTTCCCAGGGATAGTTTCCTGTTAGAGCAACGTAGAGGAGAACTGCTAAAGCCCAGGAATCCACACGTGCAGTTAAAACTAAGTACTCGTCATCCTTCAAGGCACACAGCTCTGGAGTCAGATATGGGGTGGTATGGGACATTTTACTCACAAGGCTGCCAATAGCCTGAGAGAGACCAAAGTCACACAATTTGATATCGTGGCATTCCATGTCCATGAGCAAGACATTGTCTGCTCTAAGGTCTCTGTGCACCAATCTTCGGCTCTGCATAAAATCCAGAGCCCTGGCCAACTGTGTTCCACAGCGTTTTACCATTACTTCTGGAATTCCCACCTGAAAAATGAGACAGAGAAACTTTTATAAGACCTTTCAATATCACATGGAATACAATAAACTTAGATAATGTTATTTGGCTTTATTTGTTTTCAAGGAATTTGCAATGCTGGCTTGCAGTTTTCACCAGTCTGTTCGCCCAAAACTATGGTTTGTATATGGGTTGAATCACTAAAAACCAAAGACATTTTTGTGACATTTTTCCTTGTTCCTTTTGTATGGCTATCTCCTTTCATGCAATAAGTAATTAGGGAGATCAGGGTTGATGTATTGTGAAGTATGTGCAAGACATTAATGTTCCTAGTGAAAAGAGCAGAGCTATAATAGATCTATAAATGACATTTGAAGTCAGCTCACGTTAATTGATTGCAACTAAAAAGGTACACATAGTGGAGATTTGAGATAAAAATCTACAAAACTTTCCATTTTCGTTCCAACAATTTAATTTGCATGATGAAGCTTTAATCTGCTTCCCTTGTTCTGGAGTGGGCCAGTTACTGAGGCAGCACACTTTCACAGTAGCCTCATCAGGCCCATATCTTCTTAAAATCATATAGTTGTAAAGATGGGATATTATTGATTTCAAGATGTCTGTATTGAACAAAATGTGGAGTTGTTGGCAGTAGCAATCAATATTTTTTTCCAGAAATGAAAAGTGTTTAGTTGATGTCAGTAACAATTCTAATTTGTACTTTTGGTTTAGTGGGTCTCCTTTCTTAAAGTTAAAAACAAGTTATTTAAAACAAACTGCTCACCTCGGACTCAATTAGATGTTGTAGGGTTCCAGCTGTAGCCAGTTCCTGGGTCAAGATATAGTACTTCATGGTTTCAATGAAGATTGGGTAGGTTGTGATGATGCATGGATTGTTACACAGAGAGATGGACATGGAGAGCTCTTTCAGAAAGGCTCTCAAATTGGTCCTGTCCTTTCTCACCAACTTCATGGCCACTGGGTTACCTTAAAACAAACAAGACACATCAACAATTAGATCCTAAACAAGACTCGAAGGAACAGCACACAGATGCTTTTATTGTCCATGGCAAACACATCACCCTTCCAGTCTACCATATAGTGCTAGAAAAATGAAGGGGAGACTGTGAGGGCTAAAAAGTGAAACACACATTTTCTTCAGACACAAAGGATATAAAAAAAATTTCTTAACAAATCTCTGTTCTACTTGGATCTCACAGGATCTGAAAGATCTGTCTTTGATTTCTTTAGGAATCAATTGTATTCATGTTTTCCAACCAACCCCGTATCACGGAAGATTACTGTTTTACATACCTGTGGCCTTTTCCTGAACATGTAGGACTTTGCCAAATGTTCCTTGGCCCAGCCTCTTGATGTACAGATAGTGGTCAGAGAGATCCTTAGCATACACAGTGGTGAATGATGGTTCCATTGTATGCTGCTGGAGTGCAGGGGTCTTCTACCTATTGAAATGAAATTGCACATTTTCAAAAGTCATTGAAAACAGAAAAAAAAACTTTGGAACTAGGTCATAAATGGCCTTCTATGAATTCTATTGAAGCAAGATCTGAGTGTTCAGCCTTGCATAAAAATAAGCAAACCATGGTGAAGAAACAGGGACACTGATAGAAGTTCTGATTATATGCAGATCTAAACATTTGGAGGATGACATATTGGTGGGGAGGGATTAATAAAGTGTCTGAGACATGTTCCCTCTTGACTAGTGCCATTATCCATAGCAAATCAGTTTTTATCTTTAATTACTTCACACAACTTAGAAATTGAAAATGTAAAAGCTGGTTGTTGGTTCTTCAGTTGAGCAAAAGCTGAGACAAACATGTCTGAGACCAACTTTGTCTCAGGTTTTTTTCTCAGCTGGGGTGCAGCCATTTGGTTTTTAAATTGTAATTTTCTAAGCTATGCTATGTGAAACAAATAAGATGGAAGTCGATTGCAAATGCATTCACTCAATGAAGTACTGGAGTTTACCCGCATTCTGTAATTTATTTTGTAAGGTTGACTGTTCACATCAACTGTGGTTTGAGGCAAGGAAATGCATTATTTATGTCCTCAATCTCCAGGTGCCCCTGTGCATGACATCTTTAAAGTAGGACTCCACCTTTGCTAAGAAATACTGTAAATCTTTCCTTTGTCAGTTACTTAGACTCCAAAAGATGTTAGATAACTTCATTCTGTCCTACCAGCTAACAAAGTTTGTTGAAATGTATACATGCTTTTCTGTAATTTTCTATGAGTGCTTAGTGGGAAGATCTTCATGTTCTAAACACACGATCAGTCCCAGCATTGCAGCAAGGGGAACAGCATTGAGCCAATTGCAGAAAAAAATACATTTCTGGGCATGTTCAGTACATTGACAGTGTCCAGATCAACTATGTACAAAGAAACCACGTTTGAATGTTTTGTTTAAAGCAAAAATCAAAGATGGCTACTGAGTAAAGTTAGAAAAATAGTTTTTTTTATTACTGTAAAGGTTTGTGTAAATGTTGTGACCTATCCAAACCAAACACCATGTAAATGGTTAAATAGGCCATTGAGACACCCATGTGAACTTTTTAACCTGCTAAATCCTTTATTATATTGTAGCATGAGTCTTGAAAAACCTATCAGACAACAAAACTCAATGACTTTGTCAGAATAATGGAAAAACTTGCTAATTGGTTGCTATGGGTAGCCCCAATTGAACTAATAGAAATAAATTTTGAGGAAGTCTTGGATTTCCAAGTTAAATAGTGTTAGGCTGAGAAGAGGGAAAGGCGCAGTCTTATAAAACATGGTCAGTTTGATGGAGCAAACCCTCTTTGACCCATGATGACAATCAAATGTCTAAATCATTTCACAAGCTTGAACCCGAAGCATTTTTGAAAGGGGGCTCGAGTAAGAAGACTTTAGAAGCTGCCACCATTTCCACTGCTGAAGAGGCTAGTAAAGGCTGGTATTCCAAGACAGAACAAGTATGCAAATTAAGTTGAGCCTTGGCTTTGACTTTCTAATCTGCATGCTTGTTCAGGGGTTATTGGAAAAAAAAAGTACATTCTTAGGAAGGCAGCAATTGCAGCCTACATAATTCTAAGTACAGGTTTCAATAAAAAGCTATTTCAATTTCTTAATTAAAATAAACAATTAAAATTCAGATGCATGGGATTGTGGATCTTTATAAGTAATAATGATAAATCTATCTTTAGTTTAAAAATGGGAAGTAATCAGTTTTTATAGCAAATGTATATGCATTGTAAATACAGTTCTAATATTTTAAAGAAAAAAGTCTTTAACATTCAAAAAATGTTACAGTTGCCACAGAACAAGGGGTGAAGGTGAATCTTCCAGTATTGGCACATGTTTAGGTAATTTTATGCCTAAAGCCAACCATAGATGGATCAAAATGTGTCTGGTTCAAATTAAACAGTTGAATTTCAATCCGCCTATGGGTAGGATAGTTGTACTGTCAACCAGCATGTGGGTTTTTACTTATGATCACTGCCAACAGCTCTAGTCAGCAGCAGCGATCATTTTGTATTCTAACAGCAGGGAAATCTTCTGCTGTCAGAATACAGTAGCTCTGCAGAAGGTGACTCTGTTTATGGGGGAATCCAAGTGATTTTTCTTTCCTTCAACACATGGTTGAAGAAAAGAAAATTGCATAATGTATGGGCAGCGTAAGAGGGCTATTCCCCTCATTTTTTGTAGATATTTGTTTAATCTCAGGGACAGGAATTGAAGGGAAATCTTCCCAACAGGGCAGACTGCAAAATACAAATCGACAAGTGCTTCTAATTTTTTCCTACTCTTCCCAATACAGAAAAAAAGTTTTGGTTGTTTATTCATAACATATACAAATGTGGTGATGGCTCTTCTACAGACAGTAAAGGTCTTCATTTCTAAAGTCTGTTATGGTCCTTCCCTTGCCATCCTATCCTAATCCACAGCCCATCAAACTTAACATAAAGTGGAAAACTCAAATGACACAAACTTACCGAACAAAAATTGTCACCTTGTGATCAGTTGGATGGAGAATCTTGTCCTATTGGACAGAAAAGAACTTCACCTTGGTTAGTCTGTTGAAATCAGGATCCAAGCTACCTTCTCGCTCAGCTAAGTTTTTTTCAATGACTGAGGGTCCAGAAGAGCATCAGCCTTTTTATTAGGGATCAGAGTGGGTGGAGGTCACTCTTTGTCTAGAGATAATGATATGGATCCAGGACTCTTTTAAGATGCTAATGCAGGTATCACCTAGAACATAACCATTCTCTGAGCCTGTATTGTGATTGATTTAGATGTAAATAAGTCCAGGATCCATAACAAACTTGCCAGGCTAGGAAGAGACTGAGGTACCTATTATTTATGTATTGTTTTTTTACAAATCTGAATTCATAATGTAAATCTCCTAAAAATCTCTTTTTTAAATTTACCACCCATTTAATTTTTTTAAATTCCACTCTTGGCAGTACATCATAATCTTAATTATCAGAATCAGAATCTTGGCAGTACATTATAATATTATGTGTTTTTATATAACGTTTTATTTATCTATATATGCAACTGATATGCATTTGTAGTTGACGGTCAATAGTTCTTACTCAGAAGATAAGTCAATGTTTGAATGTTTGCTTTGTTTTAGAGTTGGTGCCTTTTAAAGTAGCTGTTGTGAATGGTTGTGGCCACAAATTAATGATAATGGCAAGTATCCATTGACATTATTTCAGGAAATTTCTGATGACCTAAATTAGTGGTTCTTAATATATTAAGATTAAAAATGCCAATGGATTGCCCAGTATATCTCCATACCCCCTCTGTCCCTCTTCAAGAGGTCAATTTTTACAGTATGTGTATGTATGAATGTGAATTGGGGACCATAGATTGTATGCTTCTTGAGGGCAGGGACTGATGTGAATGTGCAATATATACCTATATTTAAAGTGCTGAGTAAATAGAAGGTGCTATATCAGTACTTGTAATAAACAGGACAGCTGAAAAAACATAAGGACTTCATAATATTTATTTAGTAACTTAAAATCACAAATGTTTTAGATCCAACCACTAAGATTTATACTGTTTTGTGCAAGCAGAACCTGAAATAGTTAATGAGAATGTTAATTCTGACCATGGCAACATTTACTGGGAATACTTTTACTTCCATGTTGAGGGATCTGATCACTGATTGGTTAGTAACCTCATATCTCAATCTTTTATACAATATTGATCATTTAAAAATTATTTTTAGATTAACCATTTAGAGATCTGGATCTGTACCCCATCTCATGCAGTTAGTTCCAAATCCCCAAGGTGCAGGGATGCCCCCCATTCAAGAACTCCTGCCTTAAGTGGCAATAGCAAGTACCACTAGCCTGAAGGAATGTTTCTAAGAGCAGACCTAATTTTATTTTCCTACCCACATTGGGAGAGTATGATAACCCTGGGATTCTTGATAACTTGGCACACATCTCCCTAAAAATAACTGGTGAAGGGATATGTGAACTGTTATGGAAAAATCAAGCATAGACATACATGGCAACCATCTCCTTTTTAAAATGAT
The DNA here is from genome assembly GCF_062004578.1 of Staurois parvus. Lineage (NCBI taxonomy): Eukaryota > Metazoa > Chordata > Amphibia > Anura > Ranidae > Staurois > Staurois parvus. Next base: position 3,980,571 of record NW_028318186.1, on the reverse strand, counting down.
GGTTGGGGAGATGCCTGCCTGTCATAACGTTGTCTAATACCTGACAATGGCACAATCTGTTCTTCTGATTCCCCAATTTTCTACATGGAAAAATTAAGGATCTGCCCACCCACAGGGAGATTACTAGATATATTCAGAAATACACAAAAAAACCTTCTGTGGTCATAGGTATTGAAGTAGCTTAGAACACAAACTACGTGATTGTTTCAATCAATACTCAAAATCAGGACCACTACGTGCCAATACTGGACCACCTTTATATTATGCATAGATATAAGATTTTAATCAAGAAATGTGCAGTCAGATGTTCATTTATTTAAAACAGACAATAGATATCAGAGGATGTTTATTGCAGTGCAACGCCCTCTGGTATTTAATGGCAATGCAAGATGTGTAAACCTGTCCATACACTAGAAGATGGTCAGATATACAGGAATTCTCAAATTGTCCCCATAGCTTTCTTGTTGCCAAGAACCTGCATGCTTCTCTATGCATGAATAGTGCCCACTGGTGTGTAGCCCTATGGATAAGCGTTTGAGGGGTGTTGTAGTACACTGCAGATATTGCCAGCACAGTCTTGTCAGTGAGAATTGTGTTCATCTGACATTTTATAATCTGATTGCTATACCTCTCCATTGGGTCTTGACCCACAATGTTTGTGGGTGCCACACAGAAAATGTCACTAGAGCTGATTGAGAACTACTTTTATAAAAAGTCTATGGGTATGTATAGATTAAAGGACAAGTTCACCTTTTTGGAAAAATAAATAATAAATGCACATTTTTTACAGGTAAAAAAGTGCAATTATTTTTCTGTTGCAGGAGCCTGTAAAGCATTGCACCAGGGATCAGAAGATTGCTTGTAACACGCTCCAAAGGTGAACTTATCCTTTAATAATTTAGTAAAACATTATTGATTTTGTTTGCAGATTATAAGTACTCTTTGTGATGCTTCTGCCCAGATTTTAATGGCTTGTAGACCAATTCCCCCTTTATTAGAAAAGAGATAAGTGGAGGATACAAATGTACAAAATCCGAACAATGATTGTTTTCCTCCTTTCCCTATTTAATTTTATTTTATGAGGTGCTATAAGATTTGGTGTGTTTGGGAAGGGGGGGGGTGCACATTAACACATTTTAACTTGTGCTTAAGTTGCATTCACATAACCTCAAACTTGTCAGTGGATCTAAATGGTTTCCCTTTTTTACACAAATGATTCAAAGGTTAAGGCCAACATTAGACAATATTAGCTTTATATTGTCCTGGAATAGAATTGTTAGTGTTTAAATGTAAAATCCGTACGGTTTCTAACATACTTTTTCTTACATTCTTTGCAAAATTTTAAAATAAAATAAATGTTGGACTGTAGCAGATGTGTGAAAAGTGTCTCCTTGAAAGGGGATAATAGGAGGGTTTTCTGTATGGGTGAAACAAACAAATGTATTGTCATGGAAGCTGTGAAATTATAATGAGCAGGGGGCACCTGAGAATATCTAAACACAAGTGCCCATAGAGATGGTGGACACACCTATACCAGGTCTAGCTATTCAATAGTCAAAAGTTTGTAATGTAAACAAGAGTAGGAGAGCATTACCACATGCTGATTGCCCCCAGCTGTGTGCTTCTATCAGAAGATGGACAAGTGTCCATAGAGATGGTGGGCACACCTATGCCAGGCCTAGCTATTCAATAGTCAAAAGTTTAGTAGGAGAGCATTACCACATGCTGACTGCCCCCACATGTTGACTGCCCCCAGCTGTGCAATTCTATCAGGACCTGGACTTGACTGAGAAGATATTTGATTTCATTTATTTACTCACTAGATGTCTCCTGAATGACCATACTTCCCAGTAAATACAGGAAATTTGAAGCATTCGGCACCAGAGATTTTATGTCTAGGAGGTGCTGTGAGATCAGTTTTTCATTATAATTTCAGAGGGGCAAACAAATATATTGTCATGGAAGCTGTGAAAGTATAATGAGCAGGGGGCACCTGAGAATGTCTAAACACAAGTGTCCATAGAGATGGTGGACATACCTATGCCAGGCCTAGCTATTCAATAGTCAAAAGTTTAGTAGGAGAGCATTACCACATGCTGACTGCCCCCACATGCTGACTGCCCCCAGCTGTGGAATTCTATCAGAACCTGGACTTGACTGAGAAGATATTTGAATTCATTTATTTACTCACTAGATGTCTCCTGAATGACCATACTTCCCAGTAAATACAGGAAATTTGAAGCATTCGGCACCAGAGATTTTATGTCTAGGAGGTGCTGTGAGATCAGTTTTTCATTATAGTTTCAGAGGGGCAAACAAATGTATGGTCATGGAAGCTGTGAAATTATAATGAGCAGGGGGCACCTGAGAATGTCTAAACACGAGTGTCCATAGAGATGGTGGACACACCTATGCCAGGCCTAGCTATTCAATAGTCAAAAGTTTAGTAGGAGAGCATTACCACATGCTGACTGCCCCCAGCTGTGCAATTCTATCAGGACCTGGACTTGACTGAGAAGATATTTGAATTAATTTATTTACTCACTAGATGTCTCCTGAATGACCATACTTCCCAGTAAATACAGGAAATGTGAAGCATTTGGCACCAGAGATTTTATGTCTAGGAGGTGCTCTGAGATCAGTTTTTCATTATACTTTCAGAGGGGCAAATAAATGTACTGTCATGGAAGCTGTGAAATTACAATGAGCAGGGGGCACCTGAGAATGTCTAAACACAAGTGTCCATAGAGATGGTGGACACACCTATGCCAGGTCTAGCTATTCAATAGTCAAAAGTTTGTAATGTAAACAATAGTAGGAGAGCATTACCTCATGCTGACTGCCCCCACATGCTGACTGCCCCCAGCTGTGCACTTCTATCAGAACCTGGACTTGACTGAGAAGATATTTGAATGAATTTATCTGCTCACTAGATGTCTCCTCAATGACCATACTTCCCAGTAAATACAGGACATTTGAGACATTTCGCACCAGCGATTTTATGTCTAGGAGGTGCTGTGAGATCACTTTTTCATTATAGTTTCAGAGGGGCACAAACATAGATAAATGGATATATATTCTAATTTAGGACCTGTATAAAATATATATCCAGTTATGAACAGTTTAGTACATTTCCATAACGAGCTTTTTATTTTCAGTTTACAAGGACTCTGCACATATAGCAGGTCACTAATTAGATCAGCAATTCAGTGTCCCTTTAGCTTGTCAATTGCCTGTAGGGATATTAGAAAAAAAATGGATATTCACTGTTTGCTTGCAGAAAAACATGATTAATTGAAAAGGGGGTATTGTGCTAGCACTGAAAAAGAAAACTCCTAAAATAGGGAGCATGAGACCATTCAAACCCATCAAAAGCCACCTTAGTTTTTTTTTCTAGCCATTGACTCCAATGCATTTTGCCATGATTTATTTACATAAATTACATTATTATTACTTATTTATAAAGCAATGAATGATTGATTCTCTAGATTTGACATTGACCACACTTGTGTAACATAACAATATGTCACTACATACACCCAGACAAGCCACATTTGTCATCATGGGCCCACTTCTGGATTTCCTTTCCTTTACCTGGAAATCCAAGTCTTGGTGATATCACTTTTCTAATCCATTTAAACCTAGCCCCAGCTGAAGTATTGCTTTTAGTTTTGGATAGTGTCAGATTTTTACATATGTTTTTGACTACTATTGGGCAGATTTTCCCCCACTTCCAGTCTCATGATGCCTTTACTAGAAGTGGGATAAGAAGGCAGAGACAGCAATATTGTGCTAGTTTCTAGCACTTCAGTCTGACAATGTGTTTCCTTTTGTTTTCTTATTGGAGAGCTTTCTTCACTTGACAGGAACTGATGGGAATTAATGTCTATGGGCACTTAAAGATGAATAATATAGTAAAATGTTAATGATTTTGTTTGCAGATTATAAGTATTTTTCATAGAAGTTCTACCCCTATTCATCTCTATCTAGATTTAAACGGCTGTTAAACAATTATTCCCCTGTATCAGTGAAGAGATAAATGGAGAATAGAAGTGTACCTTGGGTACCTATACTGTAAATATGACAAAGGCCAAGCATAGTAATGAACTTGTAAAAGACTTCATAACAAATATATTTAAAAAAAGTAATGTGTTTGAAATATTGAAACATTAGTTTTTTTTTTTTTTTCTCCAGAAAAGAGGTGTTTATTGAAAACCAAACACACAGATTGATACAAGACAGAATAAAATTTCAAATGGGTTGAACATAGGGCATATGGCAAAACATATATCATACAGAAGAGCATGAAATCCAATGCAGAAATGAACAAATTGGATGAGTAAAACCACGACAAGGTTGTGCCTGCAATATTCCAGTATGCTTGTCACACGATTAGAGCAAGGAGGCACCAGGCGTTCTACATTAATGTCTCCAAGTATGGTGCTATGGAGGAAAGGAGGGTGCGTACAGTGTCTAAGCAGAAGTCCATACTACAGGTTTGAGATAGTGGAGGTGGCGGAGAGCATATATGGGAGTAAATTGTCATGGAAATCGCTAATGGGAAAGGAGATAAGATGTTGACATCATGCCTAATGCTCTGCGGGATAATTATCTGGAGCTTGGACAAGCATAAGAGAGGAGGAAAAAAAAGAGGAAGGAGAGAAGCGCAAAGGAAAGAAAGAGAAAGAAAAGGGGAAGAAAGAGAAAAAAAAAAAAAAAAAAAAAAGGGGGGGGGAGGGGGGGGGGGAGGGAAACACGTAGGTAGAAGGGAGTGAGGGAAGGGGTGACTGCAAAAAGTATTTGATCATCAATACGGGTCATATCAGGTGCGGTAGAAGTCTAAATTAACATTAGTGTCAAATAAATGTGGGATGTACACGGAGGAGGGGGAGCGTGTTGACCACCATCGGGTCAAATACAACTGAGTTACAACAGTAGGGAATCTAAGTCAATTCAAACAGGTTGGTCCATCAGAGATCGATATGCGGGGGTAGTCAGAAAATGAGTCCAACAGGCCCAAGTGTGGGAAAATTTTGTAGGGGTATCAAGTGCAGTCGCAATCAGCTCTTCCATAACTGCTGTTTTTCCCACTCGGGTGAGCCAATCGCGTATAGAAGGGGGGCGTGTGGAACCCCACAGGACAGGGATGCAGAGTCTGGCTGCATTAATCATGTGCATAGCTAAGGATTTGAAATACTGCCCCCCGGAAAGGGAAGAGTGATGGAGGAGGAATTGAGCCAAAGAGAAATCCACAGGCAAGGTAGTTACAGACACCACTAGCCTGTGCACTTCTTGCCAAAACGGTTGCAGAACAGAGTAAGACCACCAGATGTGAAGGAATGATCCATCTGAGGTCCCACATCTCCAACAACTGTCGGGGAAAGTGGGGTTGAACCGATGAATTTTCCAAGGGGTTCGGTACCATCTCGAGGCTATTTTGTAGCCATTTTCCTGAGTCGAGACGTTGAGGGAGCATTTATGAGAATGCTTAAATACCCGGTCCCAGTCTAAGTCCAATAGGTTAGATTCAAGATCTCTATTCCACGCTCGACATGATGGGAGGGAGTCATAAGTCCGATTCTCCAGTAGGAGGGGATAGATCTCCGAGATCAGGTGCTTACGAGGTTCAGCTTTAGCGCAGATAGTTTCAAAAGGGGTAAGAGAACGGCCCCAGTCGAAAGGGGGTTTCAGTGAAAGCAGATAGTGTCTAATCTGAAAATATGCCCAAAAAGGGAAATTGCGGACACCTAGACTTTCATTCAGTTCTCTGAGTGTTTTCACCTTGCCTTTGTGGAGAAAATGTTTCACCAAGATCTGTTCATGCGGCCAAAATTTCAGTAAGAAGTCCTTGTGCATACCTGGAGGGAAATCAGGATTGAGACGAATAGAGGTTAACAGGTTGGGAGTTTCGGAGATGGATGCAAATTTACAGGCCACGCGAAAAGTTTTTAAGGTAGGCCCCACCAAAGGGTGAGTGATAAGGGAATGAGGCGTGTGCTGCGGCAGAAGCCAAGGAATCGATGCCAGGGGTAAGGGTGAGCACGCATCTTCTATATATATCCAGTCCTTGGAGGCAGTGTGAACGTGCCAATCAACTACCCGTGAAAGGTGACATGCCCAGTAGTAGCGGTGAAAGTCAGGGAAGCCAATTCCACCTCTAAGCTTAGGAAGGGTCATTTGGGAGAAAGCAATGCGCGGACGCTTATGATGCCATAGGAATGATGAGCAAAGTCTTTTGCACGACATAAAAAAGACAAGGGGTAAATGAATTGGCAATGTTTGGAAGAGATATAGAAGGCGAGGAAGTATATTCATTTTGATAATTGCTGCCCTTCCAAACCAAGAGAAGGAAGGACGATGCCATTTATTAAGGTCTTCCTGCAGAGAGCGCAGAGCGGGAAGGAAATTTTTCACATAGAGGTCGTCCAGATTACGGGTGAGCTGAATACCGAGATAGGTTAAGGATTCCTTTTCCCAATGGAATGGGAATTGGAGCTCACAGGAGGAGACAAGCTCAGCAGGCAGGGTAATGTTAAGGGCAGCAGACTTGGAGAAGTTAATTTTAAAATTCGATAAGAATCTGAAGAGGGCAAAATCCTTCAGTAGGTTGGGCAAGGTGATGTGAGGATCAGCAAGAAATAGGAGAATATCGTCTGCGTAGGCTGCGAGCTTGTAATCTTTGTCCGCCACCCTAATCCCCTTGATATCGGAATTCGAGCGAATTTTCCGTAGCAAAGGTTCAAGGGAGAGGACAAACAGGAGCGGGGAGAGGGGGCATCCTTGCCGTGTGCCATTCCTTAGATGAAAAGAATTTGATAAATGACCGTTCACCCTTACTCGAGCTGTCGGATCGGAGTATAGGGCCATTATGAAGTTAAGCATCTTCTCGCCTAAACCCAGTGCTACTAGAGATGCCTTCAGGAAGTCCCACGCAATCCTATCAAAGGCCTTTTCTGCATCCAGGGAGAGAAAAAAACCAGGAGAGTTAGACTTATGGAGCCAATGGTTAAGGTTAAGGGCCTTAATGGTATTGTCCCTTGCTTCTCTCCCAGGGACAAAACCCACTTGGTCTAGGTCAATCAGGGAGGGGAGCAGGGGAAGAAGACGATTAGCGATGATCTTCGCGAATAACTTGATGTCCACATTCAGCAAGGAAATGGGTCTGTAATTAGAGACCTGGGTGGTATCTTTCCCACTTTTAGGGATAACTGTGATGTGAGCCTCCAAAAGGCGGTTTTGCGATCGGGAAGGATGAGAGAGAGTATTAAAAGCCGAAAGAAATGGGACACTCAGGATATCCAGGAAAGATTTGTAGTAAGCTACTGGAAAACCATCAGGGCCCGGACTCTTACCCGGTTTCATCTGTTTTGTCGCGGACTGAAGCTCAGTTAAGGTCAGGTCCCCTTCCATAGCCTGAACCAAATCTTCGGAGAGGGCCGCAGGACCGTAAAGGCGAAGGAATTCGGAGATCAAGGAGGTTCTGGACCTGTCTGAATGTATAGGGGGACGTTCCGGAGAGAGATTATATAAATCTCTATAGAAGCGTTCAAAGTGGGAGGCAATATCAGGATCAGATGTAGCCTCGGTGCCATCAGAGCCCCTGATTTTATGTACTGTCATGCTGGCTCGTTTCTCACGAAGCGCTCTAGCTAGAAATTTCCCGCTCTTATTTGCGAATTCGTAGTACAGTTTTTGTGAAAGAATGTATTTTTTCCTAACAACCTTACCCAATTCCGTAAGAAGTTGTGAGCGAGTATTCGTAAGGTCAGCAAGGGTCGACGCAGCCAGAGTCCGCTTATGCGCTCTCTCCAAGGTGTGAATCCTATCTGTGAGGAGTCTCAGGCGCTCCTGCTTGGCTCTCCTACGTCTCGACGCCGTAGCCATGAGGATACCCCGTATAACACACTTATGAGCTTCCCACTGCGTGAGGGGAGAGGTGTCTGATGAGCTATTCAAAGAGAAATATTCAATCATCTTAGAGCGGATCTCATGTTCAATAGCAGCGTCCGCTAGAAGGGAAGCATCCAGACGCCAATATGTTGAGCGTGAGTGAGCAGTGGGGAACCGTAGAGACATAGTGATGGGATGGTGATCTGAGAGAGTCATCGGTTCTATGGTAGCAGCATGGAGGAATGGAAGATCTGATTGCGACAGAAAAAAGTAGTCTATCCTAGAGTATTTGTTGTGTGGCGGAGAGAAAAAAGTGTAGTCCTTGACGGTAGGGTTGAGGATACGCCAGGAGTCGTGTAGTTGCAAGAGCTGTAGTTGTATGCGTATTTGCTTCAGAGCCTTGTAAGGCAAAAAAGAACATCCCGAAGAGGAATCTATCAGGGGGCTCAAAGGTACATTCAAATCACCTCCCAGTATCAGCATCCCTGATTGAAAAGCCGCTAAAGTGGAGGTGAGTGAACGCATAAAAGGGACCTGTTTAATATTGGGCGCATAGACGTTAGCAAGTGTGATTGGCCTGTTGGCAAAGACTCCCTTTATAAGCAGATATCTACCTTCAGGGTCCGCCAGGGAATCTGTTATTTGGAACGGAAGGTGCCTGGCGAACAATATGGCCACCCCTTTGATTTAGCTAAAGGGTTAGTGGCATGGAGGACCGTAGGAAAGTGGAAATTATATAACTTGGGAATGGAGTCTTGCCGAAAGTGCGTCTCTTGCAGATAGACCACATCTGCTTTCTGTTTGTGTAAATAGGAGAGAAGCATGGAACGTTTTTCCGGAGTGTTCAAACCCTTTACATTTAGTGAGAGGATTTTCAAAGACAAATGACCCGCCATTGAGGTGGAAGAGAGCATGATTGCTATCTAGCGTCGTCTAAGTCAGATGTAACGGTGTACTATGGATCAGGAGGGGGGGGGAAAGGAGGAGGGGAGAAGGGGGAGAAAAAAAAAAAAAAAAAGAAAAGGGAAAAGGGGAGGGGGGGGAAGTAGAAGGAAAAAGAAAAGAAAACAGGAGTATGAGAACAGAAAAAGAGGAAAATAGGCAAAAGACGGCTTGGGGAACAGACCTGCTGTTCCACGTGAGAAGAAAAAAAAAAAAAAAAAAAAGGAAGTTCAGGAAGAAAAAGAGAGAAACGCGGAAAAAAAAAGGGAGAGACCAGAAAAGAGGTAATAATAGTAGCCGAATAGAGGAATCAGTATAAGCTCACTGAGCTCACTGTGTGGGGGTCAAGTCGACGTAGAACTAGGAAGTGAACCATTGCCGGCCGGCATCCCTCTGTGAGCAATGATGTAGAGGGAAAAAGGAAGGATGCGGGGTACGAAGGGTGCAAATAGTGTCGGGAGTCCTATAGATTAAATAACCAGAAAATGACCACCTGTCCTCTGTGGGGAAAGAAATGTAACGTAACGCTCAAAGGGTGAGAATTGGGAGAATGGGCATAGGCACAATATGAGTGGGGGGCCGCGAGACGAGGAGCAACATTACACTATGTGTATAAAAAGTGCACGGACGCTTATAGACCAGGATAGCCTATACTAGTGTGAGATCAAGACTGGTTAGGGGCTCAGCATTATGAGTAGAGTAGTGAGGGGCCCTCACAAATATTACAGGCAAACCGTATCATAAGGCGTAAGGAAAACTAGACATCAATAGCAAAACATGTGAAATCGTGTCATAACAGGCTTAACACACATAAACCCCTAAGCAACCACCGGTGAGCGACTAAGCTTCTTAGGATCAAAACCAGGCATGCAAGCTTAAAATCTGAAATGCGCTAGCTGATATGCATATAAATATATACACATATACATACACATACACCTACAAATACAAATATAAAAAAAAAAAAAAAAAAAAAAAAACCCACACACCCATAGAACAAAATGACCTCTGAATCCTCCGAGTAGCAGGGGGGACGAGCATCACCTCTCTCAAATCAGCATAGTAAAGGGGACGAGGAGACGAAAGGGGGATGTGTACGAGGGCGATCGAGGGCGTGATAGTCCTCAGGTGAACCTCGTCAGTCAAAGCAATAGGTAAGGACAACCCGGAGAGAGAAAAGGAGGACTCAAATCCGGGTGAACTATCTAGTAGCATAGGGAGGCGATGCTCATCCACACAGCCAAACTTCATGTACAGTAATTGCCGCTACCAACCCCTATAACTCTACTGCCCATCCCAGCATGCAGTAACCATATCCCCTCAACCCGCCCCCCGAGAGAGAAATTAGGCCACTGACACAATCCCACAAAGAGGATACATTACAAATTAGGCAGAGGCTTCATCCGAAGGACCAAGATGTGCCGGGCCTTCCAAGGTGTAGGGGGAGCGAACAGCGTAATACTGAGCAGTCTCTTGCAGGCCGCAGGACATCTTCAGGGAAGAGTGACACTTATTTAATATCAGAAGGACGAAGCTGAAGGATGGAAGTCTTCCAGAATGCAGACGGATGGTCAGAGGGCCCATGAGGCTGTGAAGAGGCGCAGGTCAAGAAACAGCAGGGGGGCGGAGAGATTGCCATGGGAAGCTGAATGTGTCTGAGCGATGACCTGGATGGATCCAAAAAAAACTGTTCCCCAATGTGGGGGGTGGAACCAGTTTGCATGCGGTCAATGTCCTTTCCCATATCATGTAGGGAGAAGTGAGGAGGCCCGTTAAGTGTATACAGGGCCGTAACTGTATGTAAGCTCTGTAGAGTAGAGGATGCCATCCTGGTGGATAAGAGGTATGTGTCGCAAAGTGTAAGTTCAACAGGCATTGATCAGTGCACAAAGAGGTAACTGGAACTTTCGTGGCAAAACTGTAAGAAAGCGTTCGTGGAAGTGGCAAAATATAGGAACCTGGCAAAAACATGCGCCGGAAAGGTATTGCAGAGCGGGGATATCAGACTATTAGAGTTCGCGCCGCGGCTTCCTATGTGCAGGAGAGGCCGTCGGGCTGAGGATGGCTGTTGCGCCCCCTGTGGGGAGTCTCGGAGGAGTCGTCGGAGGCATCCGACCTCTACGGTTAGATTGAGCATGCCAATCCATAGCACTGTCCACCGATCCCGGGCCCTGAACTGGTGGCAATCTTATGGAGCTATACCAGTCAGGTAGGTCAATCAGAGGTATGTCCAGGGAGGAACAAAACAATGGCAATTCTTCAGGGGATCTCAGGTTGCATGATTGTCCGTTAGCTTGTACAGAGAGGCAGAACGGGAACCTCCATCTATAAGTGATGTTACGTGATCGGAGCATGTCCAGAAGGGGACGTAATGCACGGCGTTGTTGTAGGGTAATGCTGGATAAATCTTGAAACAGTTGTAATTCTGCGCCTTCATACGAAAGATGCCTTCTGTCTCTAGCACATCTGAGGATATCCTCTTTGAGCGGGAAACTTACAAGGCAACAAATGACATCCCTGGGTGGATCTGCGTCTCCCCTCCTAGGGCGGGTCGCTCTGTGTACACGTTCGATGTCAATTGGGGTTGCTGGCGGGCGACCAAGGAGGTCATTAAATATGGCCATTACCGCTTTGGGGATATCGTTAGTTTCCACTGATTCTGGGAGACCACGGATTCTAATGTTATGTCTGCGGCCACGGTTGTCTAGATCCTCAACATGTCTGCAAAGATCTCTGATAGTAGAAGTGTGCCTCACTGAATTTTGTCGCATGTCTAAAATGGCAGATTTGTTTTGCCTGGAGGTGGATTCCACCTGCTCCATGCGTGAGCCCATGGCCCTTATATCCTCCCTTAAATCTCCAAGGGCATTAGTGAGCGTGGCAGACAGGGTGGCCTTGATGTCTGCTGCCACTGCATGAAGATCCTTTAATGACAGGGACTGGGATGCAGGATGGATGTCATGGTGAGGCACTGTGTCCGGGGCAGCCGACAAGGCAGAGCAGGAGGGAGCTGCTATATCAGTGGCAGCAGAGGGAGGGGGCGAGGGGGATGCAGAGGGAGAAGGAGATGGCTGCGGCCCTTCCCTCCGCTGCTGGGAGCGGAAGAGCTCCTGTATATGCCGCCCCTGCGCTCCCTGGCTCCGTGGGGATCGTGATCGGGCACCGGCTGATGTCCGGTCCGACTTCCCCATAGTGAGACAGTACTCACTCACCCCGCTCCTCCGTAAGGCTGTGTAGAGGGATCCGGCCGGCGGGAGCTCTCTCTCTAGGCGGCCATCATCCAGCCGCGGCAGACCACGCCCCCTGAAACATTAGTTTTAACATGTTTAGGCTGCATTCAAATGAGCTGAAAATGTACCACTTTTGGCAGAGGGTTACTGATTTATAACTAAAATTGCAGGTCACTCTGTAAATACAATATTGGCTATAATTTGTGTGAAGAATTCTTTCTATGGAGTATGAAACATCAGGAACTGGTGCAATTTGTATAGCTTCTGTCAAATGATCACTAGACTTGATTCAACTATGTTACTTGAAAAAAAAAAATCTATAATGCTATGAATGATTCTATATCTCACTTTTCTGCTAAATAAGATTTTTGGTCAACCAATCATCGTTTTATGTCTCAACCAGATTTTCTGATTTTTCTGTAACAGTATTTAGGGGTCCACAAGCTGCCAAAGTCAAACAATCCCAGCTCAGGAACTTGTTGGGTTCTACACCTGACTGCCCTCTCCCCTTATCCATCCCAAGGGGTGTAAGGTTACTCACATTGTCCTTCCTGATGGCTTTATAGGTTGGTGGCAATTTTATTGCGCAGAGCAGGCAAGTATAGACATGTTTGGTATCTTAAAAACAAAAAATCCATTTACCACCACTTTAACAAAGCTTATCATAAATTTAGGTGAGCTCAAAAATCCCTTCAGATAATTAACCCACAGAACATGTAAATCTACATTTGTACAACAACAACAACACCCTGGGAAATGGCTGTTTGTTGTTATTTTGAGGGGACCGAAGATTTACACTGTTATACAAGCTGTACACTCACTACTTTACATTGTACAATTACCCGCAGAAACCTTCACAACTTTAAGCCTTCTCTTTTCTACCCTGCAACTGACTGCCTCTATGACAGAATCTCTCACCTGTCCTGCCCTGACCTGGCCACTGCTGTCTACAACAGTTTGCTTTCATCCACATTAGACTCACTTGCTCCTCTAACCACATGAAGCATCAGGCCCCGACCATTACAACCTTGGCAGACTGACGACACCAGAAATCTTAAGAGACATAGTCATGCGCTGGAGCGAATGTGGCTAAAACCAAATCACACCAAGCTTTCACCCTATATAAATCTGCTTTGTTAACATACAATTCCTCCCTCCATGCTGCCAAACAAGCCTACTTTGTCACTCTCATCAATAGCTTGTCATCCAGTCCTTGTCGACTCTTCTCTACTTTTAACTCTCTACTTTCTCCACCTCCACCCAGTAACTCACTCACTGCTTACGAGATTGCCAATCATTTCAAAAACAAGATTGATACAATTTGTAGGGGCATCTCTACTGCACAGACAACCATCCCACTTGGCATACCTTATACTAAACCTCCATCAACACTTTCCTCTTTTGACCTTGCTACTACTGAAGAGGTCACTAAGGTTTTCTCATAAGCCCGTCTCACTACCTGCCCCCTGGATCCTGTCCCTTCACAACTACTACAGTCACCCTCTTCTTCTATCCTATGCTCCCTCACTCACATCTTCAATCTCTCCCTCTCTAACGGTGCCTTCCCCACCCCTCTAAAGCATGCACACATCACTCCCTCACTTAAAAAGCCCTCCCTGGACCCCTCCAACCTGAACAACTTAAGACCCATCTCCCTGCTGCCATTTACCTCTAAACTCTTAGAACGCTTAGCCAACAATCGCCTGAGCTCCTACCTCACTGACAACAACCTTCTTGACCCTTTACAGTCTGGCTTTTGCTCACTACACTCCACTGAAACTACGCTACTAAAACTCACTAATGATCTACTAACTGCTAAAACCAATGGCCACTATTCTGTACTCTTATTACTTGACCTCTCTGTTTCTTTTGATACTGTTGACCATCCCCTCCTCCTAAAAAAAAAAAACTCCACTCTCTTTGCGAGACTCTGCTCTCTCCTGGTTCTCCTCCTACCTATCGCAGCGCTCCCTCAGGAGTTACCTATAACTCTGGCTCCTCCTTTCCACTCCTTCTTTCTGTAAGGGTCCCTCAAGGTTCTGTCCTTGGACCCCTTCTCTTCTCCATCTACACCTCCTCCCTTGGTCACTTGATAAACTCCCATGGCTTTAAGTATCATCTCTATGCTGATGACACACAAATCTATCTTTCTACCCCTCACCTCACCCCTTCAGTCTCCTCCTCACATTACTAACCTACTAAGTGACATATCAGCATGGATGTCACTCCACTTCCTCAAACTCAGTCTTTCCAAAACTGAGCTCTTAGTATTCCCTCCAGTCCATGCCCCCTCCCCTGACTTCTCCATCAAGATCAACAATACAACCATCAGTCTCTCCCCTCATGCCAGAGTACTAGGTGTAATCCTAGACTCCCATCTATCCTTTCAGCCCCAAAACCAATCACTGTCCAAATCATGTAGACTTCACCTCCGCAACATCTCCAAGATAAGGCCATTCCTAACCTCGGAAACCACTAAGCAACTTATTCACTCCCTTGTTATCTCTCACCTTGACTATTGTAACTCCCTCCTCATTGGCCTACCTCATCGCAAGCTATCCCCTTTTCAGTCTATCATGAATGTTGCTACCAGACTCATCCACCTTACTAACTGTTCCGTATCTGCCACCCCTCTCTGCCAATCCCTCCACTGGCTTCCATTGCCCAACGGATAAAATTCAAAACATTAACAATAACATATAAAGCCATTTATAACTCTGCCCCAAATTACATCACCAATCTTGTCTCCAAATATCACCCAAACCATACTCTCCGCTCCTCGCACGACCTCCTGCTCTCTAGCTCCCTTGTCTTCTCCGCTTTGGGGATATCGTTAGTTTCCACTGATTCTGGGAGACCACGGATTCTAATGTTATGTCTGCGGCCACGGTTGTCTAGATCCTCAACATGTCTGCAAAGATCTCTGATAGTAGAAGTGTGCCTCACTGAATTTTGTCGCATGTCTAAAATGGCAGATTTGTTTTGCCTGGAGGTGGATTCCACCTGCTCCATGCGTGAGCCCATGGCCCTTATATCCTCCCTTAAATCTCCAAGGGCATTAGTGAGCGTGGCAGACAGGGTGGCCTTGATGTCTGCTGCCACTGCATGAAGATCCTTTAATGACAGGGACTGGGATGCAGGATGGATGTCATGGTGAGGCACTGTGTCCGGGGCAGCCGACAAGGCAGAGCAGGAGGGAGCTGCTATATCAGTGGCAGCAGAGGGAGGGGGCGAGGGGGATGCAGAGGGAGAAGGAGATGGCTGCGGCCCTTCCCTCCGCTGCTGGGAGCGGAAGAGCTCCTGTATATGCCGCCCCTGCGCTCCCTGGCTCCGTGGGGATCGTGATCGGGCACCGGCTGATGTCCGGTCCGACTTCCCCATAGTGAGACAGTACTCACTCACCCCGCTCCTCCGTAAGGCTGTGTAGAGGGATCCGGCCGGCGGGAGCTCTCTCTCTAGGCGGCCATCATCCAGCCGCGGCAGACCACGCCCCCTGAAACATTAGTTTTAACATGTTTAGGCTGCATTCAAATGAGCTGAAAATGTACCACTTTTGGCAGAGGGTTACTGATTTATAACTAAAATTGCAGGTCACTCTGTAAATACAATATTGGCTATAATTTGTGTGAAGAATTCTTTCTATGGAGTATGAAACATCAGGAACTGGTGCAATTTGTATAGCTTCTGTCAAATGATCACTAGACTTGATTCAACTATGTTACTTGAAAAAAAAAAATCTATAATGCTATGAATGATTCTATATCTCACTTTTCTGCTAAATAAGATTTTTGGTCAACCAATCATCGTTTTATGTCTCAACCAGATTTTCTGATTTTTCTGTAACAGTATTTAGGGGTCCACAAGCTGCCAAAGTCAAACAATCCCAGCTCAGGAACTTGTTGGGTTCTACACCTGACTGCCCTCTCCCCTTATCCATCCCAAGGGGTGTAAGGTTACTCACATTGTCCTTCCTGATGGCTTTATAGGTTGGTGGCAATTTTATTGCGCAGAGCAGGCAAGTATAGACATGTTTGGTATCTTAAAAACAAAAAATCCATTTACCACCACTTTAACAAAGCTTATCATAAATTTAGGTGAGCTCAAAAATCCCTTCAGATAATTAACCCACAGAACATGTAAATCTACATTTGTACAACAACAACAACACCCTGGGAAATGGCTGTTTGTTGTTATTTTGAGGGGACCGAAGATTTACACTGTTATACAAGCTGTACACTCACTACTTTACATTGTACAATTACCCGCAGAAACCTTCACAACTTTAAGCCTTCTCTTTTCTACCCTGCAACTGACTGCCTCTATGACAGAATCTCTCACCTGTCCTGCCCTGACCTGGCCACTGCTGTCTACAACAGTTTGCTTTCATCCACATTAGACTCACTTGCTCCTCTAACCACATGAAGCATCAGGCCCCGACCATTACAACCTTGGCAGACTGACGACACCAGAAATCTTAAGAGACATAGTCATGCGCTGGAGCGAATGTGGCTAAAACCAAATCACACCAAGCTTTCACCCTATATAAATCTGCTTTGTTAACATACAATTCCTCCCTCCATGCTGCCAAACAAGCCTACTTTGTCACTCTCATCAATAGCTTGTCATCCAGTCCTTGTCGACTCTTCTCTACTTTTAACTCTCTACTTTCTCCACCTCCACCCAGTAACTCACTCACTGCTTACGAGATTGCCAATCATTTCAAAAACAAGATTGATACAATTTGTAGGGGCATCTCTACTGCACAGACAACCATCCCACTTGGCATACCTTATACTAAACCTCCATCAACACTTTCCTCTTTTGACCTTGCTACTACTGAAGAGGTCACTAAGGTTTTCTCATAAGCCCGTCTCACTACCTGCCCCCTGGATCCTGTCCCTTCACAACTACTACAGTCACCCTCTTCTTCTATCCTATGCTCCCTCACTCACATCTTCAATCTCTCCCTCTCTAACGGTGCCTTCCCCACCCCTCTAAAGCATGCACACATCACTCCCTCACTTAAAAAGCCCTCCCTGGACCCCTCCAACCTGAACAACTTAAGACCCATCTCCCTGCTGCCATTTACCTCTAAACTCTTAGAACGCTTAGCCAACAATCGCCTGAGCTCCTACCTCACTGACAACAACCTTCTTGACCCTTTACAGTCTGGCTTTTGCTCACTACACTCCACTGAAACTACGCTACTAAAACTCACTAATGATCTACTAACTGCTAAAACCAATGGCCACTATTCTGTACTCTTATTACTTGACCTCTCTGTTTCTTTTGATACTGTTGACCATCCCCTCCTCCTAAAAAAAAAAAACTCCACTCTCTTTGCGAGACTCTGCTCTCTCCTGGTTCTCCTCCTACCTATCGCAGCGCTCCCTCAGGAGTTACCTATAACTCTGGCTCCTCCTTTCCACTCCTTCTTTCTGTAAGGGTCCCTCAAGGTTCTGTCCTTGGACCCCTTCTCTTCTCCATCTACACCTCCTCCCTTGGTCACTTGATAAACTCCCATGGCTTTAAGTATCATCTCTATGCTGATGACACACAAATCTATCTTTCTACCCCTCACCTCACCCCTTCAGTCTCCTCCTCACATTACTAACCTACTAAGTGACATATCAGCATGGATGTCACTCCACTTCCTCAAACTCAGTCTTTCCAAAACTGAGCTCTTAGTATTCCCTCCAGTCCATGCCCCCTCCCCTGACTTCTCCATCAAGATCAACAATACAACCATCAGTCTCTCCCCTCATGCCAGAGTACTAGGTGTAATCCTAGACTCCCATCTATCCTTTCAGCCCCAAAACCAATCACTGTCCAAATCATGTAGACTTCACCTCCGCAACATCTCCAAGATAAGGCCATTCCTAACCTCGGAAACCACTAAGCAACTTATTCACTCCCTTGTTATCTCTCACCTTGACTATTGTAACTCCCTCCTCATTGGCCTACCTCATCGCAAGCTATCCCCTTTTCAGTCTATCATGAATGTTGCTACCAGACTCATCCACCTTACTAACTGTTCCGTATCTGCCACCCCTCTCTGCCAATCCCTCCACTGGCTTCCATTGCCCAACGGATAAAATTCAAAACATTAACAATAACATATAAAGCCATTTATAACTCTGCCCCAAATTACATCACCAATCTTGTCTCCAAATATCACCCAAACCATACTCTCCGCTCCTCGCACGACCTCCTGCTCTCTAGCTCCCTTGTCTTCTCCTCCCATGCTCGTCTCCAGGACTTCTCCGGAGCTTCCCCCATCCTCTGGAACTCTCTAACCCAATTTATCAGACTATCGCCTACTCTGCTCACTTTTAGGCGATCTCTGAAAACCTATCTTTTCAGGGAAGCCTATCCTGCCCTCAACTAATAATGGAATCTTCTACTCTTCCTACCAGTCCATCCCCCACAGTTATTACCTTTTGTACCACTAGCCCCTCCCTCTTAGATTGTAAGCTCCAAGGAGCAGGGCCCTCCTATCCCTCTTGTATTGAACTGTAATAATGCTGTATCCTCTCCCATTATATTGTAAAGCGCTGAGCAAACTGTTAGCGCTATATAAATACTATATAATAATAATAATTGTAGCAAAGGGTCATTTCTTCAGTGTTGTCACATGAAAAGATATAAAAAATATTTACAAAAATGTGAGGGGTGTACTCACTTCTGGGAGATACTGTGTGCATATACATTTTTTTTTCTTGTGTTTTTTTTTTATCTCCTACGACAATCAATATAATGGTAAAGAGAGTAGAAACTATGCTATAATGTGTTTCTGTGATTAATCATTTGAGCCATCAGAGTAACTTTCATGCAGCCTTAAAGTGTGTTTTTGTGTGGCTGTTTTGTTTTTTTGTTTTTCTCATGACTTGCATGTTTATGCATTTAAGCTTTGCTTTGTAAATGCAATTTAATATTCTCCAAAGGGTGGCAATTGTGCAGTAACTTTCCCAGGTAATCAACTGCTGTGATAAAATTCATTGGCCATACCTGAAAAGGGAAAGAATATTGTCTCTGATGTGGTGGGGGGTTTTTTCCCAGTAGTTTTGGGGTTATTTTTTATTTGGTGGCAGGAGTTATTTAAAACCCTTGTTGGCAAATAGAACCTACTGGGGGGATTTCACTTCCTTTCCTGAAGTCAATAATGGAGGATGTAAATGTTAACCATTTTGTAGGCAGAGACTGGTATTACTGTTGTGGGTTTAGTAACAATTTTTCAATCTGTGTTGAAGGAGAAATAAGAGGCAGAGCAAAAATAGATGAATTACACAATACAAAAGGTATAACCAATACTTAGAATTTA
Organism: Staurois parvus; assembly: GCF_062004578.1. Taxonomy (NCBI): domain Eukaryota; kingdom Metazoa; phylum Chordata; class Amphibia; order Anura; family Ranidae; genus Staurois; species Staurois parvus. The sequence goes on along the minus strand of NW_028318186.1, from coordinate 3,961,188 downwards.
TTGCATTCTATACCTGGTGCAATGATTGCATTGACACTATAGATACAAACGCATGGAGACAGCAACATGAATTGTAGGTGGGCTAGTTGCTTTTCAAAGAGGTAGTGATGAGGCCCGGTGACATCACAGTGCAAAGTTCAATGCTTGTCCCTGTTCCTTCCAACTCACCACTTCAGTAATATTTTTGAGATGATGGTGATGATTTGAGCTGGGCAGGGAGAAGCTCTGCAACTATTCTCCTCCTTTTAGGACAATAATTGAGGTCCGTTTAGACGTCAACTTCAGAGCTTAGGTAATGCTGGTATCTTTCAAAAGAAGCACTGCTGAGATTTTCACTAAAGCAAATTCAAGAGCCGCAATAATCGATAACAATGCATTCTATGTCACCGTGGTTTTCTATGATGATTACTTCATCTTCACTCTCCAGCACAATGACTTCTACCTCACTGTCCTTTGCTTCAATACCCTCCTCTTCCTTCTGCTCCACAAGATCAATGGTTTCTTGGGTGGCATCTTCAAAGTTCCAAGGAAAATGAAGAAAACTTAGAACAACTCCGACTTGGTTCCTGCAGCTGGGGTCTTGGGCAAGAAGTACGTGAAATAAATCTTGAGCCCTCCTGCTGACATTCTCCCAACCCCTTGGTGGTGGAACATGGTCAGAGTTGTTCTGCCAGTAAATAAACTTTTGAAACCATAGATCTTGAACTGAAGCTGTTTGCCATGGATAGTTTCCAGTGAGTAGAACATACAAAACAACACCAAGGGCCCAGATGTCAACACTAGGATCCACGACAATTGTCTCATTGTGCTTCAGTTCACAAAGTTCAGGAGACATGTATGCATTCAGGGGTGCCATTGATGGAACAACTGTACCAGCAAATTGAGTTAATCCAAAGTCACTTAGTTTGACATTATGACATCTGTTGTCCATAAGCAAAATGTTGTCCGGCTTTAGGTCCCTATGCACCAGGTTTTTGCTGTGCATATATTCAAGAGCCTGGGTAATTTGTAATGCACATCGTTTGATCAGTGTTTCTGGAATTCCCACCTGGAAAAGTTAAAACAATTATATGAAATTTCGCTTTAAAAAAAACACTATTCTTTTACTAAAAAGTGACATTCAAAAATATCAAATTCAATACAACGTTTGTTACTTTTTTAAATCTGCAGATGGAATTATATGTGAACATCAGTGCAACCAATCTCCAACTACTTCAGCAATAATTTGGCAATGTAGGAAATATGGGAGGTCTAACTGGTTCTAAATTTTACCTCTGGCTTAAAAACCGGACTAACCCTTCATATATAATGGTGAAGGATCACAACCTGTATCATGATTTTTATTGTCTGTGTGCCCACTAGGAAGTGAGGTGGAGAAGGAGGGATGTAATCTCTATTTTTGTCTTTCTGCTTTTAAAGACAAAATTAATGGCAAATACAAATTTTAGAGTTGTCACAGAACAAGAGGTGAGGGAAAATCTTCCAATGGGGACAATTGTTTAAGAGGGGAATTCCTACTACCTCCTGTTCCAAATTCTTGATTGAATTAAGGAAAATCTTGCCCAGATGGTGCAGAGAAAATTGCCAACTGGGGATTTTAGCCCTTCCTTAGTTTTCTCCAACCAGGCCAGCAATATTTGGTATAAATGCATGAAATATATAGAAAGTATCATCCATGACAAAACACAAGTTTCTATTAATCTCCAGGATCCCTAGGAATAATCTACAAAATTAGCAAGCAAATGCTGAAGTGTCAGCTACTTCATTAGCTTTACTTACCCCTGGCTGGATGATGGAGTGAAGAGATCCAGCAGTTGCCAATTCCTGGCACATCATATAACAGTCTGAGGTTTCCAGAATTCTTGAATGGGTAGAGATTAAACCCTCGTGTCCAGTAACAAAGAGTGACATGCAAACTTCATGAAGAAAGTCTTCTAGTCTGGTTCGCTCCTTTTTTACCTTTTTTATGGCAACAAGGCTACCTGTTAAAGAGGAGGAAAAAAAAGTTGATTACAATAAGACTTGGACATCTAAAACTCTGGATGATGTCCAATACTTGAGCCCATTAATTTTACATAGACTGGATGCTTTTCTTCAAAATATAGCCATCTTCTCTAGGCCCTCGCTAGCAGTGAGATATGTAGCTACCCATGCAGCTAGATCTATTGTCCCTTCCCATCTAAATGCCAACTGTCTAGGTTGTGCATAGTGGACCATCAGTTTATGGTCAAATCTGTTACATACTTAGCTGCCTGTGACCCACTATAACTGTGTGTGATCATCATGAATCTGTCATGAGAGAAAAAGGAAGCCTGCTTTTGGTGAGCTCTTCTTCAAAATGCCAATCACCTAGCTGCCATATTGAATCCTCCAAATTGAATTTATAGAATCCCTGACCTGGAACTTGTATGCAAATATGTACTTTTGTAAAATATTAAGGCTTGATCTGTGTCATAATAACCAGTAGCAGTTAAAAAAATGTGGCCTTCATGTTTTACTCATGGCAGGTTGTTAAAGATATGCAAAAGGACCGATTCAAGAAATTGATAACAGGTTGAAAGGCTTTTATTTTCTGTAGGAACAATGCCAGCTGCCTGAATGAGATTTTGCACTGTTCAACCAGTTTTTATATTTTGTTAGTGCTGAATCAGATCTTTGTGCATCATGGTCTTTTCCCGAAATTTATGCAACAAAACCCATACATCTAATAAGGTAATTTAATCATTAAAGATGCTAATGTTTGTGCTATCTGTTCTATATGTTCAAACGGTCTGCAAATTAGAAATTTTGTGTAATTATTTAAGAATTCACTTACCCATTTCCCTGTCAACAGCCATCACAACTTCTCCATAACTACCCTCGCCAAGATGTCCCAGGATTTCGTATTGCTCTTCTCCAATTGTTTCAGTCTCACAAGTTTGGTAGGCTGCCATTGTGAATATAGCAAAATCAGACTTTCTGTGCAGAAATCGGTATCCAAAAGACCTTGAGGACCCTAAGAAGATATGTGAGGTCCTCAAACTATCTTTTGTCTTTTATAGAGAATTTGAGCCAGGATTCAAGCCAAGAAACCACAAACCTTCATTAAAATGCAAATTGAGGCATCACTTGAACTTAACCAATCAAGGTGACTCCTTTCTGTTTGTGTCTACAGGTTCAGGTCACAATAGGTAGTAGGGAGTGGGCATGTCTTTATTGTCCCCAGTTTCAGTTTGCTAATGTTGAAATTTTGGCCTCTGAGGAAATTTGACATGTTCAAATTAAAACTTGGCAAGATTAACTCTGTTCAAACTGGTGTTGTAGAGGATGTCAACTATTGGTTGGAAATGACCAATTCTCACTACTCTGGTCTTGGTATTAAAGATCTTCTGTTCCAATAATTTATTGAAAATTGTAATCTCTTTAAAGTTTCATAAACCATTTTATGACTATAGTGTCACTCCTAATATATTGTACTACAGAAATCTAAGTAATATCTTGGTCAGTGCTCAGATTAGCCTGTGTACTGCTGGCTTGTTGGGTTGTCCACGGTTTTTATGCTAAACCTTGATATTCTAACAAAAGGTTATTCAAATATATATCTGAATGATTAGGCTCCTACTGATTAGTATCAACACCACATCCCTACTATAGAATATTTACAAATCATTACACGTTTGATAATTTTTATTTCAATAAAATCCTTGAACAAAAATGTACAAATCTAAATAACAAAGTATTGTTCAATGGTGTGTAATAAATATATTAACTAAAATAATCTATACAGTGAGGGAGCCTTGCTCAGTTCTGTAATACTAGAAGTTTTGTTTTCTTTTTTTAAAATAGAGCAAAACTTTTTTGGGGGGTGGGGGGATAGAGTAAGGCTACATTCACACTTATTCAGTTTGAGTTTGACCCGTTTCTGCATTGCATTTTGTGTTTTTTGCACCTGCGTTTTTGCCACATTTTTGCGATTTTGTTCTATTTTTGTTGTAGCTAGGCAAATTCAAAACACATCAAAAATGCACTACATGCTTCTCTGCAGCATTTCCACTGACACCTATAGAAGCAAAAAACACAACTTTTGGATGCACAGATAGAAATGATAAAGTGACAAATATCCTAACCTTCTTTCACTCTATCCAAAACAAACAAAAGTTTTGCCTTTTAGTAATTTTTAAATTGTGTATACATTTTTGGCTACTTGGAGATATTTATTGTAGAAGCACCGGTGATGTCACTGGTGCATGCAAACTGTGCCCTCAATGGATGGAGTGCCGTCCATTGAGAGAGTTGTGCCGCAGCTGAAACTCCCGTGCGCATGCGCAGGGGTGTAAAGACATTGCGGCTCTGCCAATCAGATGGCCACGGCTTTCAGACCCAGAAGGAAGGAAGACCAGGTGAAGATGGAAGCCTTGGGGAGCTGTGGCAGCACTCTGCTGGAGGGCTTTCTTTTCCGACAGGTCTCTCATAATGTGCTAGTATGCATTATGCTTTTAAAGTTGCATGGAGAAGATTTTTTTGAATTTTTTGGGCAGTTTACTACCACTTTAAAAACTGGTGTTAAAAGCCCTAAATAATGTCAATATTTGGACCAATTACTTCAAATTGTACTGCATTTGGCATCAGCTAAAAGCTACCCATGGTGATAGCAAGCACTTTTTTTTTTTTTTTTTTAAGTCCGCAAACGTGCAAACTAGAACGAAAAAACCCGTAAGTGATCACAAAAAAAAGTGCAAGTGCGAACACCACACGAGAAAGTGCACTTAGGGGTGTGCTTTGTCCTACCCCCGAAGGGGTTGGACCACTACCCTGATCCCCCGGGGCACAAAGCTCCTGACGGGGACAAGGTTCCCATTTGGTCCTCCTGGCCAAAAGGCCTGGTGGACCACCGTTCCTTATGTCCAGCCGAAGCCGGACATCCAGTACTAGGTCAGGAGGCTCTCCCGAAGAGAAAACCCCCTAGGGATCAGGGGAGGAAGGAACCAAAAGGCCACACATCCTCCCCCTAGACTTCAGGGCAGGCCCGAGGACCCACACCCTCCATCATGTGAAGAAAACACACACATAAGTAAAAAGTGACAAACGTGGGAGTGAAAAAATAAATTAAATAAATAAATATATCTCTAGCACTGTGTTTGCGGACTCTCTGCCTTCCCAGCCCCTGGCCAGACAAGGTAGATCCGTCCAAATCAGGAGGTACTGGGTCCTTCCTGTCTCCTCGGGGGAATTACTCCCAGGGCCCCAGCTTAACTCGTGGGCTCCCCGGTTTCTGTCCCCCGGGTACTAGCCTTCTAGACCCCCATCATACCAGTGAGGGTACTATACAACAGCCATCCCCGCAAAGCTAGAATGGCCGGGAGCACCCCCACTGGACACTGATAAGAACAGATACTACACTTGATCTTAGCCAAAAGGCCGAGAAGCGATAGGAAGCACGTTAATGCGGTTTGAAATATATATCCTGTATGCCAACTTTCCTCCCGGCAACCTTGGGACCCTCCTGCACTACCTGATGACTCACCACAAGGAATAGTGAGACCAAAGATGGCGCATTGTGGACACCCTTACACCATTTGCAGAGGAAAGAGACAGACACTGAGGTATAACAGTAATATAGAATTTTATTAAATTAGTCAAAAAAGAAGCATCAAACATGAAAAATTTATAAGAATAATAGAACTAAACTGAGCAAATTTTATAGATCTAATTAGCCTAAAAACTGATTGCGCTTACATTAGCAAATTTAAGTTCCCCTACCTACACAGATCTTACAATTTGATTGGGAAGTTGAAAATTACACATTTCCTTATTAATGTTGGCCTCACAGATGTTTAAGAATGCCTTCAAGCCTTGGTTAAAGGGCTGTAGGAGGACAAGGTCTGATTACCTTAAATAACAAAGGAATGTGATTATCTTAGATTGTAATCTCCAAGGAGCAGGGCTCTTCTAACTCTCTTGTATTGAACTGTATTGTTGCTGTATTGTCTCCCATTATATTGTAAATCGCTGAACAAACTGTTGGTGCTACATAAATCCTGTATATTAATAATAATTTGGACAAGGCAGACCACTGCTCTCCTTTTTTGTTTGCATGGGGGGTGGGTTGTCAATTGCTTACACAAGTCCAGTATGTAACAGTATATAACACAAAGCTAGACTGGAAATATTTGTCTTGACCCAGAGCTTGCGTTAAGCATGTATGTATGTCATCAGGTGTACCATCCATGGAAAAGGAGGCCTGGTTCCTACTGCGGGCAGCATCCGGTCACCAAGGTAGACACTCAGGGGATGTCAACACTCACTCTGGGGTCACATCTGGCTCACCGGTAGGTCCAACGACGTCCAGCCTCCTGGTAGGTACTTCTCCTACAATGGTCCACCTTTCATGGCTCGCAAAATAACGAGCCACAAGGCAAAATGGTCCCCTTTTAGGGACCAAAATGGTCACCCATTTTGTCTTGTGACTCATTACTTCTCCTACAATGGTCCACCTTTCATGGCTCGCAAAATAATGAGCCACAAGACAAAATTGTATTGATAGTGAAGCACATCTTTATTATATGATTCCAAAGAAAGGAAAAAACTCACATTTGAGCCTGCATCAGCCAGGTTAGCTTGCAACTTCCCTGGTGGTTAATGGCTCCCTGGTGGTTAGTGGCGTCAGCTGGGTGAATCCCCTAAAAGGGGACCATTTTTCCTTGTGGCTCATTATTTTGCAAGCCATGAAAGGTGGACCATCATAGGAGAAGTACCTACCGGGAGGCTGGACGTCGTTGGACCTACCGGTGAGCCAGATGTGACCCCAGAGTGAGTGCTGACATCCCCTGAGTGTCTACCTTGGTGACCGGATGCTGCCCGCAGTAGGAACCAGGCCTCCTTTTCCATTGATGGTACACCTGATGACATACATATAATGCTCAGTTTGTATGTTCTTGTGGTAAGCGCATAAGTTCATTGGAATCTTCAGGATTTTACGCTGAATTGAACATTTGAAGTTTTTATTTTACAAGCCTACATGGTTTTATCCACCACACATGGAACTTGGACATACTTTAATTGATGTTACTGTGTTTCAGCAGAGATATTGCTATTAGAGTTTCTTGATGACATTTATTTAGCACTGCATACCTTGCTGATTTGTTTGTTTATTTTAGAGGTGTTGAGGATTGCCCTGTATGATAGCTGCTGCCGTTTTTTGCTTTGCGCTCACTTTCCTTATCATTTTTTGCGTTAAGCATGTGTCTGTGCTGATCATCGGCCATTCTATATAATGGAGGGACCCATGGCTCAAACAGCATCTTTAGTTAAGTATTCTTGTTATATTTTCTTTATCTGTCATTACTTGTAATAAATGTTTTACTTACAAGTATTTGTGTCATCTGTCTTTGCACATATCGCGTACAACCCCAAAACCCTAAAAAAACACAATTGATGGTTTTAATTCTACCTATAGATCACTTACAACATTTTGGGGCTCAGAGTTCTTCCAAATATGCAGCTAGTATAACGAGAACATGTCAAGACAAATTGTGGAAGGCACTTTTGCCAATCGCAAAGCTGATACCCCGGAGATTGCTCATTTAACTGCTTCCACATGCCCACCCTGATAAATTCCCTTTAAGAATAATATTGTAAGAAAAATGGCTTACTAACTTTTGCCTAAAAGTGACTTGTCTCGAAGAATTGCCTAGCAAATAAATCTGTATTGAAGTGGAAATAAAGAGGCAGAAAGAGAGAAAGTAGAATTACACATGGTAGCTAGCTTTTCTGTACAAAAAAAGATATAAACCAGTACTTAGAATTTATCATATTCTTTACCTGGGGCAGTGGCTGCAACACCACAACACTATATATATAAATTACACAAGATAGCATTATGAGGAGAGCTTAACCATCTTTTCATGTCAGACTACATAAAAAGGTTTAAAAATCATGCAACGCCTTTGGAAAGAAATCAGATCCCTATGTATTCTGCAGTGTCATGCAATTACGATGTGGCAAATGTGCCCTATGGTAGCCACACAGCTGCATTTATACCAGATACACAGTGAGCAAATTAAAACAAAAAAAAACACAAGCACGCCTTACATGAAAATACAATTGACAAGGTCAATTTGTGTCAAACAGTTACAGCAACTTCTTCTATGTGTGATCACTGGGTCACACCTTCTTGCAGCAGTGTATCTGAAAATGTTCTCCTGCATAGTGCTGAATTTGGGGTACTTTGCTTTCCAAGGAGGTAGTGGTGAGGCCCAGCAGCATCACCAACACAAAGTCTGCTTCCAGGAAAGATCTTTGAAATAATTACCAGCTTGAAGTGGTCTTGAGAATGCTTATTCCTGTTCCTTCCAACTCACCATTTCATAAATATTTTTGACCTCAAGGTGATGAATTGAACGGGCAGAAAGAAGCTCTGCTAACATCTTTAATTTAGGATTAATGGTTGTCTGATCCAGCCAACTTCCATGCATGCGGAGACAGCACTAGAGCCATAAAATAGCTTTTTTTTTGGTAAACAAAAGTCCCAAAACTCTGGCTTGTGGTGTTTTGCTGTGTTTTTCAGAGTTAGAGTGTTTTTACAGCTAAAAAACCCCTCTAGAAACCCACTAGTCCTGGGTTTTTTTCCAGCCAAAAACATCCCTGCCAAAACACGTTGATTACAGCCTATGTGTGCATGGACACATAGGATAACATGCTGGGAGGTTTACTAGCTGTAGAAAAAAAGTCAAAAGCCCAAAACAGCCGCTGTAAAAACGTCCCGTGTGTAGGAGAACTTAAAGCGGAGCTCCACCCAAAAGGGGAAGTTCTGCTTTAAGCACTGCTCCCCCGCTCCCCATTAAGAATTGGCACCTTAAGGAAGCAGGGGGGGAGCGGGTATCCGAATTTGGCAGGTACCCGCTCCTACTTCCGGTCCAATCGCCTAGGCGATCGGAAACGAAAGGTGTCCTCCCTCCCTGTAGTCTTTTGGGACACGTGACAGGTCCCAGAAGACTACAGGACCATTCATAAAGTGCAGCGCTACTAGCACATGCACAGCGGGTACCCGGCTGTGAAGCCGCAAGCTGTCACAGCCGGGTGCCCACACTGAAGATGCTGGCCTCCTGGAATACAGGACGGCCGGTGGAACGAGCTGAGGGGACACACCATGGGACCGAGGGACAGGTAAGTGGCTGTTTTTTAAAAGTCAGCAGCTACAGTTTTTGTAGCTGTTGACTTTTATTTTTTGATAGATCGAGTGCCCGAGTGCCCTAATGGTCAGTCCACCCCTGCGCTGTACCAAACTGTATTTCTCACATGAATAACAGAAAGTTTGTATCCAATGCCAACAGAAGCATGCTGTTGTCCACAGCTGGCCATACACAGTCAATTGTTATTAAAATTATAATTTACTTCTTAGCTTTCTGAAATGCAGTCCTACATACTTTTAGCAGAAAGTATATAAGGAGGGGACAAACCCTTCCATGCCCCCACAAGTGCTTTTGTCCCTTTTATTTATATTGATTTTTCTTAATGAAAAAAATTAATAATTTAGATGATGAAAGGTTTTAGTACATAAATAGTACATTTTAAATAAAGAGCTATACATCAGACCAAAAAGAAGGACAACTGAGGAGGAAAGAGGGACAGAAGGATTTGGTTTCATAAGAGGAAGAGCCTCTTTCAAAGAGGGACAATTAAGCTGCTTTCACACTGATCCGTTTTTGTTCAGTTAAAAAAAGCGAAAGAAAACTGTATCCCTTTAAATACTATGTGGCTCTTTATACCGGTCTGTTGCGCTTCAGTTGCATTTAAAAAAATCCTGTTTGCAGCATTTTTGGTGCATGTTTGGTTCCGTGAAAAAAAAAAAAGCACCATAAAAGCATCTTCCATTGAAATGAAAGGAAACCGCATCAAAAATTCATGCTAAAAATGCAACGCACGTGTGGAAAGTTCTCAAGCCCAGGTTCACATTATATTCAATGGTGCCCTTCTAATCAACTAAGCACAGTGTGATTTTGGAAAAGATTCCTGGTGGACTTCTGTGAATAAACATAGGGGCTGAAATTGCACTGAAGTTACATCATCATAGATAAGAAGCATTCCTATGCGACTTTGATGGATTCAGTACTTTTTTAATCCTCACCTGGTCACCATTCATCCATCTTGATACAGCTGCAACTTAGTAGCCTTACTTTCATTGATATATCGACCCTTCCCTTGATCGATCGATCTGCCCTTCCTCCCATTGATCAATCCTTCTTTCCATCAATCGATCAACTCATCCTTCCTTCGTTCAACCCATCCTTTCTTCGGTCAATCTACTCTTCCTTCGGTTAATTGATGCTTTCTGCTGTCAATCAATCAATCCTTCCTTCCTTCCTTTGATTGATCAGTCCTTTTTTTGATCGTACCATCCTTCCTTTGATTGAACAATTGATCGATCAATTGAAGGAAGGAAAGCAGGACTGATTGATTGAAGGAAGCAATGAATGATTGATCAAAGGATCAAAACCACTTCAGTGTGAATCTAGCCTTAAAGCAGCAAGGATGACCGAGTAGGAGAGGTGAGGGTTAAAAGAGAACACTTATCCATCACATTTGTGTAGGAATGCTTCTTATCTATGTTGATGCGACTTCTGTGAGATGACATATAAGTCTATGGAACTGAAATCGCACTGAATCTGTGTTCAGTTTAAATATTTGTTCCCCATTACACACTACAGGAATTGTTACTGCTCCCACAGAAGAAAATACAGACAAAAGGTAATTAGTGATATTGTATATTTATTACTGAATTTTACATTCTGCTTGCAGTGTCTCATATTCTCCAGAACGATGATTAGTCCAACAGATTCTATCAGGATCAGAATGACCCCCAGCAAGAAGATATCTGATGTGGATCAGTGACTGGAAATCAAAAAGTTTTTTTCTTTAGATACCTTTACCAACTTATTTCTGTGCTAGGAAAGCCTGCATTTCATTCCATGCAAAATATAGGGTAGGGATGCTGAATCCAAAAGGGAAAAACATGTTTGATTTCCAGTTCAAAAGAGGTAGCCTCCTGTTATATGAGGTATCCCTGAGGGTCCCCATGACTGTTCAAGCAAAGTGTAAAACAATGAGAGTGCCACAGGTTAGTTCAAGTCCAGTAAAGGTTTATTAATCTTGGTAAAGAGTCAGAAGACAAAACCAACGCATTCAGGGGGTTCAAGTTGAGAGTCAGCTAGTCAGTTGGAAATTACACTGCTGTCATTGTGGTTTATGTCATATTATTGGCATGGTCTTATGACTTTTTACCCAGACTAAAATAGTCTTACTGGCTTTGAACGAACTGTTCTCATATTTCTACACTTTGTTTCCTTTCATTTAAATTCTCTGTCTGACAATCTGATGGATGTGTCTGGATTTGGGGGTTGCCAGGAGAACTTGCCTGACTGCATTGTGCCAAGTGTAAAGTTTGGTGGAGGGGGGATTATGGTGTGGGGTTGTTTTTCAGTGGTTTAGCTTGGCCCTTATGTTCCAGTGAAGGGAACTCTTAAGTCGTCAGCATACCAAGACATTTTGGACAATTTCATGCTCCCAACTTTGTGGGAACAGTTTGGGGATGGTCCCTTCTGTTCCAACATGACTGCACACCAGTGCACAAAGCAAGGTCCATAAAGACATGGATGAGAGAGTTTGAGGTGGAAGAACTTTACTGGCCTGCACAGAGTCCTGACCTCAACCTTATAGAACAGCTTTGGGATGAATTAGAGCGGATACTTCGAGCCAGGCCTTCTCGTTCGACATCAGTGCCTGACCTCACAAATGCGCTTCTAGAAGAATGGTCAAACATTCCCATAGACATACTCCTAAACCTTGTGGACAGCCTTCCCAGAAGAGTTGAAGCTGTTATAGCTGCAAAGGGTGGGCCAACTCAATATTGAACCCTACTGAATAAGACTGGGATGCCATTAAACTTTTTGCTACTATATAGTGAGTGTTGTCACCACAGGACAGGAAGCATGTTGCCAGCAGGATCATTGGGTGATAATAAAGGAAGATTCAGCAATATATTACATTTCCTAACATAACCTTTTTTCTTAATGTCCTCAGCTCATGGAAACCAGTAGATGTAGCTATAAAGGGGTTCCAAGTACACCATGGCATTAAAATAATGTTCCATTTTGAATGATGATAATGCCAAATGTGTACTAGCACTCTGTTCTGGATAGTGCTATCCAGTTTGCCAGTTTCTGGGGAGATTTTCCTTTACTTTCTGCCCCATCGCCAGGGGTAGTGTCTCCATTGGAAGATTTCCCCTGTTCTAGAGACAACCCAAATTTAGGATTTTTTCACTTTTGGTGATGATGGTAAACCAGATAAATAGAGAGGGTGGATCTTCATGACGGGGACACAGACAGCAATAAAAACCTGACAGGGGTTCTAATCCCTCTCCACTCCATTCATAACTATACTTTAAGCCACTATATCATACGACCAGCCTAAAGAGTAGGCCCAGAATGGGGGGATTTACGGTTCTCCAATCTTCAGTCATATGGTCACCCATGTCCCCTTTTCTTTGCACAGGACTGAGAGTCAGCACAGTAGATCTACAGACGTGAGAGCACAGCTGATCTACAGAAGTGAGAGCACAGCTGATCTACAGAAGTGAGAGCACAGCTGATCTACAGAAGTGAGAGCACAGCTGATCTACAGAAGTGAGAGTCAGCACAGATCTACAGAAGTGAGTGTCAGCACAGATCTACAGAAGTGAGAGTCAGCACAGAAGATTTACAGAAGTGACAGCACAGAAGATCTGCAGAAGTGACAGTCAGCTCAGAAGATCTACAGAAGTGAGAGTTAGCACAGCAGATCAACAAGAGTGAGAGTCAGCACAGCAGATCTACAGGAGTGAGAGTCAGCATAGAAGAACTACAAAAGTGAGAGTCAGCACAGCAGATCTACGCAAGTGAGAGTCAGCACAGCAGATCTACGCAAGTGAGATTCAGCACAGAAGATCTACAGAAGTGAGATTCAGCACAGAAGATCTACAGAAGTGAGAGTCAGCACAGAAGATCTACAGAAGTGAGAGTCAGCACAGAAGATTTACAGAAATGACAGTCAGTACAGAAGATTTACAGAAGTGACAGTCAGCACAGATTTACAGAAGTGACAGTCAGCACAGATTTACAGAAGTGACAGTCAGCACAGAAGATTTACAGAAGTGACAGGCAGCACAGAAGATCTACAGAAGTGAGAGTTAGCACAGCAGATCTACAGAAGTAAGAGTCAGCACAGAAGATCTACAGGAGTGAGAGTCAGCACAGAAGATCTACAGAAGTGAGAGTCAGCGCAAAAGACCTACGGGAGTGACAGTCAGCGCAGAAGATTTACAGAAGTGACAGTCAGCACAGAAGATCTGCAGAAGTGACAGTCAGCGCAGAAGATCTAGAGAAGTGAGAGTCAGCACAGCAGATCTGCGCAAGTGAGATTCAGCACAGCAGATCTACGCAAGTGAGAGTCAGCACAGCAGATCTACGCAAGTGAGAGTCAGCACAGTAGATCTACAGAAGTGACAGTCAGCACAGAAGATCTACAGACGTGAGAGCACAGCGGATCTACAGAAGTGAGAGTCAGCACAGAAGATTTACAGAAGTGACAGCACAGAAGATCTGCAGAAGTGACAGTCAGCTCAGAAGATCTACAGAAGCGAGAGTCAGCACAGCAGATCTACGCAAGTGAGATTCAGCACAGAAGATCTGCAGAAGTGAGAGTCAGCACAGAAGATCTACAGAAGTGAGAGTCAGCACAGAAGATTTACAGAAGTGACAGTCAGCACAGATTTACAGAAGAGACAGTCAGCACAGAAGATTTACAGAAGTGACAGTCAGCACAGAAGATCTACAGAAGTGACAGTCAGCACAGAAGATTTGCAGAAGTGACAGTAAGCACAGAGGATCTGCAGAAATGACAGTCAGCGCAGAAGGTCTATAGAAGTGAGAGTTAGCACAGAAGATCTACAGAAGTGAGAGTCAGCACAGAAGATCTAAAGGAGTGAGAGTCAGCACAGCAGATCTGCAGAAGTTAGGGCACAGCTGATCTACTGACATGAGAGCACAGCAGATCTACAGAAGTGAGAGCACAGCGGATCTACAGAAGTGAGAGTCAGCACAGAAGATTTACAGAAGTGACAGCACAGAAGATCTGCAGAAGTGACAGTCAGCTCAGAAGATCTACAGAAGTGAGAGTTAGCACAGCAGATCAACAGGAGTGAGAGTCAGCACAGAAGATCTACAGAAGTGAGAGTCAGCACATCAGATCTACAGGAGTGAGAGTCAGCATAGAAGAACTACAAAAGTGAGAGTCAGCACAGCAGATCTACACAAGTGAGAGTCAGCACAGAAGATCTACAGAAGTGAGAGTCAGCACAGAAGATCTACATAAGTGAGAGTCAGCACAGAAGATCTACAGAAGTGAGAGTCAGCACAGAAGATCTACAGAAGATAGAGTCAGCACAGAAGATCTACAGAAGTGAGAGTCAGCACAGATCTACAGAAGTGAGAGTCAGCACAGAAGATCTACAGAATTGAGAGTAAGCACAGAAGATCTACAGAAACGTCAGTCAGCACAGAAGATCTACAGAAGTGAGAGTCAGCACAGCAGATCTACGCAAGTGAGATTCAGCACAGCAGAGCTACGCAAGTGAGAGTCAGCACAGCAGATCTACGCAAGTTAGAGTAAGCACAGCAGATCTACAGAAGTGACAGTCAGCACAGAAGATCTACAGAAGTGACAGTCAGCACAGTAGATCTACAGAAGTGACAGTCAGCACAGAAGATCTACAGAAGTGAGAGCACAGCGGATCTACAGAAGTGAAAGTCAGCACAGAAGATTTACAGAAGTGACAGCACAGAAGATCTGCAGAAGTGACAGTCAGCTCAGAAGATCTACAGAAGCGAGAGTCAGCAAAGCATATCTACGCAAGTGAGAGTCAGCACAGCAGATCTACGCAAGTGAGATTCAGCACAGAAGATCTGCAGAAGTGAGAGTCAGCACATAACATCTACAGAAGTGAGAGTCAGCTCAGAAGATCTACAGAAGTGAGAGTTAGCACAGCAGATCAACAGGAGAGAGAGTCAGCACAGCAGATCTACGCAAGTTAGAGTAAGCACAGCAGATCTACAGAAGTGACAGTCAGCACAGAAGATCTACAGAAGTGACAGTCAGCACAGTAGATCTATAGAAGTGACAGTCAGCACAGAAGATCTACAGAAGTGAGAGCACAGCGGATCTACAGAAGTGAGAGTCAGCACAGAAGATTTACAGAAGTGACAGCACAGAAGATCTGCAGAAGTGACAGTCAGCTCAGAAGATCTACAGAAGCGAGAGTCAGCAAAGCATATCTACGCAAGTGAGAGTCAGCACAGCAGATCTACGCAAGTGAGATTCAGCACAGAAGATCTGCAGAAGTGAGAGTCAGCACAGAAGATCAACAGAAGTGAGAGTCAGCTCAGAAGATCTACAGAAGTGAGAGTTAGCACAGCAGATCAACAGGAGAGAGAGTCAGCACAGAAGATCTACAGAAGTGAGAGTCAGCACATCATATCTACAAGAGTGACAGTCAGCACAGAAGATCTACAGAAGTGAGAGTCAGCGCAAAAGATCTACGGGAGTGACAGTCAGCGCAGATGATTTACAGAAGTGACAGTCAGCACAGAAGATCTGCAGAAGTGACAGTCAGCGCAGAAGATCTATAGAAGTGAGAGTCAGCACAGCAGATCTACGCAAGTGAGATTCAGCACAGCAGATCTACGCAAGTGAGAGTCAGCACAGCAGATCTACGCAAATGATAGTCAGCACAGTAGATCTACAGAAGTGACAGTCAGCACAGAAGATCTACAGAAGTGAGAGCACAGCGGATCTACAGAAGTGAGAGTCAGCACAGAAGATTTACAGAAGTGACAGCACAGAAGATCTGCAGAAGTGACAGTCAGCTCAGAAGATCTACAGAAGCGAGAGTCAGCACATCAGATCTAAGCAAGTGAGAGTCAGCACATCAGATCTACAGAAGTGAGAGTCAGCACAGAAGATCTACATAAGTGAGAGTCAGCACAGAAGATCTACAGAAGTGAGAGTCAGCACAGAAGATCTTCAGAAGATAGAGTCAGCACAGAAGATCTACAGAAGTGAGAGCACAGCTGATCTACAGACGTGAGAGCACAGCAGATCTACAGAAGTGAGAGTCAGCACAGAAGATCTACAGAAGTGAGAGCACAGCTGATCTACAGACGTGAGAGCACAGCAGATCTACAGAAGTGAGAGTCAGCACAGAAGATCTACAGAAACGTCAGTCAGCACAGAAGATCTACAGAAGTGAGAGTCAGCACAGCAGATCTACGCAAGTGAGAGTCAGCACAGCAGATCTACGCAAGTGAGATTCAGCACAGCAGATATACGCAAGTGAGAGTCAGCACAGCAGATCTACGCAAGTGAGAGTCAGCACAGCAGATCTACAGAAGTGAGAGTCAGCACAGAAGATCTACAGAAGTGACAGTCAGCACAGAAGATCTACATAAGTGAGAGTCAGCACAGAAGTTCTACAGAAGTGAGAGTCAGCACAGAAGATCTACAGAAGATAGAGTCAGCACAGAAGATCTACAGAAGTGAGAGTCAGCACAGATCTACAGAAGTGAGAATCAGCACAGAAGATTTACAGAATTGAGAGTAAGCACAGAAGATCTACAGAAACGTCAGTCAGCACAGAAGATCTACAGAAGTGAGAGTCAGCACAGCAGATCTACGCAAGTGAGATTCAGCACAGCAGAGCTACGCAAGTGAGAGTCAGCACAGCAGATCTACGCAAGTTAGAGTAAGCACAGCAGATCTACAGAAGTGACAGTCAGCACAGAAGATCTACAGAAGTGACAGTCAGCACAGTAGATCTACAGAAGTGACAGTCAGCACAGAAGATCTACAGAAGTGAGAGCACAGCGGATCTACAGAAGTGAAAGTCAGCACAGAAGATTTACAGAAGTGACAGCACAGAAGATCTGCAGAAGTGACAGTCAGCTCAGAAGATCTACAGAAGCGAGAGTCAGCACAGAAGATCTTCAGAAGATAGAGTCAGCACAGAAGATCTACAGAAGTGAGAGCACAGCTGATCTACAGACGTGAGAGCACAGCAGATCTACAGAAGTGAGAGTCAGCACAGAAGATCTACAGAAGTGAGAGCACAGCTGATCTACAGACGTGAGAGCACAGCAGATCTACAGAAGTGAGAGTCAGCACAGAAGATCTACAGAATTGAGAGTAAGCACAGAAGATCTACAGAAACGTCAGTCAGCACAGAAGATCTACAGAAGTGAGAGTCAGCACAGCAGATCAACGCAAGTGAGAGTCAGCACAGCAGATCTACGCAAGTGAGATTCAGCACAGCAGATATACGCAAGTGAGAGTCAGCACAGCAGATCTACGCAAGTGAGAGTCAGCACAGCAGATCTACAGAAGTGAGAGTCAGCACAGAAGATCTACAGAAGTGACAGTCAGCACAGAAGATCTACAGAAGTGAGAGCACAGCGGATCTACAGAAGTGAGAGTCAGCACAGAAGATTTACAGAAGTGACAGCACAGAAGATCTGCAGAAGTGACAGTCAGCATAGATTTACAGAAGTGACAGTCAGCACAGATTTACAGAAGTGACAGACAGCACAGAAGATTTACAGAAGTGACAGTCAGCACAGAAGATCTACAGAAGTGACAGTCAGCACAGAAGATTTGCAGATGTGACAGTCAGCACAGAAGATCTGCAGAAGTGACAGTCAGCGCAGAAGATCTATAGAAGTGAGAGTCAGCACAGCAGATCTACGCAAGTGAGATTCAGCACAGCAGATCTACGCAAATGATAGTAAGCACAGTAGATCTACAGAAGTGAGAGCACAGCGGATCTACAGAAGTGAGAGTCAGCACAGAAGATTTACAGAAGTGACAGCACAGAAGATCTGCAGAAGTGACAGTCAGCTCAGAAGATCTACAGAAGCGAGAGTCAGCACATCAGATCTAAGCAAGTGAGAGTCAGCACATCAGATCTACAGAAGTGAGAGTCAGCACAGAAGATCTACATAAGTGAGAGTCAGCACAGAAGATCTACAGAAGTGAGAGTCAGCACAGAAGATCTTCAGAAGATAGAGTCAGCACAGAAGATCTACAGAAGTGAGAGCACAGCTGATCTACAGACGTGAGAGCACAGCAGATCTACAGAAGTGAGAGTCAGCACAGAAGATCTACAGAAGTGAGAGCACAGCTGATCTACAGACGTGAGAGCACAGCAGATCTACAGAAGTGAGAGTCAGCACAGAAGATCTACAGAATTGAGAGTAAGCACAGAAGATCTACAGAAACGTC
Organism: Staurois parvus; assembly: GCF_062004578.1. Taxonomy (NCBI): domain Eukaryota; kingdom Metazoa; phylum Chordata; class Amphibia; order Anura; family Ranidae; genus Staurois; species Staurois parvus. The sequence goes on along the minus strand of NW_028318186.1, from coordinate 3,942,843 downwards.
AGTCAGCACAGAAGATCTACAGAAGTGAGAGTCAGCACAGCAGATCTACGCAAGTGAGAGTCAGCACAGCAGATCTACGCAAGTGAGATTCAGCACAGCAGATATACGCAAGTGAGAGTCAGCACAGCAGATCTACGCAAGTGAGAGTCAGCACAGCAGATCTACAGAAGTGAGAGTCAGCACAGAAGATCTACAGAAGTGACAGTCAGCATTGAAGATCTACAGAAGTGACAGTCAGCACAGAAGATCTACAGAAGTGAGAGCACAGCGGATCTACAGAAGTGAGAGTCAGCACAGAAGATTTACAGAAGTGACAGCACAGAAGATCTGCAGAAGTGACAGTCAGCACAGATTTACAGAAGTGACAGTCAGCACAGATTTACAGAAGTGACAGACAGCACAGAAGATTTGCAGAAGTGACAGTCAGCACAGAAGATCTGCAGAAATGACAGTCAGCGCAGAAGGTCTATAGAAGTGAGAGTTAGCAAAGCAGATCTAGAGAAGTGAGAGTCAGCACAGAAGATCTAAAGGAGTTAGAGTCAGCACAGCAGATCTACAGAAGTTAGGGCACAGCTGATCTACAGACATGAGAGCACAGCGGATCTACAGAAGTGAGAGTCAGCACAGAAGATCTACATAAGTGACTGTCAGCACAGAAGATCTACAGAAGTGAGAGTCAGCTCAGAAGATCTACAGAAGTGAGAGTTAGCACAGCAGATCAACAGGAGTGAGAGTCAGCACAGAAGATCTACAGAAGTGAGAGTCAGCACAGCAGATCTACGCAAGTGAGAGTCAGCACAGAAGATCTACAGAAGTGAGAGTCAGCACAGAAGATCTACATAAGTGACTGTCAGCACAGAAGATCTACAGAAGTGAGAGTCAGCACAGAAGATCTAAAGGAGTGAGAGTCAGCACAGAAGATCTACAGAAGTGAGAGTCAGCACAGAAGATCTACAGACGTGAGAGCAGAGCGGATCTACAGAAGTGAGAGTCAGCACAGAAGATTTACAGAAGTGACAGCACAGAAGATCTGCAGAAGTGACAGTCAGCTCAGAAGATCTACAGAAGTGAGAGTTAGCACAGCAGATCAACAGGAGTGAGAGTCAGCACAGAAGATCTACAGAAGTGAGAGTCAGCACAGCAGATCTACGCAAGTGAGAGTCAGCACAGAAGATCTACAGAAGTGAGAGTCAGCACAGAAGATCTACATAAGTGACTGTCAGCACAGAAGATCTACAGAAGTGAGAGTCAGCACAGAAGATCTAAAGGAGTGAGAGTCAGCACAGAAGATCTACAGAAGTGAGAGTCAGCACAGAAGATCTACAGACGTGAGAGCACAGCGGATCTACAGAAGTGAGAGTCAGCACAGAAGATTTACAGAAGTGACAGCACAGAAGATCTGCAGAAGTGACAGTCAGCTCAGAAGATCTACAGAAGCGAGAGTCAGCACATCAGATCTAAGCAAGTGACAGTCAGCGCAGAAGATCTATAGAAGTGAGAGTCAGCACAGCAGATCTACGCAAGTGAGATTCAGCACAGCAGATCTACGCAAGTGAGAGTCAGCACAGCAGATCTACGCAAATGATAGTCAGCACAGTAGATCTACAGAAGTGACAGTCAGCACAGAAGATCTACAGAAGTGAGAGCACAGCGGATCTACAGAAGTGAGAGTCAGCACAGAAGATTTACAGAAGTGACAGCACAGAAGATCTGCAGAAGTGACAGTCAGCTCAGAAGATCTACAGAAGCGAGAGTCAGCACATCAGATCTAAGCAAGTGAGAGTCAGCACATCAGATCTACAGAAGTGAGAGTCAGCACAGAAGATCTACATAAGTGAGAGTCAGCACAGAAGATCTACAGAAGTGAGAGTCAGCACAGAAGATCTTCAGAAGATAGAGTCAGCACAGAAGATCTACAGAAGTGAGAGCACAGCTGATCTACAGACGTGAGAGCACAGCAGATCTACAGAAGTGAGAGTCAGCACAGAAGATCTACAGAAGTGAGAGCACAGCTGATCTACAGACGTGAGAGCACAGCAGATCTACAGAAGTGAGAGTCAGCACAGAAGATCTACAGAAGTGAGAGAACAGCTGATCTACAGACGTGAGAGCACAGCAGATCTACAGAAGTGAGAGTCAGCACAGAAGATCTACAGAAGTGAGAGCACAGCTGATCTACAGACGTGAGAGCACAGCAGATCTACAGAAGTGAGAGTCAGCACAGAAGATCTACAGAATTGAGAGTAAGCACAGAAGATCTACAGAAACGTCAGTCAGCACAGAAGATCTACAGAAGGGAGAGTCAGCACAGCAGATCTACGCAAGTGCGAGTTAGCACAGCAGATCTACGCAAGTGAGAGTCAGCACAGCAGATCTACGCAAGTGAGATTCAGCACAGCAGATCTACGCAAGTGAGAGTCAGCACAGCAGATCTACGCAAGTCAGAGTCAGCACAGCAGATCTACAGAAGTGAGAGTCAGCACAGAAGATCTACAGAAGTGACAGTCAGCTCAGAAGATCTACAGAAGCGAGAGTCAGCACAGCAGATCTAAGCAAGTGAGATTCAGCACAGAGGATCTGCAGAAGTGAGAGTCAGCACAGAAGATCTACAGAAGTGAGAGTCAGCACAGAAGATTTACAGAAGTGACAGTCAGCACAGATTTACAGAAGTGACAGCCAGCACAGATTTACAGAAGTGACAGTCAGCACAGAAGATTTACAGAAGTGACAGTCAGCACAGAAGATCTTCAGAAGTGACAGTTAGCACAGAAGATTTGCAGAAGTGACAGTCAGCACAGAAGATCTGCAGAAATGACAGTCAGCGCAGAAGGTCTATAGAAGTGAGAGTTAGCAAAGCAGATCTACAGAAGTGAGAGTCAGCACAGCAGATCTACAGAAGTTAGGGCACAGCTGATCTACAGACATGAGAGCACAGCTGATCTACAGAAGTGAGAGCACAGCGGATCTACAGAAGTGAGAGTCAGCACAGAAGATTTACAGAAGTAACAGCACAGAAGATCTGCAGAAGTGACAGTCAGCTCAGAAGATCTACATAAGCGAGAGTCAGCACAGCAGATCTACGCAAGTGAGAGTCAGCACAGCAGATCTATGCAAGTGAGATTCAGCACAGAATATCTGCAGAAGTGAGAGTCAGCACAGAAGATCTACAGAAGTGAGAGTCAGCACAGATTTACAGAAGTGAGAGTCAGCACAGATTTACAGAAGTGACAGTCAGCACAGTAGATTTACAGAAGTGACAGTCAGCACAGAAGATCTACAGAAATGACAGTCAGCGCAGAATGTCTATAGAAGTGAGAGTCAGCACAGCAGATCTACAGAAGTTAGGGCACAGCTGATCTACAGACATGAGAGCACAGCTGATCTACAGAAGTGAGAGCACAGCGGATCTACAGAAGTGAGAGTCAGCACAGAAGATTTACAGAAGTGACAGCACAGAAGATCTGCAGAAGTGAAAGTCAGCTCAGAAGATCTACAGAAGTGAGAGTTAGCACAGCAGATCAACAGGAGTGAGAGTCAGCACAGAAGATCTACAGAAGTGAGAGTCAGCACATCAGATCTACAGGAGTGAGAGTCAGCATAGAAGAACTACAAAAGTGAGAGTCAGCACAGCAGATCTACGCAAGTGAGAGTCAGCACAGCAGATCTACAGAAGTGAGAGTCAGCACAGAAGATCTACAGAAGTGACAGTCAGCACAGAAGATCTACAGAAGTGAGAGCAAAGCTGATCTACAGACGTGAGAGCACAGCAGATCTAAGAAGTGAGAGTCAGCACAGATCTACAGAATTGAGAGTAAGTACAGAAGATCTACAGAAACGTCAATCAGCACAGAAGATCTACAGAAGTGAGAGTCAGCACAGCAGATCTACGCAAGTGAGAGTCAGCACAGCAGATCTACGCAAGTGAGAGTCAGCACAGCAGATCTACGCAAGTGAGAGTCAGCACAGCAGATCTATAGAAGTGAGAGTCAGCACAGAAGATCTACAGAAGTGACAGTCAGCACAGTAGATTTACAGAAGTGACAGTCAGCACAGAAGATCTACAGAAGTGAGAATCAGCACAGAAGATTTACAGAAGTGACAGTCAACACAGAAGATTTACAGAAGTAGCAGTTAGCACAGAAGATCTACAGAAGTGAGAGTCAGCACAGAAGATCTACAGGAGTGACAGCACAGAAGATCTGCAGAAGTGACAGTCAGCTCAGAATATCTACAGAAGTGAGAGTTAGCACAGCAGATCAACAAGAGTGAGAGTCAGCACAGCAGATCTACAGGAGAGAGAGTCAGCGTAGAAGAACTACAAAAGCGAGAGTCAGCACAGCAGATCTAAGCAAGTGAGATTCAGCACAGAGGATCTGCAGAAGTGAGAGTCAGCACAGAAGATCTACAGAAGTGAGAGTCAGCACAGAAGATTTACAGAAGTGACAGTCAGCACAGATTTACAGAAGTGACAGCCAGCACAGATTTACAGAAGTGACAGTCAGCACAGAAGATTTACAGAAGTGACAGTCAGCACAGAAGATCTTCAGAAGTGACAGTTAGCACAGAAGATTTGCAGAAGTGACAGTCAGCACAGAAGATCTGCAGAAATGACAGTCAGCGCAGAAGGTCTATAGAAGTGAGAGTTAGCAAAGCAGATCTACAGAAGTGAGAGTCAGCACAGCAGATCTACAGAAGTTAGGGCACAGCTGATCTACAGACATGAGAGCACAGCTGATCTACAGAAGTGAGAGCACAGCGGATCTACAGAAGTGAGAGTCAGCACAGAAGATTTACAGAAGTAACAGCACAGAAGATCTGCAGAAGTGACAGTCAGCTCAGAAGATCTACATAAGCGAGAGTCAGCACAGCAGATCTACGCAAGTGAGAGTCAGCACAGCAGATCTATGCAAGTGAGATTCAGCACAGAATATCTGCAGAAGTGAGAGTCAGCACAGAAGATCTACAGAAGTGAGAGTCAGCACAGATTTACAGAAGTGAGAGTCAGCACAGATTTACAGAAGTGACAGTCAGCACAGTGGATTTACAGAAGTGACAGTCAGCACAGAAGATCTACAGAAATGACAGTCAGCGCAGAATGTCTATAGAAGTGAGAGTCAGCACAGCAGATCTACAGAAGTTAGGGCACAGCTGATCTACAGACATGAGAGCACAGCTGATCTACAGAAGTGAGAGCACAGCGGATCTACAGAAGTGAGAGTCAGCACAGAAGATTTACAGAAGTGACAGCACAGAAGATCTGCAGAAGTGAAAGTCAGCTCAGAAGATCTACAGAAGTGAGAGTTAGCACAGCAGATCAACAGGAGTGAGAGTCAGCACAGAAGATCTACAGAAGTGAGAGTCAGCACATCAGATCTACAGGAGTGAGAGTCAGCATAGAAGAACTACAAAAGTGAGAGTCAGCACAGCAGATCTACGCAAGTGAGAGTCAGCACAGCAGATCTACAGAAGTGAGAGTCAGCACAGAAGATCTACAGAAGTGACAGTCAGCACAGAAGATCTACAGAAGTGAGAGCAAAGCTGATCTACAGACGTGAGAGCACAGCAGATCTAAGAAGTGAGAGTCAGCACAGATCTACAGAATTGAGAGTAAGCACAGAAGATCTACAGAAACGTCAATCAGCACAGAAGATCTACAGAAGTGAGAGTCAGCACAGCAGATCTACGCAAGTGAGAGTCAGCACAGCAGATCTACGCAAGTGAGAGTCAGCACAGCAGATCTACGCAAGTGAGAGTCAGCACAGCAGATCTATAGAAGTGAGAGTCAGCACAGAAGATCTACAGAAGTGACAGTCAGCACAGTAGATTTACAGAAGTGACAGTCAGCACAGAAGATCTACAGAAGTGAGAATCAGCACAGAAGATTTACAGAAGTGACAGTCAACACAGAAGATTTACAGAAGTAGCAGTTAGCACAGAAGATCTACAGAAGTGAGAGTCAGCACAGAAGATTTACAGAAGTGACAGCACAGAAGATCTGCAGAAGTGACAGTCAGCTCAGAATATCTACAGAAGTGAGAGTTAGCACAGCAGATCAACAAGAGTGAGAGTCAGCACAGCAGATCTACAAGAGAGAGAGTCAGCGTAGAAGAACTACAAAAGTGAGAGTCAGCACAGCAGATCTACGCAAGTGAGATTCAGCACAGAAGATCTACAGAAGTGAGAGTCAGCACAGAAGATTTACAGAAGTGACAGTCAGCACAGATTTACAGAAGTGACAGTCAGCACAGATTTAGAAGAAGTGATAGTCAGCACATAAGATTTACAGAAGTGACAGTCAGCACAGAAGATCTACAGAAGTGAGAGTCAGCACAGAAGATTTTCAGAAGTGACAGTCAGCACAGAAGATCTGCAGAAGTGACAGTCAGCGCAGAAGATCTATAGAAGTGAGAGTTAGCACAGAAGATCTACAGGAGTGAGAGTCAGCGCAGCAGATCTACAGAAGTTAGGGCACAGCTGATCTACTGACATGAGAGCACCATCTGATCTACAGAAGTGAGAGCACAGCGGATCTACAGAAGTGAGAGTCAGCACAGAAGATTTACAGAAGTGACAGCACAGAAGATCTGCAGAAGTGACAGTCAGCTCAGAAGATCTACAGAAGTGAGAGTCAGCACAGAAGATCTAAAGAAGTGAGAGCACAGCTGATCTACAGACGTGAGAGCACAGCAGATCTACAGAAGTGAGAGTCAGCACAGTAGATCTACAGAAGTGACAGTCAGCACAGATGATCTACAGAAGTGAGAGCACAGCGGATCTACAGAAGTGAGAGTCAGCACAGAAGATTTACAGAAGTGACAGCACAGAAGATCTGCAGAAGTGACAGTCAGCTCAGAAGATCTACAGAAGCGAGAGTCAGCACAGCAGATCTACTCAAGTGAGAGTCAGCACAGCAGATCTACGCAAGTGAGATTCAGCACAGAAGATCTGCAGAAGTGAGAGTCAGCACAGAAGATCTACAGAAGTGAGAGTCAGCACAGAAGATTTACAGAAGTGACAGTCAGCACAGATTTTTCAGAAGTGAGAGTCAGCACAGATTTACAGAAGTGACAGTCAGCACAGTAGATTTACAGAAGTGACAGTCAGCACAGAAGATCTACAGAAGTGAGAGTCAGCACAGAAGAATTGCAGAAGTGACATTAAGCATAGAAGATTTGCAGAAGTGACAGTCAGCACAGAAGATCTGCAGAAATGACAGTCAGCGCAGAAGGTCTATAGAAGTGAGGGTCAGCACAGCAGGTCTACGCAAGTGAGATTCAGCACAGAAGATCTACAGAAGTGAGAGTCAGCACAGAAGATTTACAGAAGTGACAGTCAACACAGATTTACAGAAGTGACAGTCAGCACAGATTTAGAAGAAGTGACAGTCAGCACATAAGATCTACAGAAGTGAGAGTCAGCACAGAAGATTTGCAGAAGTGACAGTCAGCACAGAAGATCTGCAGAAGTGACAGTCAGCGCAGAAGATCTATAGAAGTGAGAGTTAGCACAGCAGATCTACAGAAGTGAGAGTCAGCACAGAAGATCTACAGGAGTGAGAGTCAGCACAGCAGATCTAAAGAAGTTAGGGCACAGCTGATCTACAGACATGAGAGCACAGCTGATCTACAGAAGTGAGAGCACAGAAGATCTACAGAAGTGAGAGTCAGCACAGAAGATTTACAGAAGTGACAGCACAGAAGAACTGCAGAAGTGACAGTCAGCTCAGAAGATCTACAGAAGTGAGAGTCAGCACATCAGATCTACAGGAGTGAGAGTCAGCATAGAAGAACTACAAAAGTGAGAGTCAGCACAGAAGATCTACAGAAGTGAGAGTCAGCACAGAAGATCTAAAGAAGTGAGAGTCAGCACAGAAGATCTACAGGAGTGAGAGTCAGCACAGAAGATCTACAGAAGTGAGAGTCAGCACAGAAGATCTACAGAAGTGAGAGCACAGCTGATCTACAGACGTGAGAGCACAGCAGATCTACAGAAGTGAGAGTCAGCACAGATCTACAGAAGTGAGAGTCAGCACAGAAGATCTACAGAATTGAGAGTCAGCACAGAAGATCTACAGAAACGTCAGTCAGCACTGAAGTTCTACAGAAGTGAGAGTCAGCACAGCAGATCTATGCAAGTGAGAGTCAGCACAGAAGATCTACAGAAGTGAGATTCAGCACAGAAGATCTACAGAAGTGAGAGTCAGCACAAAAGATTTGCAGAAATGAAAGTCAGCACAGAAGATCTGCAGAAATGACAGTCAGCGCAGAAGGTCTATAGAAGTGAGAGTTAGCACAGCAGATCTACAGAAGTAAGAGTCAGCACAGCAGATCTACAGAAGTTAGGGCACAGCTGATCTACAGAAGTGAGAGCACAGCGGATCTACAGAAGTGAGAGCACAGCGGATCTACAGAAGTGAGAGTCAGCACAGAAGATTTACAGAAGTGACAGTACAGAAGATCTGCAGAAGTGACAGTCAGCTCAGAAGATCTACAGAAGTGAGAGTTAGCACAGCAGATCAACAAGAGTGAGAGTCAGCACAGCAGATCTACAGGAGTGAGAGTCAGCATAGAAGAACTACAAAAGTGAGAGTCAGCACAGCAGATCTACGCAAGTGAGAGTCAGCACAGCAGATCTACGCAAGTGAGATTCAGCACAGAAGATCTACAGAAGTGAGATTCAGCACAGAAGATCTACAGAAGTGAGAGTCAGCACAGAAGATTTGCAGAAGTTAAAGTCAGCACAGAAGATCTGCAGAAGTGAGAGTCAGCACAGAAGATCTACAGAAGTGAGAGTCAGCACAGAAGCTGTACAGAAGTGAGAGTCAGCACATCAGATCTACAGGAGTTAGAGTCAGCATAGAAGATCTACAGAAGTGAGAGTCAGCACAGCAGATCTACGCAAGTGAGAGTCAGCACAACAGATCTACGCAAGTGAGAGTCAGCACAGCAGATCTACGCAAGTGAGAGTCAGCACAGCAGATCTACAAAAGTGAGAGTCAGCACAGAAGATCTACGCAGGTGAGAGTCAGCACAGAAGATCTACAGAAGTGAGAGTCAGCACAGAAGATCTACAGAAGTGACAGTCAGCACAGAAGATATACAGAAATGAGAGTCAGCACAGAAGATCTACAGAAGTGAGAGTCAGCACAGAAGATCTACAGGAGTGAGAGTCAGCACAAAGGATCTACAGAAGTGAGAGTCAGCACAGAAGATCTACAGAAGTGAGAGCACAGCAGATCTACAGAAGTGAGAGTCAGCACAGCAGATCTACAGAAGTGAGAGTCAGCACAGAAGATCTACAGAATTGAGAGTCAGCACAGAAGAACTACAGAAACGTCAGTCAGCACAGAAGATCTACAGAAGTGAGAGTCAGCACAGCAGATCTACGCAAGTGAGAGTCAGCACAGCAGATCTACGCAAGTGAGAGTCAGCACAGCAGATCTACGCAAGTGAGAGTCAGCACAGCAGATCTACACAAGTGAGAGTCAGCACAGCAGATCTACAGAAGTGAGAGTCAGCACAGAAGATCTGCAGAAGTGACAGTCAGCGCAGAAGATCTATAGAAGTGAGAGCTAGCACAGCAGATCTACAGAAGTGAGAGTCAGCACAGAAGATCTACAGGAGTGAGAGTCAGCACAGCAGATCTACAGAAGTTAGGGCACAGCTGATCTACAGACATGAGAGCACAGCTGATCTACAGAAGTGACAGCGCAGCGGATCTACAGAAGTGAGAGTCAGCACAGAAGATTTACAGAAGTGACAGCACAGAAGATCTGCAGAAGTGACAGTCAGCTCAGAAGATCTACAGAAGTGAGAGTCAGCACATCAGATCTACAGGAGTGAGAGTCAGCATAGAAGAACTACAAAAGTGAGAGTCAGCACAGCAGATCTACGCAAGTGAGAGTCAGCACAGCAGATCTACAGAAGTGAGAGTCAGCACAGTAGATCTACAGAAGTGACAGTCAGCACAGAAGATCTACAGAAGTGAGAATCAGCACAGAAGATTTACAGAAGTGACAGTCAGCACAGAAGATCTACAGAAGTGAGAGTCAGCACAGCAGATCTACGCAAGTGAGAGTCAGCACAGCAGATCTACGCAAGTGAGAGTCAGCACAGCAGATCTACGCAAGTGAGAGTCAGCACAGCAGATCTACACAAGTGAGAGTCAGCACAGCAGATCTACAGAAGTGAGAGTCAGCACAGAAGATCTGCAGAAGTGACAGTCAGCGCAGAAGATCTATAGAAGTGAGAGCTAGCACAGCAGATCTACAGAAGTGAGAGTCAGCAGAGAAGATCTACAGGAGTGAGAGTCAGCACAGCAGATCTACAGAAGTTAGGGCACAGCTGATCTACAGACATGAGAGCACAGCTGATCTACAGAAGTGACAGCGCAGCGGATCTACAGAAGTGAGAGTCAGCACAGAAGATTTACAGAAGTGACAGCACAGAAGATCTGCAGAAGTGACAGTCAGCTCAGAAGATCTACAGAAGTGAGAGTTAGCACAGCAGATCAACAGGAGTGAGAGTCAGCACAGAAGATCTACAGAAGTGAGAGTCAGCACAGAAGATCTACATAAGTGAGAGTCAGCACAGATGATCTACAGAAGTGAGAGTCAGCACAGTAGATCTACAGAAGTGACAGTCAGCACAGAAGATCTACAGAAGTGAGAATCAGCACAGAAGATTTACAGAAGTGACAGTCAGCACAGAAGATCTACAGAAGTGAGAGTCAGCACAGAAGATTTACAGAAGTGACAGCACAGAAGATCTGCAGAAGTGACAGTAAGCTCAGAAGATCTACAGAAGTGAGAGTTAGCACAGCAGATCAACAAGAGTGAGAGTCAGCACAGCAGATCTACAGGAGTGAGAGTCAGCATAGAAGAACTACAAAAGTGAGAGTCAGCACAGCAGATCTACGCAAGTGAGAGTCAGCACAGCAGATCTACGCAAGTGAGAGTCAGCACAGCAGATGTACGCCAGTGAGATTCAGCACAGAAGATCTACAGAAGTGACAGTCAGCACAGAAGATTTACAGAAGTGACAGTCAGCACAGAAGATTTACAGAAGTGACAGTCAGCACAGAAGATCTACAGAAGTGACAGTCAGCACAGAAGATCTACAGAAGTCACAGTCAGCATAGAAGATTTACAGAAGTGACAGTCAGCATAGAAGGTTTACAGAAGTGTCAGTCAGCACAGAAGATCTACAGAAGTGACAGCGCAGAAGATCTATAAAAGTGAGAGTTAGCACAGCAGATCTACAGGATTGAGAGTCAGCACAGCAGATTTAAGCAAGTGAGAGTCAGCACAGAAGGTTTTCAGAAGTGACAGTCAGCACAGAAGATCTGCAGAAGTGACAGTCAGCGCAGAAGATCTATAGAAGTGAGAGTTAGCACAGCAGATCTACAGGAGTGAGAGTCAGCACAGCAAATTTAAGCAAGTGAGAGTCAGCACAGCAGATTTACAGGAGTGAGAGTCAGCATAGAAGAACTACAAAAGTGAGAGTCAGCACAGAAGATCTACTCAAGTGAGAGTCAGCACAGCAGATCTACGCATGTGAGATTCAGCACAGAAGATCTACAGAAGTGAGAGTCAGCACAGAAGATCTACAGAAGTGAGAGTCAGCACAGAAGATTTACAGAAGTGACAGTCAGCACAGATTTACAGAAGTGACAGTCAGCACAGATTTTCAGAAGTGACAGTCAGCACAGAAGATTTACAGAAGTGACAGTCAGCACAGAAGATCTATAGAAGTGAGAGTTAGCACAGCAGATCTACAGGAGTGAGAGTCAGCACAGCAAATTTAAGCAAGTGACAGTCAGCACAGAAGATCTGCAGAAGTGACAGTCAGCGCAGAAGATCTATAGAAGTGAGAGTTAGCACAGCAGATCTACAGGAGTGAGAGTCAGCACAGCAAATTTAAGCAAGTGAGAGTCAGCACAGCAGATTTACAGGAGTGAGAGTCAGCACAGAAGATCTACAGAAGTGAGAGTCAGCACAGAAGATTTACAGAAGTGACAGTCAGCACAGATTTACAGAAGTGACAGTCAGCACAGATTTTCAGAAGTGACAGTCAGCACAGAAGATTTACAGAAGTGACAGTCAGCAAAGAAGATCTACAGAAGTGAGAGTCAGCACAGCAGATCTACGCAAGTGAGAGTCAGCACAGCAGATCTACAGAAGTAAGAGTCAGTACAGCAGATCTACAGAAGTTAGGGCACAGCTGATCTACAGAAGTGAGAGCACAGCGGATCTACATAAGTGAGAGCACAGCGGATCTACAGAAGTGACAGTCAGCACAGAAGATCTACAGAAGTGAGAGTCAGCACAGAAGATTTACAGAAGTGACAGCACAGAAGATCTGCAGAAGTGACAGTCAGCTCAGAAGATCTACAGAAGTGAGAGTTAGCACAGCAGATCAACAAGAGTGAGAGTCAGCACAGCAGATCTACAGGAGTGAGAGTCAGCATAGAAGAACTACAAAAGTGAGAGTCAGCACAGCAGATCTACGCAAGTGAGAGTCAGCACAGCAGATCTATGCCAGTGAGATTCAGCACAGAAGATCTACTGAAGTGACAGTCAGCACAGAAGATCTACAGAAGTCACAGTCAGCATAGAAGATTTACAGAAGTGACAGTCAGCATAGAAGGTTTACAGAAGTGACAGTCAGCATAGAAGGTTTACAGAAGTGACAGTCAGCACAGAAGATCTACAGAAGTGACAGCGCAGAAGATCTATAAAAGTGAAAGTTAGCACAGCAGATCTACAGGAGTGAGAGTCAGCACAGCAGATTTAGGCAAGTGAGAGTCAGCACAGCAGATCTACAGGAGAGTCAGCACAGGAGATCTACAGGAGTGAGAGCCAGCACAGCAGATCTACAGGAGTGAGAGACAGCACAGCAGATTTAAGCAAGTGAGAGTCAGCACAGCAGATTTAAGCAAGTGAGAGTCAGCACAGCAGATTTAAGCAAGTGAGAGTCAGCACAGCAGATTTACAGAAGTGAGAGTCAGCACAGCAGATCTACAGGAGAGTCAGCACAGCAAATCTACAGGAGTGAGAGTCAGCATAGCAGATCTACAGGGGTGAAAGTCAGCACAACAGATCTACAGGATTGAGAGTCAGCACAGCAGATTTAAGCAAGTGAGAGTCAGCACAGAAGATCTACAGGAGTGAAAGTCAGCACAGCAGATCTACTTGCGTGGGATCCAACACAGCAGATCTACAGGACTGAAAGCCAGCGTAATATATATATGCAGGACTGAGAGCTAACACACTAGATCAGTGGACTCCAAACTGTGGCCCTTTGCTTGCCTCTATCCGGCCCTTGGGACACTATTCCTCCAACTGTCACCAGAGATGAGACACTGTTCTTCCCACTGACACCATTCATGGGGCACTATTCCTCCTGTTAAGACCAATGATGGGGCACTATTCTTCCTACTAACATCATTGATGGGACACTATTCTTTCTGCTAAGACCAATGATAGGGCACTATTCCTTCTGCTAAGATGTCAGGGTCCTGTCCTCTGCTGAAGTTCTGGAAGATCTGGCATTTCCGGCATGGCCGCAGAAGTACACATCAGCCTCAGTTTGGTGCCGGACAGCCTTTATAAGGAGGCTCATCACCACAAGTTGCTGGATGATCTCTAGCTCCCCGTGCCCTGTTTCTGTTTCCTGATCAGGGGGGTCACCCACCATGTATACCTGTCGGTTTTGGTCTTCTCTTGTCTGCTGGTTTCCTCCTCACCACAAACAGCATTTCCCAGGGTTCCTTGCAGCTGTCACGTGGGTGCTCCCAGCATTCACTGCTCCGTTCTCACCAGCACCCGCCTCTCCTCCAGCAGGGAATCGGACTCTCATCGCCCTCCGGATCTGCCCAAGGAGCACCACATCAAGCAAGGGACACACAGCAGGAGAAGGTAGGGTAAAGATCCCACCTTTAATTCGGGTTCTCCTACATATTGTTTTTGGTGGGCCCTGGGAGCTCCTAGTCCATGCACCCTATGAAGCTATGAAAATATTGCCATAATTGCTAACGATTCCCTGCTCTACTTAAAGAGTTTTTTTTTCTCCCTATTGGAGAGATTTCTGCATTGGCAGGAAGTGAGGTGGAATCTCAATATCAGACTTAACACCTGAGCAAGGTTCTAAGACATCCACCCTTACCCTGGGTGTGGGGGGGGGGGGGGAAACATGATCACACCTTGGCAAGAAATACTTGCTCTGACTATCCCTACTTAAGGTCCACCTCTAGCCAAACATTTGACTGTCAACCAATTGCCCAACAAGTCTCAAACCCTTTAAGTGCAGTAAGCCCATAGTAACAAATTGCAAAACATTTTGTGCTACCTATGCATAAAGAAAAAAAAAATCTGAGCAGCAACCCCCCCCCCCAGCCCCCCTAATACTCACCTAAGCCCCCCTCTTGATCCAGTAATGTGTAGTGAAGTCTCGACTATCCCCGAACTTCCTCTTAATAGCTGAGACAGAAGCGAAAGCCATTGGCTCTCACTAGTGTCAAACACGGCAAGTGAGCCAATGAGAGAGGGGGCGTGTGAATGGTCATATGGCACAGTGGGTGCTCCCATAGCAAGCTGCTTGCTGAGGGGGCGTGTGAATGGACACACGGAGCAGTGGGTGCCCCCATAGCAAGCTGCTTGCTGTGGGGGAACCCAACAGGAGGGAGGGGCCAGGAGTGCTGACAGGGAACCCAAAAGGAGGATCCGGGCTGCTCTGTGCAAAATCACTGCACACAGCAGATAATGTGTTTTAAAAAAAGCCTTTAGAATCACTTTAAGGGCTTGTTCACACGTAATTGGGGGCAGTAAAACCCCATGGTTGAGCTTCAGTTTCACCACTTCTCAACTACTCCACCTTTAGCTGAAACAGTAGTGGTTGTAGATGTACACATGCTGTGGCCATGACGGGAATTAAATGCCTTTTGCATTCATGGACAGGTTGAATAGAGCTGTGCTGCAACTGCCTCAGTTGCACACGGTTGCAGGGTGGTGGTCTGCCATTTAGGGGGTTAAAAAAAGTGTGGGGGGGTGACATATCTCTCTCTTCACCACCTTTCAAGTTACTCTGAAAAGTGATTCAAGCATTGATCACGCTTTAAAGGAGTAGCAAGTACCGCTTATTAATGGAAGTACAAAATACAGTAATAGCCTGCAATATTTTACTATTTGTAGCCATAAAATTGCATGTAAAACTAATTTCACGCAAAATGATCACACAACTTAGAACTCCACAAGGAGACCCTGTCACAAGACCATTAATTTCAACAACCATCTTGTAGATTATGTGCATGTTATGCGTGTTTTTTATCTGTAAAAACCTTCCTTGTGTAGATATCCTAAAGTGCTCAGACTGCTGGTATCTGCTGACATCATGAATGTTATGTCAGCAGTCCCAGCAGACTGAGCTGAGGCTCTGTAGTATTCACTTCCCCCTGACAGCTACATAAAAGTTATAGGGAGGTGAGGGGAAGAGCAATGAAGCTGGGCCAGCACAGACAGTAAATAGGCCCTTCAGAACAGAAGGCGATGACCTTCAAAGTGGGAGGGGGCTGTGCTAGGGTATTGGCTCTGCAGTAATTTTATTTTCTAGCACATTGCCGATAGAAAGGAACATTACAGAAAGAGGGGAAAAAAAGTAGGTACTTCAAATAACTGTCAACAACTTGAAAATGGTAAAATCACTTATTTGAAATGTTGTTGTGTTTTTTTATAGAAAAAAAATTGCTTGCAATGTTCCTTTCCACCACTAATATGCAATAAAATGAAACTACTGCAGAGCCGATTCCCTAACACAGCCCCTTTCCACTATGAATGTCATAGCCCTCTCCTCTTCTGGAAGGGCCTATTTACAGTCTGTGCTGGCCCGGCTTTTCTGCTTCTCCCTTCAGATCCCTACAGAACCTTTTTTAAACAGTCATAAGGGAGCAGAGGCATGAAGCAGAAAAGCTGGGCCAGCACACAGTAATGAGACACTACTAGAAGAGGACGAGGTGCCTTTTTTTTCCAGCACATGCAAAGGAATATTGAAAGTAAACATTTCAAATTTCCTTTGTGCTGTAATGTAAGTTGGCGACAGGCTTTTTTCTTTAATATTAGATGCTATCTGGCAATAAAACTGCGAGGTTCTATCAGGTGCCTATTCAGAAGAGCGGGGAAAATGGGCCAAGTGAAGTGGAGATAAAATAGTTTCATGAGACATGAGGCTTTCAACAGACAAACATCTATTGCTTTCAAAGTTTTTTTTATTAGGTTTTATAAGAAGTTAAAAAGGCACGCAGAAAGTGAAATCATTTACTATGTAATAGCACAAACCCAATAATGGGGTTACAGAGCAATGGCATAAGCAGAAGGTAAGAGGGATCAATTGAAAAAAGGGTAAGGGGAGTTTAAAGGTCACAGAAAAGTAGGGATGTAACAAGGCAAGTATAAACTGGCAGGTTAAGAGGGCGGCTTGCAAATGTAGTTCAGAATTAAGTGCTGCAATATGTCAGTATGTGCTGGTGCTTATGTAGATTCCTAGTGCTGAATGGAAAAAAGTCGTTCCTCCTTTGTGTGTTCCTCCTCTGTCATTTCCCCTTCTGTGTGTTCCTCCTCTGTCATTTCCCCCTCTGTGTGTTCCTCCTCTGTCATTTCCCCCTCTGCGTCTTCCTCCTCTGTCATTTCCCCTCTGTGTGTTCCTCCTCTGTCATTTCCCCCTCTGTGTGTTCCTCCTCTGTCATTTCCCCCTCTGCGTCTTCCTCCTCTGTCATTTCCCCCTCTGTGTCTTCCTCCTCTGTCATTTCCCCTTCTGTGTGTTCCTCCTCTGTCATTTCCCCCTCTGTGTGTTCCTCCTCTGTCATTTCCCCCTCTGCGTCTTCCTCCTCTGTCATTTCCCCTTCTGCGTCTTCCTCCTCTGTCATTTCCCCTTCTGTGTCTTCCTCCTCTGTCATTTCCCCCTCTGTGTCTTCCTCCTCTGTCATTTCACCTTCTGCGTCTTCCTCCTCTGTCATTTCCCCCTCTGAGAATTCTACAGTTGTCCACGTGTAACGAACACAGTTTGTGATGGAAAGAACAGAGGCTTGAGAGTCGGGGTCCTGAGAAAGGAGTTTTTTGAACATGTTCAGTGCCTCTTGTGTGAACATCTTCCAGTGAGCTGGTGGGGAAATGACTTTGGAACTCTTCTGCCAGGAGTTGAAGGCCTGGTACATGATATCCTCCTCCACAGCACTTTCCCAGGGATAGTTTCCTGTTAGAGCAACGTAGAGGAGAACTGCTAAAGCCCAGGAATCCACACGTGCAGTTAAAACTAAGTACTCGTCGTCCTTCAAGGCACACAGCTCTGGAGTCAGATATGGGGTGGTATGGGACATTTTACTCACAAGGCTGCCAATAGCCTGAGAGAGACCAAAGTTTCACAATTTGATATCGTGGCATTCCATGTCCATGAGCAAGACATTGTCTGCTCTAAGGTCTCTGTGCACCAGTCTTCGGCTCTGCATAAAATCCAGAGCCCTGGCCAACTGTGTTCCGCAGCGTTTTACCATTACTTCTGGAATTCCCACCTGAAAAATGAGACAGAGAAACTTTTATAAGACCTTTCAATATCACATGGAATACAATAAACTTAGATAATGTTATTTGGCTTTATTTGTTTTCAAGGAATTTGCAATGCTGACTTGCAGTTTTCACGAGTCTGTTCACCCAAAACTATGGTTTGTATATGGGTTGAATCACCAAAAACCAAAGACATTTTTGTGACATTTTTCCTTGTTCCTTTTGTATGGCTATCTCCTTTCATGCAATAAGTAATTAGGGAGATCAGGGTTGATGTATTGTGAAGTATGTGCAAGACATTAATGTTCCTAGTGAAAAGAGTAGAGCTATAATGGAACGAAAATGGAAAGTTTTGTAGATTTTTATCTCAAATCTCCACTATGTGTACCTTTTTAGTTGCAATCAATTAACTTTAGCTGACTTCAAATGTCATTTATAGATCTAACAATTTAATTTGCATGATGAAGCTTTAATCTGCTTCCCTTGTTCTGGAGTGGGCCAGTTACTGATGCAGCACACTTTCACAGTAGCCTCATCAGGCCCATATCTTCTTAAAATCATATAGTTGTAAAGATGGGATATTATTGATTTCAAGATGTCTGTATTGAACAAAATGTGGAGTTGTTGGCAGTAGCAATCAATATTTTTTTCCATAAATGAAAAGTGTTTAGTTGATGTCAGTAACAATTCTAATTTGTACTTTTGGTTTAGTGGGTCTCCTTTCTTAAAGTTAAAAACAAGTTATTTAAAACAAACTGCTCACCTCGGACTCAATTAGATGTTGTAGGGTTCCAGCTGTAGCCAGTTCCTGGGTCAAGATATAGTACTTCATGGTTTCAATGAAGAGTGGGTAGGTTGTGATGATGCATGGATTGTTACACAGAGAGATGGACATGGAGAGCTCTTTCAGAAAGGCTCTCAAATTGGTCCTGTCCTTTCTCACCAACTTCATGGCCACTGGGTTACCTTAAAACAAACAAGACACATCAACAATTAGATCCTAAACAAGACTCGAAGGAACAGCACACAGATGCTTTTATTGTCCATGGCAAACACATCACCCTTCCAGTCTACCATACAGTGCTAGAAAAATGAGGGGAGACTGTGAGGGCTAAAAAGTGAAACACACATTTTCTTCAGACACAAAGGATATAAAAAAAAATTACTTAACAAATCTCTGTTCTACTTGGATCTCACAGGATCTGAAAGATCTGTCTTTGATTTCTTTAGGAATCAATTGTATTCATGTTTTCCAACCAACCCCGTATCACGGAAGATGACAAGATTGCTGTTTTACATACCTGTGGCCTTTTCCTGAACATGTAGGACTTTGCCAAATGTTCCTTGGCCCAGCCTCTTGATGTACAGATAGTGGTCAGAGAGATCCTTAGCATACACAGTGGTGAATGATGGTTCCATTGTATGCTGCTGGAGTGCAGGGGTCTTCTACCTATTGAAATGAAATTGCACATTTTCAAAAGTCATTGAAAACAGAAAAAAAACTTTGGAACTAGGTCATAAATGGCCTTCTATGAATTCTTTTGAAGCAAGATCTGAGTGTTCAGCCTTGCATAAAAATAAGCAAACCATGGTGAAGAAACAGGGACACTGATAGAAGTTCTGATTATATGCAGATCTAAACATTTGGAGGATGACACATTGGTGGGGAGGGATTAATAAAGTGTCTGAGACATGTTCCCTCTTGACTAGTGCCATTATCCATAGCAAATCAGTTTTTATCTTTAATTACTTCACACAACTTAGAAATTGAAAATGTAAAAGCTGGTTGTTGGTTTTTCAGTTGAGCAAAAGCTGAGACAAACATGTCTGAGACCAACTTTGTCTCAGGTTTTTTTCTCAGCTGGAGTGCAGCCATTTGGTTTTGAAATTGTAATTTTCTAAGCTATGCTATGTGAAACAAATAAGATGGAAGTTGATTGCAATTGCATTCACTCAATGAAGTACTGGAGTTTACCCGCATTCTGTAATTTATTTTGTAAGGTTGACTGTTCACATCAACTGTGGTTTGAGGCAAGGAAATGCATTATTTATGTCCTTAATCTCCAAGTGCCCATGTGCATGACATCTTTAAAGTAGGACTCCACCTTTGCTAAGAAATACTGTAAATCTTCCCTTTGTCAGTTACTTAGACTCCAAAAGATGTTAGATAACTTCATTCTGTCCTACCAGCTAACAAAGTTTGTTGAAATGTATACATGCTTTTCTGTAATTTTCTATGAGTGCTTAGTGGGAAGATCTTCATGTTCTAAACACATGATCAGCCCCAGCATTGCAGCAAGGGGAACAGCATTGAGCCAATTGCAGAAAAAATACATTTCTGGGCATGTTCAGTACATTGACAGTGTCCAGATCAACTATGTACAAAGAAACCACGTTTGAATGTTTTATTTAAAGCAAAAATCAAAGATGGCTACTGAGTAAAGTTAGAAAAATAGTTTTTTTTATTACTCTAAAGGTTTGTGTAAATGTTGTGACCCATCCAAACCAAACACCATGTAAATGGGTAAATAGGCCATTGAGACACCCATGTGAACTTTTTAACCTGCTAAATCCTTTATTATATTGTAGCATGAGTCTTGAAAATCCTGTCAGACAACAAAACTCCATGACTTTGTCAGAATAATGGAAAAACTTGCTAATTGGTTGCTATGGGTAGCCCCAATTGAACTAGTAGAAATAAATTTTGAGGAAGTCTTGGATTACCAAGTTAAATAGTGTTAGGCTGAGAAGAGGGAAAGGCGCAGTCTTATAAAACATGGTCAGTTTGATGGAGCAAACCCTCTTTGACCCATGATGACAATCAAATGTCTAAATCATTTCACAAGCTTGAACCCGAAGCATTTTTGAAAGGGGGATCGAGTAAGAAGACTTTAGAAGCTGCCACCATTTCCAATGCTGAAGAGGCTAGTAAAGGCTGGTATTCCAAGACAGAACAAGTATGCAAATTAAGTTGAGCCTTGGCTTTGACTTTCTAATCTGCATGCTTGTTCAGGGGTTATTGAAAAAAAAAGTACATTCTTAGGAAGGCAGCAATTGCAGCCTACATAATTCTAAGTACAGGTTTCAATAAAAAGCTATTTCAATTTCTTAATTAAAATAAACAATTAAAATTCAGATGCATGGGATTGTGGATCTTTATAAGTAATAATGATAAATCTATCTTTGGTTTAAAAATGGGAAGTAATCAGTTTTTATAGCAAATGTATATGCATTGTAAATACAGTTCTAATATTTTAAAGAAAAAAGTCTTTAACATTCAAAAAATGTTACAGTTGCCACAGAGCAAGAGGTGAAGGTGAATCTTCCAGTATTGGCACATGTTTAGGTAATTTTATGCCTAAAGCCATCCATAGGTGGATCAAAATGTGTCTGGTTCAAATTAAACAGTTGAATTTCAATCTGCCTATGGGTAGGATAGT
The DNA here is from genome assembly GCF_062004578.1 of Staurois parvus. NCBI lineage: Eukaryota > Metazoa > Chordata > Amphibia > Anura > Ranidae > Staurois > Staurois parvus. Next base: position 3,921,852 of record NW_028318186.1, on the reverse strand, counting down.
TGTGCTGTCAATCAGCATGTGGGTTTTTACTTATGATCACTGCCAACAGCTCTAGTCAGCAGCAGCGATCATTTTGTATTCTAACAGCAGGGAAATCTTCTGCTGTCAGAATACAGTAGCTCTGCAGAAGGTGACTCTGTTTATGGGGGATCCAAGTAATTTTTCTTTCCTTCAACACATGGTTGAAGAAAAGAAAATTGCATAATGTATGGGCAGCGTAAGAGGGCTATTCCCCTCATTTTTTGTAGATATTTGTTTAATCTCAGGGACAGGAATTGAAGGGAAATCTTCCCAACAGGGCAGACTGCAAAATACAAATCGACAAGTGGTTCTAATTTTTTCCTACTCTTCCCAATACAGAAAAAAAGTTTTGGTTGTTTATACATAACATATACAAATATGGTGATGGCTCTTCTACAGACAGTAAGGGGTTTATTTACTAAAGCTGGAGAGTCCAAAATCAGACTCCCTTCTGCATAGAAACCAATCAGCTTCTAACCTCAGCTTGTTCAATGAAGCATTGGCAATGAAACCTGGAAGCCTTTTTATTAGGGATCAGAGTGGGTGGAGGTCACTCTTTGTCTAGAGATAATGATATGGATCCAGGACTCTTCTAAGATGCTAATGCAGGTATCACCTAGAACATAACCATTCTCTGAGCCTGTATTGTGATTGATTTAGATGTAAATAAGTCCAGGATCCATAACAAACTTGCCAGGCTAGGAAAAGACTGAGGTTCCTATTATTTATGTATTGTTTTTTACAAATCTGAATTCATAATGTAAATCTCCTAAAAATCTCTTTTTTAAATTTACCGCCCATTTAATTTTTTTTAATTCCACTCTTGGCAGTACATCATAATCTTAATTATCAGAATCAGAATCTTGGCAGTACATTATAATATTATGTGTTTTTATATAACGTTTTATTTAGCTATATATGCAACTGATATGCATTTGTAGTTGACGGTCAATAGTTCTTACTCAGAAGATAAGTCAATGTTTGAATGTTTGCTTTGTTTTAGAGTTGGTGCCTTTTAAAGTAGCTGTTGTGAATGGTTGTGGCTAGAGATGAGCGAATCGAACTTGGCGAAGTGGAATTCGTTTTGAATATTAGGAAAAATTCGATTCGCACCGAATCCGAATTTTAGCAAACTTCGGATGCACGAATCGAATTTTTCCCGATCAGCCGGCAAAAAGTGTCACTGCAGAGAGCTCCGCTATTTCTGACAGTTCTCTGACAGTTCCTTCACATTTACAGCGGTTGAAACATTGTATCTATTTGTTTCCATTTAGGATACAGATGTTTTTATTCGGAAATAAATAGATACAATGTTTCAACCGCTGTAAATGTGAAGGAACTGACAGAGAACTGTCAGAAATAGCGGAAATCTCTGCAGATACACTTTTTGCTGTACTGGAATTCTTCTTCTTTTCATTCTTCTTCTTCTTTTCATTCTTCTTCTTCTTCTTTTCATTCTTCTTCTTTTCATTCTTCTCATTCTTCTTTTCATTCTTCTTCTTCTTCTTTTCATTCTTATTCTTCTTCTTTTCATTCTTCTTCTTTTCATTTTTCTTTTCATTCTTCTTCTTTTCATTCTTCTTCTCCTTCTTTTCATTCTTCTTTTCATTCTTCTCATTCTTCTTTTCATTCTTCTTCTCATTCTTCTTTTCATTCTTCTTCTTCTTCTTCTTCTTTTCATTCTTCTTCTTCTTCTTTTCATTCTTCTTTTCATTCTTCTTCTTCTTCTTTTCATTCTTTTTCTTCTTTTCATTTTTCTTCTTCTTCTTTTCATTCTTCTTCTTCTTCTTTTCATTCTTCTTCTTTTCATTCTTCTTCTTCTTCTTTTCATTCTTCTTCTTCTTTTCATTCTTCTTCTTTTCATTCTTCTTTTCATTCTTCTTCTTCTTTTCATTCTTCTCATTCTTCTTTTCATTCTTCTTCTTCTTCTTTTCATTCTTCTTCTTCTTTTCATTCTTCTTTTCATTCTTCTTTTCATTCTTCTTTTCATTCTTCTTCTCATTCTTCTTTTCATTCGTCTTCTTCTTCTTTTCATTCTTCTTTTAATTCTTCTCATTCTTCTTTTCATTCTTCTTTTCATTCTTCTTCTTCTTCTTTTCATTCTTCTTTTCATTCTTCTCATTCTTTTTTTCATTCTTCTTTTCATTCTTCTTCTTCTTTTCATTCCACTTCTTCTTTCCATTCTTCTTTTCATTCTTCTTCTTCTTCTTTTCATTTTTCTTCTTCTTCTTTTCATTCTTCTTCTTTTCATTCTTCTTTTCATTCTTCTCATTCTTCTTTTCATTCTTCTTTTCATTCTTCTTCTCATTCTTCTTTTCATTCTTCTTCTTCTTCTTCTTCTTCTTCTTCTTCTTCTTTTCATTCTTCTTCTCCTTCTTTTCATTCTTCTTTTCATTCTTCTTCTTCTTCTTTTCATTCTTCTTCTTTTCATTCTTCTTCTACTTCTTTTCATTCTTCTTCTTTTTCTTTTCATTCTTCTTCTTTTCATTCTTCTTTTCATTCTTCTTCTTCTTCTTTTCATTCTTCTTTTCATTCTTCTCATTCTTCTTTTCATTCTTCTTCTTTTCATTCTTCTTCTTCTTCTTCTTCTTTTCATTCTTCTTTTCATTCTTCTCATTCTTCTTTTCATTCTTCTTCTCATTCTTCTTTTCATTCTTCTTCTTCTTCTTTTCATTCTTATTTTCATTCTTCTTCTTCTTTTCATTCTTCTTCTTTTCATTCTTCTTTTCATTCTTCTCATTCTTCTTTTCATTCTTCTTCTTCTTTTCATTCTTCTTCTTCTTTTCATTCTTCTTTTCATTCTTCTCATTCTTCTTTTCATTCTTCTTCTTTTCATTCTTCTTCTTCTTCTTCTTTTCATTCTTCTCATTCTTTTTTTCATTCTTCTTTTCATTCTTCTTCTTCTTTTCATTCCTCTTCTTCTTTCCATTCTTCTTTTCATTCTTCTTCTTCTTCTTTTCATTTTTCTTCTTCTTCTTTTCATTCTTCTTCTTTTCATTCTTCTTTTCATTCTTCTCATTCTTCTTTTCATTCTTCTTTTCATTCTTCTTCTCATTCTTCTTTTCATTCTTCTTCTTCTTCTTCTTTTCATTCTTCTTCTTCTACTTTTCATTCTTCTTTTCATTCTTCTTCTTCTTCTTTTCATTCTTCTTCTTTTCATTCTTCTTCTTCTTCTTTTCATTCTTCTTCTTCTTCTTTTCATTCTTCTTCTTTTCATTCTTCTTCTTCTTCTTTTCATTCTTCTTTTCATTCTTCTCATTCTTCTTTTCATTCTTCTTCTTTTCATTCTTCTTCTTCTTTTCATTCTTCTTTTCATTCTTCTCATTCTTCTTTTCATTCTTCTTTTCATTCTTCTTCTCATTCTTCTTTTCATTCTTCTTCTTCTTCTTTTCATTCTTCTTTTCATTCTGCTTCTTCTTTTCATTCTTCTTCTTTTCATTCTTCTCATTCTTCTTTTCATTCTTCTTCTTCTTTTCATTCTTCTTCTTCTTCTTTTCATTCTTCTTTTCATTCTTCTCATTCTTCTTTTCATTCTTCTTCTCATTCTTCTTTTCATTCTTCTTCTTTTCATTCTTCTTCTTCTTCTTTTCATTCTTCTTTTCATTCTTATTCTTCGTCTTTTCATTCTTCTTCTTCTTTTCATTCTTCTTTTCATTCTTCTTCTTCTTTTCATTCTTCTTTTCATTCTTCTCATTCTTCTTTTCATTCTTCTTTTCATTCTTCTTCTTCTTCTTTTTATTCTTCTTCTTCTTCTTTTCATTCTTCTTTTCATTCTTCTTCTCATTCTTCTTTTCATTCTTCTTCTTCTTTTCATTCTTCTTCTTTTCATTCTTCTTTTCATTCTTCTTCTTTTCATTCTTCTTTTCATTCTTCTTCTTCTTCTTTTCATTCTTCTTCTTTTCATTCTTCTTTTCATTCTTCTCATTCTTCTTTTCAATCTTCTTTTCATTCTTCTTCTCATTCTTCTTTTCATTCTGCTTCTTCTTCTTTTCATTCTTCTTCTTCTTCTTTTCATTCTTCTACTTCTTCTTTTCATTCTTCTTCTTCTTCTTTTCATTCTTCTTTTCATTCTTCTCATTCTTCTTTTCATTCTTCTTCTTCTTCTTTTCATTCTTCTTCTTCTTCTTTTCATTCTTCTTCTTTTCATTCTTCTTTTCATTCTTCTTCTTCTTCTTTTCATTCTTCTCATTCTTCTTTTCATTCTTCTTCTTCTTCTTTTCATTCTTCTTTTCATTCTTCTCATTCTTCTTTTCATTCTTCTTTTCATTCTTCTTCTCATTCTTCTTTTCATTCTTCTTCTTCTTCTTTTCATTCTTCTTTTCATTCTTCTCATTCTTCTTCTTCTTTTCATTCTTCTTCTTCTTCTTTTCATTCTTCTTTTCATTCTTCTCATTCTTCTTTTCATTCATCTTTTCATTCTTCTTCTCATTCTTCTTTTCATTCTTCTTCTTCTTCTTTTCATTCTTCTTTTCATTCTTCTCATTCTTCTTTTCATTCTTCTTCTTCTTCTTCTTCTTCTTTTCATTCTTCTTCTTCTTCTTTTCATTCTTCTTTTCATTCTTCTCATTCTTCTTTTCATTCTTCTTCTCATTCTTCTTTTCATTCTTCTTTTCATTCTTCTTCTCATTCTTCTTTTCATTCTTCTTCTTCTTCTTTTCATTCTTCTTTTCATTCTTCTCATTCTTCTTTTCATTCTTCTTCTTCTTCTTTTCATTCTTCTTCTTCTTCTTTTCATTCTTCTTTTCATTCTTCTCATTCTTCTTTTCATTCTTCTTCTCTTTCTTCTTTTCATTCTTCTTCTTTTCATTCTTCTTCTTCTTTTCATTCTTCTTCTTCTTCTTTTCATTCTTCTTTTCATTCTTCTTCTTCTTCTTTTCATTCTTCTTCTTTTCATTCTTCTTTTTATTCTTCTTCTTCTTCTTTTCATTCTTCTTCTTCTTTTCATTCTTCTTTTCATTCTTCTCATTCTTCTTTTCATTCTTCTTTTCATTCTTCTTCTTCTTCTTTTCATTCTTCTTCTTTTCATTCTTCTTTTCATTCTTCTTCTCATTCTTCTTCTTCTTTTCATTCTTCTTCTTCTCCTTTTCATTCTTCTTCTTCTTCTTTTCATTCTTCTTCTTTTCATTCTTCTTCTTCTTCTTTTCATTCTTCTTTTCATTCTTCTCATTCTTCTTTTCAATCTTCTTTTCATTCTTCTTCTCATTCTTCTTTTCATTCTTCTTCTTCTTCTTCTTTTCATTCTTATTCTTCTTCTTTTCATTCTTCTACTTCTTCTTTTCATTTTTCTTCTTCTTCTTTTCATTCTTCTTTTCATTCTTCTTTTCATTCTTCTCATTCTTCTTCTTCTTCTTTTCATTCTTCTTCTTTTCATTCTTCTTCTTCTTTTCATTCTTCTTTTCATTCTTCTTCTTCTTCTTTTCATTCTTCTTCTTCTTCTTCTTCTTCTTCTTCGTCGTGCCCCGTGACTGCCCAAATGAGTGAAGTGTGCGGTGATTCTAAGATCGACGGCACTCATCTGCATGTCATACTGACTGACAGTATTATTTCTCTTCCCCAGCAGACTCCAAGGGCATTTAAATTAAAGGTACAGAGTTCTGCACTAATATAAAGGCTCTCTGAAGCCTAGAAACCCTTTTAATAAGTTAAATTTGCAGCAAATAAATTCGCATCGAATCGAATTTCTCCCGCAAATTCGGCGAATCAGCCGAATCGAATTTTTGAATAATTCGCTCATCTCTAGTTGTGGCCACAAATTAATGATAATGGCAAGTATCCATTGACATTATTTCAGGGAATTTCTGATGACCTAAATTAGTGGTTCTTAATATATTAAGATTAAAAACGCCAATGGATTGCCCAGTATATCTCCATACCCCCTCTGTCCCTCTTCAAGAGGTCAATTATTACAGTATGTGTAGGTATGAATGTGAGTTGGGGACCATAGATTGTAAGCTTCTTGAGGGCAGGGACTGATGTGAATGTGCAATATATACCTATATTTAAAGTGCTGAGTAAATAGAAGGTGCTATATCAGTACTTGTAATAAACAGGACAGCTGAAAAAACATAAGGACTTCATAATATTTATTTAGTAACTTAAAATCACAAATGTTTCAGATCCAACCACTAAGATTTATACTATTTTGTGCAAGCAGAACCTGAAATAGTTAATGAGAATGTTAATTCTCACCATGGCAACATTTACTGGGAATACTTGTACTTCCATGTTGAGGGATCTGATCACTGATTGGTTAGTAATCTCATATCTCAATCTTTTATACAATATTGATCATTTAAAAATTGTTTTTAGATGAACTATTTAGAGATCTGGATCTGTACCCCATCTCATGCAGTTAGTTCCAAATTCCCAAGGTGCAGGGATGCCCCCCATTCAAGAACCCCTGCCTTACGTGGCAATAGCAAGTACCACTAGCCTGAAGGAATGTTTCTAAGAGCAGACCTAATTTTATTTCTACGCACATTGGGAGAGTATGATAACCCTGGGATTCTTGATAACTTGGCACACATCTCCCTAAAAATAACTGGTGAAAGGATATGTGAACTGTTATGGAAAAATCAAGCATAGACATACATGGCAACCATCTCCTTTTTAAAATGATGGTTGGGAAGATGCCTGCCTGTCCTAATGTTGTCAAAAACCTGACAATGGCACAATCTGTTCTTCTGATTCCCCAATTTTCTACATGGAAAAATTAAGGATCTGCCCACCCACAGGGAGATTACTAGATATATTCAGAAAGACACAAAAAAACCTTCTGTGGTCATAGGTATTGAAGTAGCTTAGAACACAAACTACCTGATTGTTTCAATCAATACTCAAAATCAGGACCACTACGTGCCAATACTGGACCACCTTTATATTATGCATAGATATAAGATTTTAATCAAGAAATGTGCAGTCAGATATTCATTTATTTAAAACGGACAATAGATATCAGAGGGTGTTTATTGCAGTGCAACGCCCTCTGATATCTGTTGGCAATGCAAGATGTGTAAACCTGTCCATACACTAGAAGATGGTCAGATATACATGAATTCTCAAATTTGCCCCATAGCTTTCTTGTTGCCAAGAACCTGCATGCTTCTCTATGCATGAATAGTGCCCATTGATGTGTAGCCCTATGGATAAGAGTTTGAGGGGTGTTGTAGTACACTGCAGATATTGCCAGCACAGTCTTGTCAGTGAGAATTGTGTTCATCTGACATTTTATAATCTGATTGCTATTCCTCTCCATTGGGTCTTGACCCACAATGTTTGTGGGTACCACACAGAAAATGTCACTAGAGCTGATTGAGAACTACTTTTATAAAAAGTCTATGGGTATGTATAGATTAAAGGACAAGTTCACCTTTTTAAAAAAATAAATAATAAATGCACATTTTTTACAGGTAAAAAAGTGCATTTTTTGTTGTTGCAGGAGCCTGTAAAGCATTGCACCAGCGATCAGCAGATTGCTTATAACACTCTCCAAAGGTGAACTTATCCTTTAATAATTTAGTAAAACATTATTGATTTTGTTTGCAGATTTTAAGTACTCTTTGTGATGCTTCTGTCCAGATTTTAATGACTTGTAGACCAATTCCCCCTTTATTAGAAAAGAGATAAGTAGAGGATACAAATGTACAAAATCCGAACAATGATTGTTTTCCCCCTTTCCCTATTTAATTTTATTTTATGAGGTGCTGTAAGATTTGGTGTGTTTGGGAAGGGGGGGGTGCACATTAACACATTTTAACTTTTGTTTAAGTTGCATTCACATAACCTCAAACTTGTCGGTGGATCTACATGGTTTTTCTTTTTTACACAAATGATTCAAAGGTTAAGGCCAACATTAGACAATATTAGCTTTATATTGTCCTGGAATAGAATTGTTAGTGTTTAAATGTAAAATCCGTACGGTTTCTAACATACTTTTTCTTACATTCTTTGCAAAATTTTAAAATAAAATAAATGTTGGACTGTAGCAGATGTGTGAAAAGTGTCTCCTTGAAAGGGGATAATAGGAGGGTTTTCTGTATGGGTGAAACAAACAAATGTATTGTCATGGAAGCTGTGAAATTATAATGAGCAGGGGGCACCTGAGAATATCTAAACACAAGTGTCCATAGAGATGGTGGACACACCTATGCCAGGCCTAGCTATTCAATAGTCAAAAGTTTGCAATGTAAACAAGAGTAGGAGAGCATTACCTCATGCTGATTGCCCTCAGCTGTGTGCTTCTATCAGAAGATGGACAAGTGTCCATAGAGATGGTGGACACACCTATGCCAGGCCTAGCTATTCAATAGTCAAAAGTTGGTAATGTAAACAAGAGTAGGAGAGCATTACCTCATGCTGATTGCCCTCAGCTGTGTGCTTCTATTAGAAGATGGACAAGTGTCCATAGAGATGGTGGACACACCTATGCCAGGTCTAGCTATTCAATAGTCAAAAGTTTAGTAGGAGAGCATTACCACATGCTGACTGCCCCCACATGCTAACTGCCCCCAGCTGTGCAATTCTATCAGAACCTGGACTTGACTGAGAAGATATTTGAATTCATTTATTTACTCACTAGATGTCTCCTGAATGACCATACTTCCCAGTAAATACAGGAAATTTGAAGCATTCTGCACCAGAGATTTTGGGGTTTATTTACTAAAGCTGGAGAGTGCAAAATCAGACTCCCTTCTGCATAGAAACCAATCAGCTTCCAGGTTTCATTCCCAAAGCTTCATTGAACAAGCTGAGGTTAGAAGCTGATTGGTTTCTATGCAAAAGGGAGTCTGATTTTGGACTCTCCAGCTTTAGTAAATAAACCCCTTTATGTTTAGGAGGTGCTGTGAGATCAGTTTTTCATTATAGTTTCAGAAGGGCAAACAAATGTATTGTCATGGAAGCTGTGAAAGTATAATAAGCAGGGGGCACCAGAGAATGTCTAAACACAAGTGTCCATAGAGATGGTGGACACACCTATGCCAGGCCCAGCTATTCAATAGTCAAAAGTTTAGTAGGAGAGCATTACCACATGCTGACTGCCCCCACATGCTAACTGCCCCCAGCTGTGCAATTCTATCAGAACCTGGACTTGACTGAGAAGATATTTGAATTCATTCTTTTTATTTTCAGTTTACAAGGACTCTGCACATATAGCAGGTCACTAATTAGATCAGCAATTCAGTGTCCCTTTAGCTTGTCAATTGCCTGTAGGGATATTAGAAAAAAAAAATGGATTTTCACTATTTGCTTGCAGAAAAACATGATTAATTGAAAAGGGGGTATTGTGCTAGCACTGAAAAAGAAAACTCCTAAAATAGGGAGCATGAGACCATTCAAACCCATCAAAAGCCACCTTAGTTTTTTTTTCTAGCCATTGACTCCAATGCATTTTGCCATGATTTATTTACATAAATTACATTATTATTGCTTATTTATAAAGCAATGAATGATTGATTGATTCTCTAGATTTGACATTGACCACATTTGTGTAACATAACAATATGTAACCACATACACCCAGACAAGCCACATTTGTCATCATGGGCTCACTTCTGGATTTCCTTTCCTTTACCTGGAAATCCAAATCTTGGTGATACCATTTTTCTAATTCATTTACACCTAGCCCCAGCTGAAGTATTGCTTTATTTTTTGGATAGTGTCAGATTTTTACTTATGTTTTTGACTACTATTGGTCAGATTTGCCCCCACTTCCAGTCTCACGATGCCTTTACTAGAAGTAGGATAAGAAGGCAGAAACAGCAATATTGTCCTAGGTTCTAGCCCTTCTGTCTGACAATGTGTTTCCTTTTGTTTTCCTATTGGAGAGCTTTCTTCACTTGACAGGAACTGATGGGAATTAATGTCTATGGGCACTTAAAGATGAATAATATAGTAAAATGTTAATGATTTTGTTTGCAGATTATAAGTATTTTTCATAGAAGTTCTACCCCTATTCATCTCTATCTAGATTTAAACGGCTGTTAAACAATTATTCCCCTGTATCAGTGAAGAGATAAGTGGAGAATAGAAGTGTACTTTGGGTACCTATACTGTAAATATGACAAAGGCCAAGCATAGTAATGAACTTGTAAAAGACTTCATAACAAATATATTTAAAAAAAGTAATGTGTTGGAAATATTGAAACAATAGTTTTAACATGTTTAGGCTGCATTCAAATGAGCTGAAAATGTACCACTTTTGGCAGAGGGTTACTGATTTATAACTAAAATTGCAGGTCACTCTGTAAATACAATATTGGCTATAATTTGTGTGAAGAATTCTTTCTATGGAGTATGAAACATCAGGAACTGGTGCAATTTGTATAGCTTCTGTCAAATCATCACTAGACTTGATTCAACTATGTTACTTGAAAAAAAAATCTATAATGCTATGAATGATTCTATATCTCACTTTTCTGCTAAATAAGATTTTTGGTCAACCAATCATCGTTTTATGTCTCAACCAGATTTTCAGATTTTTTTGTACACAGTATGAAGGGGTCCACAAGCTGCCAAAGTCAAACAATCCCAGCTCAGGAACTTTTAAGGTTCTACACCTGACTGCCCTCTCCCCTTATCCATCCCAAGGGGTGTAAGGTTACTCACATTGTCCTTCCTGATGGCTTTATAGGTTGGTGGCAATTTTATTGCACAGAGCAGGCAAGTATAGACATGTTTGGTATCTTAAAAACAAAAAATCCATTTACCACCTCTTTAACAAAGCTTATCATGAAATTAGGTGAGCTCAAAAATCCCTTCAGATAATTAACCCACAGAGCATAAATCTACATTTGTACAACAACAACAACACCCTGGGAAATGGCTGTTTGTTGTTATTTTGAGGGGACCACAGATTTACACTGTTATACAAGCTGTACACTCACTACTTTACATTGTACAATTACCCGCAGAAACCTTCACAAATTTAACCCTTTTCTACTCTGCAACTGACTGCCTCTATGACAGAATCTCTCACCTGTCCTGCCCTGACCTGGCCACTGCTGTCTACAACAGTTTGCTTTCATCCACATTAGACTCACTTGCTCCTCTAACCACATGAAGCATCAGGCCCCGACCATTACAACCTTGGCAGACTGACGACACCAGAAATCTTAAGAGACATAGTCATGCGCTGGAGCGAATGTGGCTAAAACCAAATCACACCAAGCTTTCACCCTATATAAATCTGCTTTGTTAACATACAATTCCTCCCTCCATGCTGCCAAACAAGCCTACTTTGTCACTCTCATCAATAGCTTGTCATCCAGTCTTCATCATCTCTTCTCTACTTTTAACTCTCTACTTTCTCCACCTCCACCCAGTAACTCACTCACTGCTTACGAGATTGCAAATCATTTCAAAAACAAGATTGATGCAATTTGTAGGGGCATCTCTACTGCACAGACAACCATCCCACTTGGCATACCTTATACTAAACCTCCATCAACACTTCCTCTTTTGACCTTGCTACTACTGAAGAGGTCACTAAGGTTTTCTCAGAAGCCCGTCTCACTGCCTCCCCCCTGGATCCTGTCCCCTCACAACTACTATGGTCACCCTTTTCTTCTATCCTATGCTCCCTCACTCACATCTTCAATCTCTCCCTCTCTAACTGTGCCTTCCCCACCCCTCTAAAGCATGCACACATCACTCCCACACTTAAAAAGCCCTCCCTGGACCCCTCCAACCTGAACAACTTAAGACCCATCTCCCTGCTGCCATTTACCTCTAAACTCTTAGAACGCTTAGCCAACAATCTCCTGAGCTCCTACCTCACTGACAACAACCTTCTTCACCCTTTACAGTCTGGCTTTCGCTCACTCCACTCCACTGAAACTACGCTACTAAAACTCATTAATGATCTACTAACTGCTAAAACCAATGGCCACTACTCCGTACTCTTATTACTTGACCTCTCTGTGGCTTTTGATACTGTTGACCATCCCTTCCTCAAAATAAAAAAAAACTCCACTCTCTTTGCGAGACTCTGCTCTCTCCTGGTCCTCCTCCTACCTATCGCAGTGCTCCCTCAGGAGTTACCTATAACTCTGGCTCCTCCTTTCCACTCCTTCTTTCTGTAAGGGTCCCTCAAGGTTCTGTCCTTGGACCCCTTCTCTTCTCCATCTACACCTCCTCCCTTGGTCACTTGATAAACTCCCATGGCTTTAAGTATCATCTCTATGCTGATGACACACAAATCTATCTTTCTACCCCTCACCTCACCCCTTCAGTCTCCTCTCACATTACTAACCTACTAAGTGACATATCGGCATGGATGTCACTCCACTTCCTCAAACTCAGTCTTTCCAAAACTGAGCTCTTAGTATTCCCTCCAGTCCATGCCCCCTCCCCTGACTTCTCCATCAAGATCAACAATACAACCATCAGTCCCTCCCCTCATGCCAGGGTACTAGGTGTAATCCTAGACTTCCATCTGTCCTTTCAGCCCCAAAACCAATCACTGTCCAAATCATGTAGACTTCACCTCCGCAACATCTCCAAGATAAGGTCATTCCTAACCTCGGAAACCACTAAGCAACTTATTCACTCCCTTGTTATCTCTTGCCTTGACTATTGTAACTGCCTCCTCATTGGCCTACCTCATCGCAGGCTATCCCCTCTTCAGTCTATCATGAATGTTGCTACCAGACTCATCCACCTTACTAACTGTTCCGTATCTGCCACCCCTCTCTGCCAATCCCTCCACTGGCTTCCATTGCCCAACGGATAAAATTCAAAACATTAACAATAACATATAAAGCCATTTATAACTCTGCCCCAAATTACATCACCAATCTTGTCTCCAAATATCACCCAAACCATACTCTCCGCTCCTTGCACGACCTCCTGCTCTCTAGCTCCCTTGTCTTCTCCTCCCATGCTCGTCTCCAGGACTTCTCCGGAGCTTCCCCCATCCTCTGGAACTCTCTAACCCAATTTATCAGACTATCGCCTACTCTGCTCACTTTTAGGCGATCTCTGAAAACCTATCTTTTCAGGGAAGACTATCCTGCCCTCAACTAATAATGGAATCTTCTACTCTTCCTACCAGTCCATCCCCCACAGTTATTACCTTTTATACCACTAGCCCCTCCCTCTTAGATTGTAAGCTCCAAGGAGCAGGGCCCTCCTATCCCTCTTGTATTGAACTGTAATGATGCTGTATCCTCTCCCATTATATTGTAAAGCGCTGAGCAAACTGTTGGCGCTATATAAATACTATATAATAATAATAATTGTAGCAAAGGGTCATTTCTTCAGTGTTGTCACATGAAAAGATATAAAATATTTACAAAAATGGGAGGGGTGTACTCATTTCTGGGAGATACTGTGTACATTTTTTTTGTTGTGTTTTTTTTTTTATCTCCTTCGACAATCAATATAATGGTAAAGAGAGTAGAAGCTATGCTATAATGTGTTTCTGTGATTAATCATTTGAGCCATCAGTGTAACTTTCATGCAGCCTTAAAGTGTGTTTTTGTTTTTTTGTGTGGCTGTTTTGTTTTTTTGTTTTTCTCATGACTTGCACGTTTATGCGTTTTAGCTTTGCTATGTAAATGCAATTTAATATTCTCCAAAGGGTGGCAATTGTGCAGTAAATTTCCCACTTAATCAACTGCTGTGATAAAATTCATTGGCCATACCTGAAAAGGGAAAGAATATTGTCTCTGATGTGGTGGGGGGTTTTTCCCAGTAGTTTTGGGGTTATTTTTTATTTGGTGGCAGGAGTTATTTAAAACCCTTGTTGGCAAATAGAACCTACTGGGGGGATTTCACTTCCTTTCCTGAAGTCAATAATAGAGGATGTAAATGTCAACCATGTGTAGGCAGAGACTGATATTACTGTTGTGGGTTTAGTAACACTTTTTCAATCTGTGTTGAAGGAGAAATAAGAGGCAGAGCAAAAATAGATGAATTACAAAAGGTATAACCAATACTTAGAATTTATTGCATTCTATACCTGGTGCAGGGATTGCATTGACACTATAGATACAAACGCATGGAGACAGCAACATGAAATGTAGGTGGGGTAGTTGCTTTTCAAAGAGGTAGTGATGAGGCCCGGTGACATCACAGTGCAAAGTTCAATGCTTGTCCCTGTTCCTTCCAACTCACCACTTCAGTAATATTTTTGAGATGGTGATGGTTTGAGCTGGGCAGAGAAGCTCTGCAACTATTCTCCTCCTTTTAGGACAATAATTGAGGTCCATTTAGACTTCAACTTCAGAGCTTAGGTAATGCTGGTATCTTTCAGAAGAAGCACTGCTGAGATTTTCACTAAAGCAAATTCAAGAGCCGCAATAATCGATAACAATGCATTCTATGTCACCGTGGTTTTCTATGATGATTGTTTCATGTTCACTCTCCAGCACAATGACTTCTACCTCACTGTCCTTTGCTTCAACACCCTCCTCTTCCTTCTGCTCCACAAGATCAATGGTTTCTTGGGTGGCATCTTCAAAGTTCCAAGGAAAATGAAGAAAACTTAGAACAACTCCGACTTGGTTCCTGCAGCTGGGGTCTTGGGCAAGAAGTATGTGAAATAAATCTTGAGCCCTCCTGCTGACATTCTCCCAACCCCTTGGTGGTGGAACATGGTCAGAGTTGTTCTGCCAGTAAATAAACTTTTGAAACCATAGATCTTGAACTGAAGCCGTTTGCCATGGATAGTTTCCAGTGAGTAGAACATACAAAACAACACCAAGGGCCCAGATATCAACACTAGGATCCACGACAATTGTCTCATTGTGCTTCAGTTCACAAAGTTCAGGGGACATGTATGCATTCAGGGGTGCCATTGATGGAACAACTGTACCAGCAAATTGAGTTAATCCAAAGTCACTTAGTTTGACATTATGACATCTGTTGTCCATAAGCAAAATGTTGTCCGGCTTTAGGTCCCTATGCACCAGGTTTTTGCTGTGCATAAATTCAAGAGCCTGGGTAATTTGTAATGCACATCGTTTGATCAGTGTTTCTGGAATTCCCACCTGGAAAAGTTAAAACAATTATATGAAATTTCGCTTTAAAAAAACACTATTCTTTTACTAAAAAGTGACATTCAAAAATATCAAATTCAATACGTTTGTTACTTTTTTAAATCTGCAGATGGAATTATATGTGAACATCAGTGCAACCAATCTCCAACTACTTCAGCAATAATTTGGCAATGTAGGAAATATGGGAGGTCTAACTGGTTCTAAATTTTACCTCTGGCTTAAAAACCGGACTAACCCTTCATATATAATGGTGAAGGATCACAACCTGTATCATGATTTTTATTGTCTGTGTACCCACTAGGAAGTGAGGTGGAGAAGGAGGGATGTAATCTCTATTTTTGTCTTTCTGCTTTTAAAGACAAAATTAATGGCAAATACAAATTTTACAGTTGTCACAGAACAAGAGGTGAGGGGAAATCTTCCAATGGGGACAACTGTTTGAGAGGGGAATTCCTACTACCTCCTGTTCCAAATTCTTGATTGAATTAAGGAAAATCTTGCCCAGATGGTGCAGAGAAAATGGCCGACTGGGGATTTTAGCCCTTCCTTAGTTCTCTCCAACCAGGCCAGCAATATTTGGTATAAATGCATGAAATATATAGAAAGTATCATCCATGACAAAACACATGTTTCTATTAATCTCCAGGATCCCTAGGAATAATCTACAAAATTAGCAAGCAAATGCTGAAGTGTCAGCTACTTCATTAGCTTTACTTACCCCTGGCTGGATGATGGAGTGAAGAGATCCTGCAGGTGCCAATTCCTGGCACATCATATAACAGTCTGAGGTTTCCAGAATTCTCGAATGGGTAGAGATTAAACCCTCATGTCCAGTTACAAAGAGTGACATGCAAACTTCATGAAGAAAGTCTTCTAGTCTGGTTCGCTCCTTTTTTACCTTTTTTATGGCAACAAGGCTACCTGTTAAAGAGGAGGGAAAAAAAGTTGATTACAATAAGACTTGGACATCTAAAACTCTGGGTGATGTCCAATACTTGAGCCCATTAATTTTACATAGACTGGATGCTTTTCTTCAAAATATAGCCATCTTCTCTAGGCCCTCGCTAGCAGTGAGATATGTAGCTACCCATGCAGCTAGATCTATTGTCCCTTCCCTTCTAAATGCCAACTGTCTAGGTTGTGCATAGTAGACAATCAGTTTATGGTCAAATCTGTTACATACTTAGCTGCCTGTGACCCACTATAACTGTGTGTGACCATCATGAATCTGTCATGAGAGAAAAAGGAAGCCTGCTTTTGGTGAGCTCTTCATCAAAATGCCAATCACCTAGCTGCCATATTGAATCCTCCAAATTGAATTTATAGAGTCCCTGACCTGGAACTTGTATGCAAATATGTACTTTTGTAAAATATTAAGGCTTGCTCTGTGTCATAATAACCAGTAGGAGTTAAAAAAATGTGGCCTTCATGTTTTACTCATGGCAGGTTGTTAAAGATATGCAAAAGGACCGATTCAAGAAATTGATAACAGGTTGAAAGGCTTTTATTTTCTGTAGGAACAATGCCAGCTGCCTGAATGGGATTTAGCACTGTTCAACTAGTTTTTATATTTTGTTAGTGCTGAATCAGATCTTTGTGCATCATGGTCTTTTCCTGAAATTTTTCTGCAACAAAACCCATACATCTAATAAGGTAATTTAATCATTAAAGATGCTAATGTTTGTGCTATCTGTTCTATATGTTCAAATGGTCTGCAAATTAGAAATTTTGTGTAATGATTTAAGAATTCACTTACCCATTTCCCTGTCAACAGCCATCACAACTTCTCCATAACTACCCTCGCCAAGATGTCCCAAGATTTCGTATTGCTCTTCTCCAATTGTTTCAGTCTCACAAGTTTGGTAGGCTGCCATTGTGAATATAGCAAAATCAGACTTTCTGTGCAGAAATCTGTATCCAAAAGACCTTGAGGACCCTAAGAAGATATGTGAGGTCCTCAAACTATCTTTTGTCTTTTTATAGAGAATTTGAGCCAGGATTCAAGCCAGGAAACCACAAACCTTCATTAAAATGCAAATTGAGGCATCACTTGAACTTAACCAATCAAGGTGACTCCTTTCTGTTTGTGTCTACAGGTTCAGGTCACAATAGGTAGTAGGGAGTGGGCATGTCTTTATTGTCCCCAGTTTCAGTTTGCTAATGTTGAAATTTTGGCCTCTGAGGAAATTTGACATGTTCAAATTAAAACTTGACAAGATTAACTCTGTTCAAACTGGTGTTGTAGAGGATGTCAACTATTGGTTGGAAATGATCAATTCTCACTACTCTGGTCTTGGTATTAAAGATCTTCTGTTCCAATAATTTATTGAAAATTGTAATCTCTTTAAAGTTTCATAAACCATTTTATGACTATAGTGTCACTCCTAATATACTGTACTACAGAAATCTAAGTAATATCTTGGTCAGTGCTCAGATTAGCCTGTGTACTGCTGGCTTGTTGGGTTGTCCACGGTTTTTATGCTAAACCTTGATATTCTAACAAAAGGTTATTCAAATATATATCTGAATGATTAGACTCCTACTGATTAGTATCAACACCACATCCCTACTATAGAATATTTACAAATCATTACACGTTTGATAATTTTTATTTCAATGCAATCCTTGAACAAAAATGTACAAATCTAAATAACAAAGTATCGTTCAATGGTGTGTAATAAATATATTAACTAAAATAATCTATACAGTGAGGGAGCCTTGCTCAGTTCTGTAATACTAGAAGTTTTGTTTTCTTTTTTTAAAATTTATTTAAAATTTAATTACACTTATTCAGTTTGAGTTTGACCCATTTCTGCATTGCTATTTGTGTTTTTTGCACCTGCGTTTTTGCCACATTTTTGCGATTTTGTTTTATTTTTGTTGTAGCTAGGCAAATTCAAAACACATCAAAAATGCACTACATGCTTCTCTGCAGCATTTCCACTGACACCTATAGAAGCAAAAAACACAACTTTTGGATGCACAGATAGAAATGATAAACTGACAAATATCCTAACCTTCTTTCACTCTATCCAAAACAAACAAAAGTTTTACCTTTTAGTAATTTTTAAATTGTGTATACACTTTTGGCTACTTGGTGAAACAAGGGCTTTCGTTTAGCCATTTATAGGCTATTAACACCAAATCTCTATGCAATAACATGAAGCCTTAAACCCAAACTTGTAATGCACATTACTGCATATACTGTAGACCTAGTAAGGGTATGGCCGCAGGGTAAGAAGAGATATACTTTTATTCATATAGTTTTTTTTACAGTGGAAGTAAACCCATTTTGGTGTCTTTTACCTACAGGCAAGTCTTTAATAAGGCTTACCTGTAGGTACTGTGAATATCTCCTAAACATGTCCTTTAGGAGATATTTATTGTAGAAGCACCGGTGATGTCACTGGTGCATGCAAACTGTGCCCTCAATGGATGGAGTGCCATCCATTGAGAGAGTTGTGCCGCAGCTGAAACTCCCATGCGCATGCGCAGGGGTGTAAAGACATTGCGGCTCTGCCAATCAGATGGCCACGGCTTTCAAACCCAGAAGGAAGGAAGACCAGGTGAAGATGGAAGCCTTGGGGAGCTGTGGCAGCACTCTGCTGGAGGGCTTTCTTTTCCGACAGGTCTCTCATAATGTGCTAGTATGCATTATGCTTTTAAAGTTGCACGGAGAAGATTTTTTTGAATTTTTTGGGCAGTTTACTACCACTTTAAAAACTGGTGTTAAAAGCCCTAAATAATGTCAATATTTGGACCAATTACTTCAAATTGTACTGCATTTGGCATCAGCTAAATGCTACCCATGGTGATAGCAAGCACTTTTTTTTTTTGTTTTTTTAAGTCCGCAAACGTGCAAACTAGAACGAAAAAACCCGTAAGTGATCACAAAAAAAAGTGCAAGTGCGAACACCACACGAGAAAGTGCACTTAGGGGTGTGCTTTGTCCTACCCCCGAAGGGGTTGGACCACTACCCTGATCCCCCGGGGCACAAAGCTCCTGACGGGGACAAGGTTCCCATTTGGTCCTCCTGGCCAAAAGGCCTGGTGGACCACCGTTCCTTATGTCCAGCCGAAGCCGGACATCCAGTACTAGGTCAGGAGGCTCTCCCGAAGAGAAAACCCCCTAGGGATTAGGGGAGGAAGGAACCAAAAGGCCACACATCCTCCCCCTAGACTTCAGGGCAGGCCCAAGGACCCACACCCTCCATCATGTGAAGAAAACACACACATAAGTAAAAAGTGACAAACGTGGGAGTGAAAAAATAAATTAAATAAATAAATATATCTCTAGCACTGTGTTTGCGGACTCTCTGCCTTCCCAGCCCCTGGCCAGACAAGGTAGATCCGTCCAAATCAGGAGGTACTGGGTCCTTCCTGTCTCCTCGGGGGAATTACTCCCAGGGCCCCAGCTTAACTCGTGGGCTCCCCGGTTTCTGTCCCCCGGGTACTAGCCTTCTAGACCCCCATCATACCAGTGAGGGTACTATACAACAGCCATCCCCGCAAAGCTAGAATGGCCGGGAGCACCCCCACTGGACACTGATAAGAACAGATTTTTGATTGAAAAGATACTTTTATTGCAGAAGCATCAAAAACAACATGATACGTGTAATCGGGGTACATCTCACCCTGTACTGCGACGCAGCGCACCACATGGCAATACAGTTCCAAGCATACAATAAATACATTCAGAAATAAATACATTCGCTCAGCGGTATGATGCCTGACGTGATGTGCCGAGGATGAATCCCCAGACCACCACGTCATGCATAACGCCGCTTACCCCAAAAACTGTAACATTCTACTACACATTACGTTACCTAACAATACTGGTGCATGCACAAAAACGAAAAACCGGATATTGCAGTCAATCAATAGGCATCAGGTATGTGTGGTAAGGGGGAGGGGGAGGGGGGGGGAAATTCACCTTGTGGGCTCCTACACTTGATCTTAGCCAAAAGGCCGAGAAGCGATAGCAAGCACGTTAATGCGGTTTGAAATATATATCCTGTATGCCAACTTTCCTCCCGGCAACCTTGGGACCCTCCTGCACTACCTGATGACTCACCACAAGGAATAGTGAGACCAAAGATGGCGCATTGTGGACACCCTTACACCATTTGCAGAGGAAAGAGACAGACACTGAGGTATAACAGTAATATAGAATTTTATTAAATTAGTCAAAAAAGAAGCATCAAACATGAAAAATTGATAAGAATAATAGAACTAAACTGAGCAAATTTTATAGATCTAATTAGCCTAAAAACTGATTGCGCTTACATTAGCAAATTTAAGTTCCCCTACCTACACAGATCTTACAATTTGATTGGGAAGTTGAAAATTACACATTTCCTTATTAATGTTGGCCTCACAGATGTTTAAGAATGCCTTCAAGCCTTGGTTAAAGGGCTGTAGGAGGACAAGGTCTGATTACCTTAAATAACAAAGGAATGTGATTATCTTAGATTGTAATCTCCAAGGAGCAGGGCTCTTCTAACTCTCTTGTATTGAACTGTATTGTTGCTGTATTGTCTCCCATTATATTGTAAATCGCTGAACAAACTGTTGGTGCTACATAAATCCTGTATATTAATAATAATTTGGACAAGGCAGACCACTGCTCTCCTTTTTTGTTTGCATGGGGGGTGGGTTGTCAATTGCTTACACAAGTCCAGTATGTAACAGTATATAACACAAAGCTAGACTGGAAATATTTGTCTTGACCCAGAGCTTGCGTTAAGCATGTATGTATGTCATCAGGTGTACCATCCACGGAAAAGGAGGCCTGGTTCCTACTGCGGGCAGCATCCGGTCACCAAGGTAGACACTCAGGGGATGTCAACACTCACTCTGGGGTCACATCTGGCTCACCGGTAGGTCCAACGACGTCCAGCCTCCTGGTAGGTACTTCTCCTACAATGGTCCACCTTTCATGGCTCGCAAAATAACGAGCCACAAGGCAAAATGATCTACAGAAGTGAGAGTCAGCACAGAAGATCTAAATAAGTGAGAGTCAGCACAGAAGATCTACAGAAGTGAGAGTCAGCACAGAAGATCTAAAGGAGTGAGATTCAGCACAGAAGATCTACAGAAGTGAGAGCACAGCAGATCTACAGAAGTGAGAGTCAGCACAGATCTACAGAAGTGAGAGTCAGCACAGAAGATCTACAGAATTGAGAGTAAGCACAGAAGATCTACAGAAACGTCAGTCAGCACAGAAGAGCTACAGAAGTAAGAGTCAGCACAGCAGATCTACAGAAGTGAGAGTCAGCACAGCAGATCTACGCAAGTGACAGTCTGCACAGCAGATCTACGCAAGTGAGAGTCAGCACAGCAGATATACGCAAGTGAGAGTCAGCACAGCAGATCTACGCAAGTGAGAGTCAGCACAGCAGATCTACAGAAGTGAGAGTCAGCACAGAAGATCTACAGAAGTGACAGTCAGCACAGTAGATCTACAGAAGTGACAGTCAGCACAGAAGATCTACAGAAGTGAGAGCACAGCGGATCTACAGAAGTGAGAGTCAGCACAGAAGATTTACAGAAGTGACAGCACAGAAGATCTGCAGAAGTGACAGTCAGCTCAGAAGATCTACAGAAGTGAGATTCAGCACAGAAGATCTGCAGAAGTGAGAGTCAGCACAGCAGATCTACAGAAGTGAGAGTCAGCACAGAAGATCTACAGAAGTGACAGTCAGCACAGTAGATCTACAGAAGTGACAGTCAGCACAGAAGATCTACAGAAGTGAGAGCACAGCGGATCTACAGAAGTGAGAGTCAGCACAGAAGATTTACAGAAGTGACAGCACAGAAGATCTGCAGAAGTGACAGTCAGCTCAGAAGATCTACAGAAGTGAGATTCAGCACAGAAGATCTGCAGAAGTGAGAGTTAGCACAGAAGATCTACAGAAGTGAGAGTCAGCTCAGAAGATCTACAGAAGTGAGAGTTAGCACAGCAGATCAACAGGAGAGAGAGTCAGCACAGAAGATCTACAGAAGTGAGAGTCAGCACATCATATCTACAGGAGTGAGAGTCAGCACAGAAGATCTACAGAAGTGAGAGTCAGTGCAAAAGATCTACGGGAGTGACAGTCAGCGCAGAAGATTTACAGAAGTGACAGTCAGCACAGAAGATCTATAGAAGTGAGAGGCAGCACAGCAGATCTACGCAAGTGAGATTCAGCGCAGCAGATCTACGCAAGTGAGAGTCAGCACAGCAGATCTACGCAAGTGAGAGTCAGGACAGTAGATCTACAGAAGTGACAGTCAGAACAGAAGATCTACAGAAGTGAGAGCACAGCGGATCTACAGAAGTGAGAGTCAGCACAGAAGATTTACAGAAGTGACAGCACAGAAGATCTGCAGAAGTGACAGTCAGCTCAGAAGATCTACAGAAGCGAGAGTCAGCACAGCACATCTACGCAAGTGAGATTCAGCACAGAGGATCTGCAGAAGTGAGAGTCAGCACAGAAGATCTACAGAAGTGAGAGTCAGCACAGAAGATTTACAGAAGTGACAGTCAGCACAGAAGATCTACAGAAGTGAGAGCACAGCGGATCTACAGAAGTGAGAGTCAGCACAGAAGATTTACAGAAGTGACAGCACAGAAGATCTGCAGAAGTGACAGTCAGCTCAGAAGATCTACAGAAGCGAGAGTCAGCACATCAGATCTACGCAAGTGAGAGTCAGCACATCAGATCTACAGAAGTGAGAGTCAGAACAGAAGATCTACAGAAGTGAGAGCACAGCGGATCTACAGAAGTGAGAGTCAGCACAGAAGATTTACAGAAGTGACAGCACAGAAGATCTGCAGAAGTGACAGTCAGCTCAGAAGATCTACAGAAGCGAGAGTCAGCACAGCACATCTACGCAAGTGAGATTCAGCACAGAGGATCTGCAGAAGTGAGAGTCAGCACAGAAGATCTACAGAAGTGAGAGTCAGCACAGAAGATTTACAGAAGTGACAGTCAGCACAGAAGATCTACAGAAGTGAGAGCACAGCGGATCTACAGAAGTGAGAGTCAGCACAGAAGATTTACAGAAGTGACAGCACAGAAGATCTGCAGAAGTGACAGTCAGCTCAGAAGATCTACATAAGTGAGAGTCAGCACAGAAGATCTACAGAAGTGAGAGTCAGCACAGAAGATCTAAAGGAGTGAGAGCACAGCTGATCTACAGAAGTGAGAGTCAGCACAGAAGATCTACAGAAGTGAGAGTCAGCACAGAAGATCTAAAGGAGTGAGAGCACAGCAGATCCACAGAAGTGAGAGTCAGCACAGATCTACAGAAGTGAGAGTCAGCACAGAAGATCTACAGAATTGAGAGTAAGCACAGAAGATCCACAGAAACGTCAGTCAGCACAGAAGAGCTACAGAAGTAAGAGTCAGCACAGCAGATCTACGCAAGTGACAGTCTGCACAGCAGATCTACGCAAGTGAGAGTCAGCACAGCAGATCTACGCAAGTGAGATTCAGCACAGCAGATATACGCAAGTGAGAGTCAGCACAGCAGATCTACGCAAGTGAGAGTCAGCACAGCAGATCTACAGAAGTGAGAGTCAGCACAGAAGATCTACAGAAGTGACAGTCAGCACAGTAGATCTATAGAAGTGACAGTCATCACAGAAGATCTACAGAAGTGGAGCACAGCGGATCTACAGAAGTGAGAGTCAGCACAGAAGATTTACAGAAGTGACAGCACAGAAGATCTGCAGAAGTGACAGTCAGCTCAGAAGATCTACAGAAGCGAGAGTCAGCACAGCAGATCTACGCAAGTGAGATTCAGCACAGAGGATCTGCAGAAGTGAGAGTCAGCACAGAAGATTTACAGAAGTGACAGTCAGCACAGATTTACAGAAGTGACAGTCAGCACAGATTTACAGAAGTGACAGTCAGCACAGAAGATTTACAGAAGTGACAGTCAGCACAGAAGATCTTCAGAAGTGACAGTCAGCACAGACGATTTGCAGAAGTGACAGTCACCACAGAAGATCTGCAGAAATGACAGTCAGCGCAGAAGGTCTATAGAAGTGAGAGTTAGCAAAGCAGATCTACAGAAGTGAGAGTCAGCACAGAAGATCTAAAGGAGTGAAAGTCAGCACAGCAGATCTACAGAAGTTAGGGCACAGCTGATCTACAGACATGAGAGCACAGCTGATCTACAGAAGTGAGAGCACAGCAGATCTACAGAAGTGAGAGTCAGCACAGAAGATTTACAGAAGTGACAGCACAGAAGATCTGCAGAAGTGACAGTCAGCTCAGAAGATCTACAGAAGTGAGAGTTAGCACAGCAGATCAACAGGAGTGAGAGTCAGCACAGAAGATCTACAGAAGTGAGAGTCAGCACAGCAGATCTATGCAAGTGAGAGTCAGCACAGAAGATCTACAGAAGTGAGAGTCAGCACAGAAGATCTACAGAAGTTAGAGTCAGCACAGAAGATCTACAGAAGTGAGAGTCAGCACAGAAGATCTAAAGGAGTGAGAGTCAGCACAGAAGATCTACAGAAGTAAGAGTCAGCTCAGAAGATCTAAAGGAGTGAGATTCAGCACAGAAGATCTACAGAAGTGAGAGCAAAGCTGATCTACAGACGTGAGAGCACAGCAGATCTACAGAAGTGAGAGTCAGCACAGAAGATCTAAAGGAGTGAGAGTCAGCACAGAAGATCTACAGAAGTAAGAGTCAGCTCAGAAGATCTAAAGGAGTGAGATTCAGCACAGAAGATCTACAGAAGTGAGAGCAAAGCTGATCTACAGACGTGAGAGCACAGCAGATCTACAGAAGTGAGAGTCAGCACAGATCTACAGAAGTGAGAGTCAGCACAGAAGATCTACAGAATTGAGAGTAAGCACAGAAGATCTACAGAAACGTCAGTCAGCACAGAAGATCTACAGAAGGGAGAGTCAGCACAGCAGATCTACGCAAGTGAGAGTTAGCACAGCAGATCTACGCAAGTGAGAGTCAGCACAGCAGATCTACGCAAGTGAGATTCAGCACAGCAGATCTACGCAAGTGAGAGTCAGCACAGCAGATCTACGCAAGTGAGAGTCAGCACAGCAGATCTACAGAAGTGAGAGTCAGCACAGAAGATTTACAGAAGTGACAGTCAGCACAGTAGATCTACAGAAGTGACAGTCAGCACAGAAGCTCTACAGAAGTGAGAGCACAGCGGATCTACAGAAGTGAGAGTCAGCACAGAAGATTTACAGAAGTGACAGCACAGAAGATCTGCAGAAGTGACAGTCAGCTCAGAATATCTACAGAAGCGAGAGTCAGCACAGCAGCTGTACGCAAGTGAGAGTCAGCACAGCAGATCTACGCAAGTGAGATTCAGCACAGAAGATCTGCAGAAGTGAGAGTCAGCACAGAAGATTTACAGAAGTGACAGTCAGCACAGATTTACAGAAGTGAGAGTCAGCACAGATTTACAGAAGTTTCAGTCAGCACAGATTTACAGAAGTGAAGGTCAGCACAGAATATCTACAGAAGTGAGAGTCAGCACAGAAGATTTACAGAAGTGACATTCAGCATAGAAGATTTGCAGAAGTGACAGTCAGCACAGAAGATCTGCAGAAATGACAGTCAGCGCAGAAGGTCTATAGATGTGGGAGTCAGCACAGCAGATCTACAGAAATTAGGGCACAGCTGATCTACAGACATGAGAGCACAGCTGATCTACAGAAGTACGAGCACAGCGGATCTACAGAAGTGAGAGTCAGCACAGAAGATTTACAGAAGTGACAGCACAGCAGATCAACAGGAGTGAGAGTCAGCACAGAAGATCTACAGAAGTGAGAGTCAGCACATCAGATCTACAGGAGTGAGAGTCAGCATAGAAGAACTACAAAAGTGAGAGTCAGCACAGCAGATCTACAGAAGTGAGAGTCAGCACAGAAGATCTACATAAGTGAGAGTCAACACAGAAGATCTACAGAAGTGAGAGTCAGCACAGAAGATCTACTGTAGTGAGAGTCAGCACAGAAGATCTACAGAAGCGAGAGTCAGCACAGAAGATCTACAGAAGTGAGAGCACAGCAGATCTAAGAAGTGAGAGTCAGCACAGATCTAACGAATTGAGAGTAAGCACAGAAGATCTACAGAAACGTCAGTCAGCACAGAAGATCTACAGAAGTCTGAGTCAGCACAGCAGATCTACGCAAGTGAGAGTCAGCACAGCAGATCTACGCAAGAGAGAGTCAGCACAGCAGATCTACGCAAGTGAGAATCAGCACAGCAGATCTACGCAAGTGAGAGTCAGCACAGAAGATCTATAGAAGTGAGAGTCAGCACAGAAGATCTACAGAAGTTACAGTCAGCACAGTAGATCTACAGAAGTGACAGTCAGCACAGAAGATCTACAGAAGTGAGAATCAGCACAGAAGATTTACAGAAGTGACAGTCAACACAGAAGATTTACAGAAGTAGCAGTTAGCACAGAAGATCTACAGAAGTGAGAGTCAGCACAGAAGATTTACAGAAGTGACAGCACAGAAGATCTGCAGAAGTGACAGTCAGCTCAGAAGATCTACAGAAGTGAGAGTTAGCACAGCAGATCAACAGGAGTGAGAGTCAGCATAGAAGAACTACAAAAGTGAGAGTCAGCACAGCAGATCTACGCAAGTGCGAGTCAGCACAGCAGATCTACGCAAGTGAGATTCAGCACAGAAGATCTACAGAAGTGAGAGTCAGCACAGAAGATTTACAGAAGTGACAGTCAGCACAGATTTACAGAAGTGACAGTCAGCACAGATTTAGAAGAAGTGACAGTCAGCACATAAGATTTACAGAAGTGACAGTCAGCACAGAAGATCTACAGAAGTGAGAGTCAGCACAGAAGATTTGCAGAAGTGACAGTCAGCACAGAAGATCTGCAGAAGTGACAGTCAGCGCAGAAGATCTATAGAAGTGAGAGTTAGCACAGAAGATCTACAGGAGTGAGAGTCAGCACAGCAGATCTAAAGAAGTTAGGGCACAGCTGATCTACAGACATGAGAGCACACCTAATCTACAGAAGTGAGAGCACAGCGGATCTACAGAAGTGAGAGTCAGCACAGAAGATTTACAGAAGTGACAGCACAGAAGATCTGCAGAAGTGACAGACAGCTCAGAAGATCTACAGAAGTGAGAGTCAGCACATCAGATCTACAGGAGTGAGAGTCAGCATAGAAGAACTACAAAAGTGAGAGTCAGCACAGCAGATCTACGCAAATGAGTGTCAGCACAGAAGATCTACAGCAGTGAGAGTCAGCACAGAAGATCTACAGAAGTGAGAGTCAGCACAGAAGATCTACAGGAGTGAGAGTCAGCACAGAAGATCTACAGAAGTGAGAGTCAGCACAGAAGATCTACAGAAGTGAGAGCACAGCTGATCTACAGACGTGAGAGCACAGAAGATCTACAGAAGTGAGAGTCAGCACAGATCTACAGAAGTGAGAGTCAGCACAGAAGATCTACAGAATTGAGAGTCAGCACAGAAGATCTACAGAAACGTCAGTCAGCACAGAAGATCTACAGAAGTGAGAGTCAGCACAGCAGATCTACGCAAGTGCGAGTCAGAACAGCAGATCTACAGAAGTGAGAGACAGCACAGAAGATCTTCAGAAGTGACAGTCAGCACAGTAGATCTACAGAAGTGACAGTCAGCACTGAAGATCTACAGAAGTGAGAGCACAGCGGATCTACAGAATTGAGAGTCAGCACAGAAGATCTACAGAAACGTCAGTCAGCACAGAAGATCTACAGAAGTGAGAGTCAGCAGAGCAGATCTACGCAAGTGAGAGTCAGCACAGCAGATCTACACAAGTGAGAGACAGCACAGAAGATCTACAGAAGTGACAGTCAGCACAGAAGATCTACAGAAGTGAGAGCACAGTGGATCTACAGAAGTGAGAGTCAGCACAGAAGATTTACAGAAGTGACAGCACAGAAGATCTGCAGAAGTGACAGTCAGCTCAGAAGATCTACAGAAGCGATAGTCAGCACATCAGATCTACAGGAGTGAGAGTCAGCACAGAAGATCTACAGGAGTGAGAGTCAGCACAGAAGATCTACATAAGTGAGAGACAGCACAGAAGATCTTCAGAAGTGACAGTCAGCACAGTAGATCTACAGAAATGACAGTCAGCACAGAAGATCTACAGAAGTGAGAGCACAGTGGATCTACAGAAGTGAGAGTCAGCACAGAAGATCTACAGAAGTGAGAGTCAGCACAGAAGATCTTCAGAAGTGAGAGTCAGCACAGAAGATTTACAGAAGTGACAGTCAGCACAGATTTACAGAAGTGACAGTCAGCACAGATTTACAGAAGTGACAGTCAGCACAGAAGATTTACAGAAGTGACAGTCAGCACAGAAGATCTACAGAAGTTACAGTCAGCACAGAAGATCTGCAGAAGTGACAGTCAGCGCAGAAGATCTATATAAGTGAGAGTTAGCACAGCAGATCTACAGAAGTGAGAGTCAGCACAGAAGATCTACAGAAGTTAGGGCACAGCTGATCTACAGACATGAGAGCACACCTAATCTACAGAAGTGAGAGCACAGCGGATCTACAGAAGTGAGAGTCAGCACAGAAGATTTACAGAAGTGACAGCACAGAAGATCTGCAGAAGTGACAGACAGCTCAGAAGATCTACAGAAGTGAGAGTCAGCACATCAGATCTACAGGAGTGAGAGTCAGCATAGAAGAACTACAAAAGTGAGAGTCAGCACAGCAGATCTACGCAAATGAGAGTCAGCACAGAAGATCTACAGAAGTGAGAGTCAGCACAGAAGATCTACAGAAGTGAGAGTCAGCAGAGAAGATCTACAGGAGTGAGAGTCAGCACAGAAGATCTACAGAAATGAGAGTCAGCACAGAAGATCTACAGAAGTGAGAGCACAGCTGATCTACAGACGTGAGAGCACAGAAGATCTACAGAAGTGAGAGTCAGCACAGATCTACAGAAGTGAGAGTCAGCACAGAAGATCTACAGAATTGAGAGTCAGCACAGAAGATCTACAGAAACGTCAGTCAGCACAGAAGATCTACAGAAGTGAGAGTCAGCACAGCAGATCTACGCAAGTGCGAGTCAGAACAGCAGATCTACAGAAGTGAGAGAAAGCACAGAAGATCTTCAGAAGTGACAGTCAGCACAGTAGATCTACAGAAGTGACAGTCAGCACAGAAGATCTACAGAAGTGAGAGCACAGCGCATCTACAGAATTGAGAGTCAGCACAGAAGATCTACAGAAACGTCAGTCAGCACAGAAGATCTACAGAAGTGAGAGTCAGCACAGCAGATCTACGCAAGTGAGAGTCAGCACAGCAGATCTACGCAAGTGAGAGACAGCACAGAAGATCTTCAGAAATGACAGTCAGCACAGTAGATCTACAGAAGTGACAGTCAGCACAGAAGATCTACAGAAGTGAGAGCACAGTGGATCTACAGAAGTGAGAGTCAGCAGAGAAGATCTACAGAAGTGAGAGTCAGCACAGAAGATCTACAGAAGTGAGAGTCAGCACAGAAGATTTACAGAAGTGACAGTCAGCACAGATTTACAGAAGTGACAGTCAGCACAGATTTACAGAAGTGACAGTCAGCACAGAAGATTTACAGAAGTTACAGTCAGCACAGAAGATCTGCAGAAGTGACAGTCAGCGCAGAAGATCTATATAAGTGAGAGTTAGCACAGCAGATCTACAGAAGTGAGAGTCAGCACAGAAGATCTACAGAAGTGAGAGTCAGCACAGAAGATCTACAGAAGTGAGAGTCAGCACAGAAGATCTACAGAAGTGAGAGTCAGCACAGAAGATCTACAGAAGTGAGAGCACAGCTGATCTACAGACGTGAGAGCACAGCAGATCTACAGAAGTGAGAGTCAGCACAGAAGATCTACAGAAACGTCAGTCAGCACAGAAGATCTACAGAAGTGAGAGTCAGCACAGAAGATCTACGCAAGTGAGAGTCAGCACAGCAGATCTACGCAAGTGAGAGTCAGCACAGCAGATCTACGCAAGTGAGAGTCAGCACAGCAGATCTACGCATGTGAGAGTCAGCACAGCAGATCTACGCAAGTGAGAGTCAGCACAGCAGATCTACAGAAGTGAGAGTCAGCACAGCAGATCTACGCAAGTGAGAGTCAGCACAGCAGATCTACGCAAGTGAGAGTCAGCACAGCAGATCTACGCATGTGAGAGTCAGCACAGCAGATCTACGCAAGTGAGTTTCAGCACAGAAGATCTACAGAAGTGAGAGTCAGCACAGAAGATCTACAGAAGTGAGAGTCAGCACAGAAGATCTACAGGAGTGAGAGTCAGCACAGAAGATCTACAGAAGTGAGAGCACAGCTGATCTACAGACGTGAGAGCACAGCAGATCTACAGAAGTGAGAGCACAGCAGATCTACAGAAGTGAGAATCAGCACAGAAGATCTACAGAAGTGAGAGTCAGCACAGAAGATCTACAGAAGTGAGAGCACAGCTGATCTACAGACGTGAGAGCACAGCAGATCTACGCAAGTGAGAATCAGCACAGCAGATCTACGCAAGTGAGAGTCAGCACAGCAGATATACAGAAGTGAGAGTCAGCACAGAAGATCTACAGAAGTTAGAGTCAGCACAGAAGATCTACAGAAACGTCAGTCAGCACAGAAGATCTACAGAAGTGAGAGTCAGCACAGCAGATCTACGCAAGTGAGAGTCAGCACAGCAGATCTACGCAAGTGAGAGTCAGCACAGAAGATCTACAGAAGTGAGAGTCAACACAGAAGATCGACAGAAGTGAGAGTCAGCACAGAAGATCTACAGAAGTGAGAGTCAAAACAGAAGATCGACAGAAGTGAGAGTCAGCACAGAAGATCTACAGAAGTGAGAGTCAACATAGAAGATCGACAGAAGTGAGAGTCAGCACAGTAGATCTACAGAAGTGACAGTCAGCACAGAAGATCTACAGAAGTGAGAATCAGCACAGAAGATTTACAGAATTGACAGTCAACACAGAAGATTTACAGAAGTAGCAGTTAGCACAGAAGATCTACAGAAGTGAGAGTCAGCACAGAAGATTTACAGAAGTGACAGCACAGCAGATCTGCAGAATTGACAGTCAGCTCAGAAGCTCTACAGAAGTGAGAGTTAGCACAGCAGATCAACAAGAGTGAGAGTCAGCACAGCAGAACTACAGGAGTGAGAGTCAGCATAGAAGAACTACAAAGGTGAGAGTCAGCACAGAAGATCTACGCAAGTGAGAGTCAGCACAGCAGATCTACGCAAGTGAGATTCAGCACAGAAGATCCACAGGAGTGAGAGTCAGCACAGAAGATCTACAGAAGTGAGAGTCAGCACAGAAGATCTACAGAAGTGAGAGTCAGCACAGAAGATCTACAGAAGTGAGAGCACAGCTGATCTACAGACGTGAGAGCACAGCAGATCTACAGAAGTGAGAGTCAGCACAGATCTACAGAAGTGAGAGTCAGCACAGAAGTTCTACAGAATTGAGAGTCAGCACAGATGATATACAGAATCGTCAGTAAGCAGAGAAGATCTACAGAAGTTAGAGTCAGCACAGCAGATCTACGCAAGTGAGAGTCAGCACAGCAGATCTACGCAAGTGAGAGTCAGCACAGCAGATCTACGCAAGTGAGAGACAGCACAGCAGATCTACGCAAGTGAGAGTCAGCACAGCAGATCTACGCAAGTGAGAGTCAACACAGCAGATCTACGCAAGTGAGAGTCAGCACAGAAGATCTACAGAAGTGAGAGTCAGCACAGAAGATCTACAGAAGTGACAGCACAGAAGATCTACAGAAGTGACAGTCAGCACAGTAGATCTACAAAAGTTACAGTCAGCACAGAAGATCTACAGAAGTGAGAATCATCACAGAAGATTTACAGAAGTGACAGTCAACACCGAAGATTTACAGAAGTAGCAGTTAGCACAGAAGATCTACAGAAGTGACAGCACAGAAGATCTGCAGAAGTGACAGTCAGCTCAGAAGATCTACAGAAGTGAGAGTTAGCACAGCAGATCAACAAGAGTGAGAGTCAGCACAGCAGAACTACAGGAGTGAGAGTCAGCATAGAAGCACTACAAAAGTGAGAGTCAGCACATCAGCTCTACGCAAGTGAGAGTCAGCACAGCAGATCTACGCCAGTGAGATTCAGCACAGAAGATCTACAGAAGTGAGAGTCAGCACAGAAGATCTACAGAAGTGACAGTCAGCACAGAAGATTTACAGAAGTGACAGTCAGCACAGAAGATCTACAGAAGTGACAGTCAGCGCAGAATATCTACAGAAATGAGAGCACAGCTGATCTACAGACGTGAGAGCACAGCAGATCTACAGAAGTGAGAGTCAGCACAGAAGATCTACAGAAGTGAGAGTCAGCACAGAAGATCTACAGAAGTGAGAGCACAGCTGATCTACAGACGTGAGAGCAAAGCAGATCTACAGAAGTGAGAGACAGCACAGAAGATTTACAGAAGTGAGAGTCAGCACAGCAGATCTACAGAAACGTCAGTCAGCACAGAAGATCTACAGAAGTGAGAGTCAGCACAGCAGATCTACGCAAGTGAGAGTCAGCACAGCAGATCTATGCAAGTGAGAGTCAGCACAGCAGATCTACGCATATGAGAGTCAGCACAGCAGATATACGCAAGTGAGAGTCAGCACAGCAGATCTACAGAAGTGAGAGTCAGCACAGAAGATCTACAGAAGTGACAGTCAGCACAGTAGATCTACAGTAGTGACATTCAGCACAGAAGATCTACAGAAGTGAGAATCAGCACAGAAGATTTACAGAAGTGACAGTCAACACAGAAGATTTACAGAAGTAGCAGTTAGCACAGAAGATCTACAGAAGTGAGAGTCAGCACAGAAGATCTACAGAAGTTACAGTCAGCACAGTAGATCTACAGAAGTGACAGTCAGCACAGAAGATCTACAGAAGTGAGAATCAGCACAGAAGATTTACAGAAGTGACAGTCAACACAGAAGATTTACAGAAGTAGCAGTTAGCACAGAAGATCTACAGAAGTGAGAGTCAGCACAGAACATTTACAGAAGTGACAGCACAGAAGATCTGCAGCAGTGACAGTCAGCTCATAAGATCTACAGAAGTGAGAGTTAGCACAGCAGATCTACAAGAGTGAGAGTCAGCACAGCAGATCTACAGGAGTGAGAGTCAGCATAGAAGAACTACAAAAGTGAGAGTCAGCACAGTAGATCTACGCAAGTAAGAGTCAGCACTGCAGATCTACGCAAGTGAGATTCAGCACAGAAGATCTACAGAAGTGAGAGTCAGCACAGAAGATCTACAGAAGTGAGAGTCAGCACAGAAGATTTTCAGAAGTGACAGTCAGCACAGATTTACAGAAGTGACAGTCAGCACAGATTTACAGAAGTGAAAGCACAGAAGATTTAAAGAAGTGACAGTCAGCACAGAAGATCTACAGAAGTGAGAGTCAGCACAGAAGATCTGCAGAAGTGAGAGTCAGCACAGAAGATTTACAGAAGTGACAGTCAGCACAGATTTACAGAAGTGACAGCACAGAAGATTTACAGAAGTGACAGTCAGCACAGAAGATCTACAGAAGTGAGAGTTAGCACAGCAGATCAACAAGAGTGAGAGTCAGCACAGCAGAACTACAGGAGTGAGAGTCAGCATAGAAGCACTACAAAAGTGAGAGTCAGCACAGCAGATCTACAGAAGTGAGAATCAGCACAGCAGATCTACGCAAGTGAGAGTCAGCACAGCAGATCTACGCAAGTGAGAGTCAGCACAGCAGATCTACGCATGTGAGAGTCAGCACAGCAGATCTACGCATGTGAGAGTCAGCACAGAAGATCTACGCAAGTGAGAGTCAGCACAGCAGATCTACAGGAGTTAGAGTCAGCATAGAAGAACTACAAAAGTGAGAGTCAGC
This sequence comes from Staurois parvus, assembly GCF_062004578.1. Lineage (NCBI taxonomy): Eukaryota > Metazoa > Chordata > Amphibia > Anura > Ranidae > Staurois > Staurois parvus. The sequence continues at coordinate 3,887,928 of NW_028318186.1, read as the reverse complement.
ACAGTAGATCTACGCAAGTTAGAGTCAGCACAGCAGATCTACGCAAGTGAGTTTCAGCACAGAAGATCTACAGAAGTGAGAGTCAGCACAGAAGATCTACAGGAGTGAGAGTCAGCACAGAAGATCTACAGAAGTGGGAGCACAGCTGATCTAAAGACGTGAGAGCACAGCAGATCTACAGAAGTGAGAGCACAGCAGATCTACAGAAGTGAGAGTCAGCACAGAAGATCTACAGAAGTGAGAGCACAGCTGATCTACAGACGTGAGAGCACAGCAGATCTACGCAAGTGAGAATCAGCACAGCAGATCTACGCAAGTGAGAGTCAGCACAGTAGATCTACAGAAGTGACAGTCAGCACAGAAGATCTACAGAAGTGAGAATCAGCACAGAAGATTTACAGAATTGACATTCAACACAGAAGATTTACAGAAGTAGCAGTTAGCACAGAAGATCTACAGAAGTGAGAGTCAGCACAGAAGATCTACAGAAGTGAGAGTCAGCACAGAAGATTTACAGAAGTTACAGCACAGAAGATCTGCAGAATTGACAGTCAGCTCAGAAGCTCTACAGAAGTGAGAGTTAGCACAGCAGATCAACAAGAGTGAGAGTCAGCACAGCAGAACTACAGGAGTGAGAGTCAGCATAGAAGAACTACAAAAGTGAGAGTCAGCACAGAAGATCTACGCAAGTGAGAGTCAGCACAGCAGATCTACGCAAGTGAGATTCAGCACAGAAGATCCATAGGAGTGAGAGTCAGCACAGAAGATCTACAGAAGTGAGAGTCAGTACAGAAGATCTACAGAAGTGAGAGTCAGCACAGAAGATCTACAGAAGTGAGAGCACAGCTGATCTACAGACGTGAGAGCACAGCAGATCTACAGAAGTGAGAGTCAGCACAGATCTACAGAAGTGAGAGTCAGCACAGAAGTTCTACAGAATTGAGAGTCAGCACAGAAGATCTACAGAAACGTCAGTAAGCAGAGAAGATCTACAGAAGTTAGAGTCAGCACAGCAGATCTACGCAAGTGAGAGACAGCGCAGCAGATCTACGCAAGTGAGAGTCAGCACAGCAGATCTACGCAAGTGAGAGTCAACACAGCAGATCTACGCAAGTGAGAGTCAGTACAGAAGATCTACAGAAGTGAGAGTCAGCACAGAAGATCTACAGAAGTGTCAGCACAGAAGATCTACAGAAGTGAGAATCATCACAGAAGATTTACAGAAGTGACAGTCAACACCGAAGATTTACAGAAGTAGCAGTTAGCACAGAAGATCTACAGAAGTGACAGCACAGAAGATCTGCAGAAGTGACAGTCAGCTCAGAAGATCTACAGAAGTGAGAGTTAGCACAGCAGATCAACAAGAGTGAGAGTCAGCACAGCAGAACTACAGGAGTGAGAGTCAGCATAGAAGCACTACAAAAGTGAGAGTCAGCACAGCAGCTCTACGCAAGTGAGAGTCAGCACAGCAGATCTACGCCAGTGAGATTCAGCACAGAAGATCTACAGAAGTGAGAGTCAGCACAGAAGATCTACAGAAGTGACAGTCAGCACAGAAGATTTACAAAAGTGACAGTCAGCACAGAAGATTTACAGAAGTGACAGTCAGCACAGAAGATCTACAGAAGTGACAGTCAGCGCAGAATATCTACAGAAGTGAGAGCACAGCTGATCTACAGACTTGAGAGCACAGCAGATCTACAGAAGTGAGAGTCAGCACAGAGGATCTACAGAAGTGAGAGTCAGCACAGAAGATCTACAAGAGAGAGAGTCATCACAGAAGATCTACAGAAGTGAGAGTCAGCACAGAAGATCTACAGAAGTGAGAGCACAGCTGATCTACAGACGTGAGAGCACAGCAGATCTACAGAAGTGAGAGACAGCACAGAAGATCTACAGAATTGAGAGTCAGCACAGAAGATCTACAGAAACGTCATTCAGCACAGAAGATCTACAGAAGTGAGAGTCAGCACAGCAGATCTACGCAAGTGAGAGTCAGCACAGCAGATCTATGCAAGTGAGAGTCAGCACAGCAAATCTACGCATGTGAGAGTCAGCACAGCAGATCTACGCAAGTGAGAGTCAGCACAGCAGATCTACAGAAGTGACAGTCAGCACAGCAGATCTACGCAAGTGAGAGTCAGCACAGCAGATCTACAGAAGTGAGAATCAGCACAGAAGATTTACAGAAGTGACAGTCAACACAGAAGATTTACAGAAGTAGCAGTTAGCACAGAAGATCTACAGAAGTGAGAGTCAGCACAGAAGATTTGCAGAAGTGACAGTCAGCACAGAAGATCTACGCAAGTGAGAGTCAGCACAGCAGATCTACGCAATTGAGAGTCAGCACAGCAGATCTACAGAAGTGAGAGTCAGCACAGAAGATCTACAGAAGTGAGAGTCAGCACAGTAGATCTACAGAAGTGACAGTCAGCACAGAAGATCTACAGAAGTGAGAGCACAGCTGATCTACAGAAGTGAGAGCACAGCTGATCTACAGACGTGAGAGCACAGCAGATCTACGCAAGTGGGAATCAGCACAGCAGATCTACGCAAGTGAGAGTCAGCACAGCAGATCTACGCAAGTGAGAGTCAGCACAGCAGATCTACAGAAGTGAGAGTCAGCACAGAAGACCTACAGAAGTGAGAGTCAGCACAGAAGATCTACAGAAACGTCAGTCAGCACAGAAGATCTACAGAAGTGAGAGTCAGCACAGCAGATCTATGCAAGTGAGAGTCAGCACAGCAGATCTACAGAAGTGAGAGTCAGCACAGAAGATCTACAGAAGTGAGAGTCAGCACAGAAGATCTACAGAAGTGAGAGTCAGCACAGAAGATCTACAGAAGTGAGAGTCAGCACAGTAGATCTACAGAAGTGACAGTCAGCACAGAAGATCTACAGAAGTGAGAATCAGCACAGAAGATTTACAGAAGTGACAGTCAACACAGAAGATTTACAGAAGTAGCAGTTAGCACAGAAGATCTAAAGAAGTGAGAGTCAGCACAGAAGATTTACAGAAGTGACAGCACAGAAGATCTGCAGAAGTGACAGTCAGCTCAGAAGATCTACAGAAGTGAGAGTTAGCACAGCAGATCAACAAGAGTGAGAGTCAGCACAGCAGATCTACAGGAGTGAGAGTCAGCATAGAAGAACTACAAAAGTGAGAGTCAGCACAGCAGATCTACGCAAGTGAGAGTCAGCACAGAAGATTTACAGAAGTGACAGTCAGCACAGATCTACAGAAGTGAGAGTCAGCACAGAAGATCTACAGAAGTGAGAGCACAGCTGATCTACAGACGTGAGAGCACAGCAGATCTACAGAAGTGAGAGCACAGCAGATCTACAGAAGTGAGAGTCAGCACAGATCTACAGAAGTGAGAGTCAGCACAGAAGATCTACAGAATTGAGAGTCAGCACAGAAGATCTACAGAAACGTCAGTCAGCACAGAAGATCTACAGAAGTGAGAGTCAGCACAGCAGATCTACGCAAGTGAGAGTCAGCACAGCAGATCTACGCAAGTGAGAGTCAGCACAGCAGATCTACGCAAGTGAGAGTCAGCACAGCAGATCTACGCAAGTGAGAGTCAGCACAGCAGATCTACAGAAGTGAGAGTCAGCACAGAAGATCTACAGAAGTGAGAGTCAGCACAGTAGATCTACAGAAGTGACAGTCAGCACAGAAGATCTACAGAAGTGAGAGCACAGCTGATCTACAGACGTGAGAGCACAGCAGATCTACGCAAGTGGGAATCAGCACAGCAGATCTACGCAAGTGAGAGTCAGCACAGCAGATCTACGCAAGTGAGAGTCAGCACAGCAGATCTACAGAAGTGAGAGTCAGCACAGAAGACCTACAGAAGTGAGAGTCAGCACAGAAGATCTACAGAAACGTCAGTCAGCACAGAAGATCTACAGAAGTGAGAGTCAGCACAGCAGATCTATGCAAGTGAGAGTCAGCACAGCAGATCTACAGAAGTGAGAGTCAGCACAGAAGATCTACAGAAGTGAGAGTCAGCACAGAAGATCTACAGAAGTGAGAGTCAGCACAGAAGATCTACAGAAGTGAGAGTCAGCACAGTAGATCTACAGAAGTGACAGTCAGCACAGAAGATCTACATAAGTGAGAATCAGCACAGAAGATTTACAGAAGTGACAGTCAACACAGAAGATTTACAGAATTAGCAGTTAGCACAGAAGATCTAAAGAAGTGAGAGTCAGCACAGAAGATTTACAGAAGTGACAGCACAGAAGATCTGCAGAAGTGACAGTCAGCTCAGAAGATCTACAGAAGTGAGAGTTAGCACAGCAGATCAACAAGAGTGAGAGTCAGCACAGCAGATCTACAGGAGTGAGAGTCAGCATAGAAGAACTACAAAAGTGAGAGTCAGCACAGCAGATCTACGCAAGTGAGAGTCAGCACAGAAGATTTACAGAAGTGACAGTCAGCACAGATTTACAGAAGTGACATTCAGCACAGATTTACAGAAGTGACAGTCAGCACAGAAGATTTACAGAAGTGACAGTCAGCACAGAAGATCTACAGAAGTTACAGTCAGCACAGAAGATCTGCAGAAGTGACAGTCAGCGCAGAAGATCTATATAAGTGAGAGTTAGCACAGCAGATCTACAGAAGTGAGAGTCAGCACAGAAGATCTACAGAAGTTAGGGCACAGCTGATCTACAGACATGAGAGCACAGCTAATCTACAGAAGTGAGAGCACAGCGGATCTACAGAAGTGAGAGTCAGCACAGAAGATTTACAGAAGTGACAGCACAGAAGATCTGCAGAAGTGACAGTCAGCTCAGAAGATCTACAGAAGTGAGAGTCAGCACATCAGATCTACAGGAGTGAGAGTCAGCATAGAAGAACTACAAAAGTGAGAGTCAGCACAGCAGATCTACGCAAATGAGAGTCAGCACAGAAGATCTACAGAAGTGAGAGTCAGCACAGAAGATCTACAGAAGTGAGAGTCAGCACAGAAGATCTACAGGAGTGAGAGTCAGCACAGAAGATCTACAGAAGTGAGAGTCAGCACAGAAGATCTACAGAAGTGAGAGCACAGCTGATCTACAGACGTGAGAGCACAGCAGATCTACAGAAGTGAGAGTCAGCACAGATCTACAGAAGTGAGAGTCAGCACAGAAGATCTACAGAATTGAGAGTCAGCACAGAAGATCTTCAGAAGTGACAGTCAGCACAGTAGATCTACAGAAGTGACAGTCAGCACAGAAGATCTACATAAGTGAGAGCACAGCGGATCTACAGAATTGAGAGTCAGCACAGAAGATCTACAGAAACGTCAGTCAGCACAGAAGATCTACAGAAGTGAGAGTCAGCACAGCAGATCTACGCAAGTGCGAGTCAGCACAGCAGATCTACAGAAGTGAGAGACAGCACAGAAGATCTTCAGAAGTGACAGTCAGCACAGTAGATCTACAGAAGTGAGAGTCAGCACAGAAGATCTACAGAAGTGAGAGCACAGCGGATCTACAGAAGTGAGAGTCAGCACAGAAGATTTACAGAAGTGACAGCACAGAAGATCTGCAGAAGTGACAGTCAGCTCAGAAGATCTACAGAAGCGAGAGTCAGCACATCAGATCTACAGGAGTGAGAGTCAGCATAGAAGAACTACAAAAGTGAGAGTCAGCACAGCAGATCTACAGAAGTGAGAGTCAGCACAGAAGATCTACAGAAGTGAGAGTCAGCACAGCAGATCTACAGAAACGTCAGTCAGCACAGTAGATCTACAGAAGTGAGAGTCAGCACAGCAGATCTACGCAAGTGAGAGTCAGCACAGCAGATCTATGCAAATGAGAGTCAGCACAGCAGATCTACGCATGTGAGAGTCAGCACAGCAGATCTACGCAAGTGAGAGTCAGCACAGCAGATCTACAGAAGTGAGAGTCAGCACAGAAGATCTACAGAAGTGACAGTCAGCACAGTAGATCTACAGAAGTGACATTCAGCACAGAAGATCTACAGAAGTGAGAATCAGCACAGAAGATTTACAGAAGTGACAGTCAACACAGAAGATTTACAGAAGTAGCAGTTAGCACAGAAGATCTACAGAAGTGAGAGTCAGCACAGAAGATTTGCAGAAGTGACAGTCAGCACAGAAAATCTGCAGAAGTGACAGTCAGCGCAGAAAATCTATAGAAGTGAGAGTTAGCACAGCAGTTCTAAAGAAGTTAGTCAGCACAGAAGATCTACAGGAGTGAGAGTCAGCACAGCAGATCTACAGACATGAGAGCACAGCTGATCTACAGAAGTGAGAGCACAGCGGATCTACAGAAGTGATAATCAGCACAGAAGATTTACAAAAGTGACAGCACAGAAGATCTGCAGAAGTGAGAGTGAGCACATCAGATCTACAGTAGTGAGAGTCAGCATAGAAGAACTACAAAAGTGAGAGTCAGCACAGCAGATCTACGCAAGTGAGAGTCAGCACAGAAGATCTACAGAAGTGAGAGTTAGCACAGAAGATCTACAGGAGTGAGAGTCAGCACAGAAGATCTACAGAAGTGAGAGTCAGCACAGAAGATCTACAGAAGTGAGAGTCAGCACAGAAGATCTACAGAAGTGGGAGCACAGCTGATCTACAGACGTGAGAGCACAGCAGATCTACAGAAGTGAGAGTCAGCACAGATCTGCAGAAGTGAGAGTCAGCACAGCAGATCTACAGAAACGCCAGTCAGCACAGCAGATCTACGCAAGTGAGAGTCAGCACAGCAGATCTACGCAAGTGAGATTCAGCACAGAAGATCTACAGAAGTGAGAGTCAGCACAGAAGATCTACAGAAGTGACAGTCAGCACAGAAGATTTACAGAAGTGACAGTCAGCACAGAAGATTTACGGAAGTGACAGTCAGCACAGAAGATTTACAGAAGTGACAGTCAGCACAGAAGATCTACAGAAGTGACAGTCAGCACAGAAGATCTACAGAAGTGACAGTCAGCATTGAAGTTTTACAGAAGTGACATTCAGCATAGAAGATCTACAAAAGTGACAGTCAGCGCAGAAGATCTATAGAATTAAGAGTTAGCACAGCAGATCTACAGGAGTGAGAGTCAGCACAGCAGATTTAAGCAAGTGAGAGTCAGCACAGCAGATCTACATGAGAGTTAGCACAGCAGATCTACAGGAGTGAGAGTCGGCACAGCAGATCTACAGGAGTGAGAGTCAGCACAGCCGATTTAAGCAAGTGAGAGTCAGCACAGCAGATTTAAGCAAGTGAGAGTCAGCACAGAAGGTTTGCAGAAGTGACAGTCAGCACAGAAGATCTGCAGAAGTGACAGTCAGCGCAGAAGATCTATAGAAGTGATAGTTAGCACAGCAGATCTACAGGAGTGAGAGTCAGCACAGCAGATTTAAGCAAGTGAGAGTCAGCACAGCAGATCTACAGGAGTGAGAGTCAGCACAGCAGATTTAAGCAAGTGAGAGTCAGCACAGCAGATCTACGTAAGTGAGAGTCAGCACAGCAGATTTACGCAAGTGAGATTCAGCACAGAAGATCTACAGAAGTGAGAGTCAGCACAGAAGAGCTAAAGAAGTGAGAGTCAGCACAGAAGATTTACAGAAGTGACAGTCAGCACAGATTTACAGAAGTGACAGTCAGCACAGATTTACAGAAGTGACAATCAGCACAGAAGATTTACAGAAGTGACAGTCAGCACAGAAGATCTACAGAAGTGACAGTCAGCACAGAAGATTTGCAGAAGTGACAGTCAGCACAGAAGATCTGCAGAAATGACAGTCAGCGTAGAAGGTCTATAGAAGTGAGAGTTAGCACAGCAGATCTACAGAAGTGAGAGTCAGCACAGAAGATCTACAGAAATTAGGGCACAGCTGATCTACAGACATGAGAGCACAGCTGATCTACAGAAGTGAGAGCACAGCGGATCTACAGAAGTGAGAGTCAGCACAGAAGATTTACAGAAGTGACAGCACAGAAGAACTGCAGAAGTCACAGTCAGCTCAGAAGATCTACAGAAGTGAGAGTTCGCACAGCAGATCAACAGGTGTGAGAGTCAGCACAGCAGATCTACAGGAGTGAGAGTCAGCATAGAAGAACTACAAAAGTGAGAGTCAGCACAGTGTTGGGAATGCAACAGCATGTACTATAATGTACTATATACAGTATTCTGTGGTAATATCACTTGACCAGTAGATGGCACTGTACGCTAAAGGTTACTAGTTGTATATGTGTAAAACTTGCTGCTTTTTCCTCCTCTCTATCATCTCTTCTGGAAGTAATCTGTAATGTATTTGCTGTTATATGTCTGCTGTGCAATGTGCTCTGTATGTTTGTAACTTAAGCCACACAAGTAAAGCCTGAATTCTGCTATCACTACCAGTGTCTTCTATAACACATAACCAACAGGTTATGGGCCCAGCTCCAGACACTGGAAAAGGAAAACTATAAGCAAGTAAGTGCTGCATTTACAATCCAATTCACTGAAAGATGGCAAGTGCTTCAGATATGAAGTTCACAATAGCAAAGCTCAACAACACCAACTACCAGCTATGGAAGTTTAAGCTTGAAATGCTGTTATCCAAAGATGACTTGTGGCAGGTACTAGATACACACAGACCCAATGACAACCCGGAAGAATGGGACAGAAAAAACAGTCAAGCAAAAGCAGTCATAAGCCTGTTATTGGAGGATGATCAACTCATTCATATAAGGAAAGAAAGCACAGCTAAAGGTATGTGGACTGCATTACAAAAACTGCATGAACGTGCAAACCTAAACAGTAAACTATATCTGCTACGCAAACTGTATAAGATGAGGCTGGAAAAAGGGCAGAAAATGGGTGAACATGTAAATGCTATGCTAGAAATTGTGGACCAGCTGGGTGCAATAGGTGAAGATTTAAAAAGCAACTATGTTCTGTCAATACTTCTGTGCAGCCTTCCAGAATCATACAGTGCCCTTATAAATGCTCTAGAAACTAGACCGGAAACTGAACTGACGCTAGAATATGTTAAGGGAAAATTAATTGATGAATACAGCAGAAGAAAGAAAAATTTGCATAGTGAAGAGAACGAGAGACCAGAGGCAGCTCCGAAGGTGCATGAAGGCATAAGACAAAGCAAAGAAACCAGGGTATGTTTTTGCTGCAAAAAGGCCAGTCACCTGAAAAAGAACTGTTTAATCTGGAAAGCTGAGCAGCGAAAGCGGGAGCTACCCACAAGAGAAAGAGCTAAAGCAGTCATGAAAGAAAATGAAAGTGCATCATGGAGTGGTACTTTTAAAGTGACTCAGAATAGTACCTCACATGGATGGTACATTGATTCAGGGGCAACAAGTCACATGACAAGCGACGAGACATTCTTCACAGAAATTGATTTTAGTGTAAAAGATAAAGTCTTCCTAGCAAATGGGAAAAGTATTACAGCGGAAGGTAAAGGTCAGGGATTCCTGAACTGCAAAACGCCATCAGGGGGCAAGCAGAGCATCCTTGTAAAGAATGTTCTATAAGTTCCAAGCCTAGAAGGAAGCCTCCTATCAGTTAAAACCCTTGCAAGCAATGGACTCACTGTCCAGTTCAGAGGTAATGAATGCACAATTCAAAATGGAAAGCAAATTCTAGCAAGAGGAAGATTAAATGAACATCTGTACAAACTCATCACTGAAAGTGAGAAGGCTAATGCATCAACTCATAACCCACATGACAAGTGCATCCACCTGTGGCATAGAAGATTGGGGCATCCATACCCAGAAGCTATAAAGGACTTTGCAAAGAGAGGTCTATCAGAAGACATGAAAATATTGCCTTGCCACACACTCAGCAAGTGCACGTGTTGCATCAAAGCAAAGGCCACTCGAACCTCTCTTCCACAGACCAGCCAGAGTAAAACCACTAAACCCATGGAACTGATACACAGTGATGTGTGCGGATCAATGAAAACCATCACACCTGGCGGGAACAGATATTTACTGACTTTCATCGATGATTATTCCCGGTACACAATAACGTATCTAATGAAGCACAAAAGTGAGACATTAGAAAAATTTCAAGAGTTTGTAGCTATGACAAGCAACAAGTTTCAAAGGAAACCTGGAATAATACGCACTGACAATGGAGGGGAATATATGAATAAAGAGATGGAATCATACCTAAAGAAACAAGGTATTATACACCAAACAACCGTACCATACACTCCTGAGCAAAACGGTGTAGCGGAAAGAAAGAATCGTACTCTTGTAGAAATGACAAGATGTATGATTACGGACGCTGGCTTACCTAACAAATACTGGGGAGAAGCAATAATGACTGCAACATACCTACAAAACAGGCTCCCATCAAAAACTATTGAGAGTACACCATATGAAATGTGGAATGGATCAAAACCTAACGTAGGACACATCAGAGTATTTGGCTGTAAAGCATATGCCCACATTCCAAGTCAGAAACGCTCCAAGTTGGAGAACAAAGCCATAGAAGGCATTCTGGTCGGCTACAGTGAGCAGAGTAAGGGATATAGAATCCTTTGTCCAAAGACCAACAAGGTCACAGTAAGCTGCAGTGTTTATTTTGATGAAAGTGAAGCACCAGATAATACAATTCTTGAAAAATGTGGAGAGGATTTACACACTGAATCGGCAAGAGACACTGATTTATGCGAAGCAGGACAAGAGCCAGAACAAGAAGTGGAACTTACAATCAACGATCCAATAGAACCCACTGAACAACAAGAAATCAGAAGATCCTCTCGAATAACAAACGGGATACCACCCCGCAGGTTATCATACGCTGCTAAAAAACACATCAAACACAGGAGCCAACATCCTGGGAAGACATAGAAATTTTGAACAAGAAGGGGACTATGACCAAATAGTTCACAAACTGAAACAAAATTTTGAAATTAAAGAGTTGGGGAACATTACTCACTACCTGGGAATTCAAATAGAGCGGGAAGAGGATGGAAGCTATCTTCTTAACCAAAGTCAGAAAATTACAGAAATGTTAGAACAGTTTCACATGCAAGATGCAAAGGAAGCGAAAACACCAATGGAACCAGATTATCCAAAAACAAGGGAACGTCATTGTTTTCTACAAAAGAGACTAAATGTCATATAATTATGCACATGCCATTGAGAAGGGGTGTTGGGAATGCAACAGCATGTACTATAATGTACTATATACAGTTAGAGATGAGCGAATTATTCAAAAATTTGATTCGGCTGATTCGCCAAATTTGCAGGAGAAATTCGATTCGATGCAAATTTATTCGCCGCGAATTTAACTTATTTAAAGGGTTTCTAGGCTTCAGAGAGCCTTTATATTAGTGCAGAACACTGTACCTTTAATTTAAATGCCCTTGGAGTCTGCTGGGGAAGAGAAATAATACTGTCAGTCAGTATGACATGCAGATGAGTGCCGTCGATCTTAGAATCACCGCACACTTCACTCATTTGGGCAGTCACGGGGCACGACGAAGAGGAAGAAGAAGAAGAAGAATGAAAAGAAGAAGAAGAAGAATGAAAAGAAGAAGAATGAAAAGAAGAAGAAGAAGAATGAAAAGAAGAATGAAAAGAAGAAGAATGAAAAGAAGAAGAATGAAAAGAAGAAGAAGAAGAATGAAACGAAGAAGAAGAATGAAAAGAAGAAGAAGAATGAAAAGAAGAAGAATGAAAAGAAGAATGAGAAGAAGAATGAAAAGAAGAATGAAAGAAAGAATGAGAGGAATGAAAAGAAGAATGAAAAGAAGAAGAAGAAGAATGAAAAGAAGAATGAAAAGAAGAAGAAGAAGAATGAAAAGAAGAAGAAGAATGAAAAGAAGAATGAAAAGAAGAAGAAGAAGAATGAAAAAAAGAATGAAAAGAAGAAGAAGAAGAATGAAAAGAAGAAGAATGAAAAGAAGAAGAAGAATGAAAAGAAGAATGAAAAGAAGAAGATGAAGAATGAAAAGAAGAAGAAGAAGAATGAAAATAAGAATGAGAAGAAGAATGAAAACAAGAATTAAAAGAAGAATGAGAAGAATGAAAAGAAGAATGAAAAGAAGAAGAAGAAGAATGAAACGAAGAAGAAGAATGAAAAGAAGAAGAAGAATGAAAAGAAGAAGAATGAAAAGAAGAATGAGAAGAAGAATGAAAAGAAGAATGAAAGAAAGAATGAGAGGAATGAAAAGAAGAATGAAAAGAAGAAGAAGAAGAATGAAAAGAAGAATGAAAAGAAGAAGAAGAAGAATGAAAAGAAGAAGAAGAATGAAAAGAAGAATGAAAAGAAGAAGAAGAAGAAGAATGAAAAGAAGAAGAAGAAGAATGAAAAAAAGAATGAAAAGAAGAAGAAGAATGAAAAGAAGAAGAATGAAAAGAAGAAGAAGAATGAAAAGAAGAATGAAAAGAAGAATGAAAAGAAGAAGATGAAGAATGAAAAGAAGAAGAAGAAGAATGAAAAGAAGAATGAGAAGAAGAATGAAAACAAGAATTAAAAGAAGAATGAGAAGAATGAAAAGAAGAATGAAAAGAAGAATAATGAAAAGAAGAAGAAGAATGAAAAGAAGAAGAAGAAGAATGAAAAGAAGAATGAAAAGAAGAAGAATGAAAAGAAGAAGAAGAAGAATGAAAAGAAGAATGAGAAGAAGAATGAAAAGAAGAAGAAGAAGAAGAATGAAAAGAAGAAGAAGAAGAATGAAAAGAAGAAGAAGAATGAAAAGAAGAATGAAAAGAAGAAGAGGAAGAATGAAAAGAAGAAGAAGAAGAATGAAAAGAAGAAGAAGAAGAATGAAAAGAAGAATGAAAAGAAGAAGAAGAAGAATGAAAAGAAGAAGAAGAAGAATGAAAAGAAGAAGAAGAAGAATGAAAGGAAGAATGAAAAGAAGAAGAATGAAAAGAAGAAGAAGAATGAAAAGAAGAAGAAGAAGAATGAAAAGAAGAATGAGAAGAAGAATGAAAAGAAGAATTAAAAGAAGAATGAGAAGAATGAAAAGAAGAATGAAAAGAAGAAGAAGAAGAATGAAAAGAAGAAGAAGATGAAAAGAAGAAGAAGAAGAATGAGAAGAAGAAGAAGAAGAAGAATGAAAAGAAGAATGAAAAGAAGAAGAAGAAGAAGAATGAAAAGAAGAATGAAAAGAAGAAGAAAAAGAATGAGAAGAAGAAGAATGAAAAGAAGAATGAAAAGAAGAAGAAGAAGAATGAAAAGAAGAAGAAGAATGAAAAGAAGAATGAAAAGAAGAAGAAGAATGAAAAGAAGAAGAAGAAGAATGAAAAGAAGAATGAGAAAAAGAATGAAAAGAAGGATGAAAAGAAGAATGAAAAGAAGAAGAAGAAGAAGAATGAAAAGGAGAAGAAGAAGAATGAAAAGAAGAAGAAGAATGAAAAGAAGAATGAAAAGAAGAAGAGGAAGAATGAAAAGAAGAAGAAGAAGAATGAAAAGAAGAAGAAGAATGAAAAGAAGAATGAAAAGAAGAAGAAGAAGAATGAAAAGAAGAAGATGAATGAAAAGAAGAAGAAGAAGAATGAAAAGAAGAAGAATGAAAAGAAGAATGAGAAGAAGAATGAAAAGAAGAATTAAAAGAAGAATGAGAAGAATGAAAAGAGGAATGAAAAGAAGAAGAATGAAAAGAAGAAGAAGAAGAATGAAAAGAAGAAGAAGAAGAGGGAAAAGAAGAAGAATGAAAAGAAGAATGAAAAGAAGAAGAAGAATGAAAAGAAGAAGAAGAAGAATGAAAAGAAGAATGAAAAGAAGAAGAAGAAGAATGAAAAGAAGAAGAAGAATGAAAAGAAGAAGAAGAAGAAGAATGAAAAGAAGAAGAAGAATGAAAAGAAGAAGAATTCCAGTACAGCAAAAAGTGTTTCTGCAGAGAGCTCCGCTATTTCTGACAGTTCTCTGACAGTTCTGACAGTTCATTTACAGCGGTTGAAACATTGTATCCTATTTATTTCCGAATAAAAACATCTGTATCCTAAATGGAAACAAATAGATACAATGTTTCAACCGCTGTAAATGAACTGTCAGAACTGTCAGAGAACTGTCAGAAATAGCGGAGCTCTCTGCAGTGACACTTTTGCCGGCTGATCGGGGAAAATTCGATTCGTGCATCCGAAGTTGGCTAAAATTCGGATTCGATGCAAATCGAATTTTTCCTAATATTCGAAACGAATTCCACTTCGCCAAGTTCGATTCGCTCATCTCTATATACAGTATTCTGTGGTAATATCACTTGACCAGTAGATGGCACTGTACGCTAAAGGTTACTAGTTGTATATGTGTAAAACTTGCTGCTTTTTCCTCCTCTCTATCATCTCTTCTGGAAGTAATCTGTAATGTATCTGCTGTTATATGTCTGCTGAGAAATGTGCTCTGTATGTTTGTAACTTAAGCCACACAAGTAAAGCCTGAATTCTGCTATCACTACCAGTGTCTTCTATAACACATAACCAACACACAGCAGATCTACGCAAGTGAGAGTCAGCACAGAAGATCTACAGAAGTGAGAGTCAGCACAGAAGATCTACAGAAGTGAGAGTCAGCACAGAAGATCTACAGGAGTGAGAGTCAGCACAGAAGATCTACAGAAGTGAGAGTCAGCACAGAAGATCTACAGAAGTGAGAGCACAGCTGATCTACAGACGTGAGAGCACAGCAGATCTACAGAAGTGAGAGCACAGCAGATCTACAGAAGTGAGAGTCAGCACAGATCTACAGAAGTGAGAGTCAGCACAGAAGATCTACAGAAACGTCAGTCAGCACAGAAGATCTACAGAAGTGAGAGTCAGCACAGCAGATCTACGCAAGTGAGAGTCAGCACAGCAGATCTACGCAAGTGAGAGTCAGCACAGCAGATCTACGCAAGTGAGAGTCAGCACAGCAGATCTACGCAAGTGAGAGTCAGCACAGCAGATCTACAGAAGTGAGAGTCAGCACAGAAGATCTACAGAAGTGAGAGTCAGCACAGTAGATCTACAGAAGTGACAGTCAGCACAGAAGATCTACAGAAGTGAGAGCACAGCTGATCTACAGAAGTGAGAGCACAGCTGATCTACAGACGTGAGAGCACAGCAGATCTACGCAAGTGAGAATCAGCACAGCAGATCTACGCAAGTGAGAGTCAGCACAGCAGATCTATGCAAGTGAGAGTCAGCACAGCAGATCTACAGAAGTGAGAGTCAGCACAGAAGACCTACAGAAGTGAGAGTCAGCACAGAAGATCTACAGAAACGTCAGTCAGCACAGAAGATCTACAGAAGTGAGAGTCAGCACAGCAGATCTATGCAAGTGAGAGTCAGCACAGCAGATCTACGCAAGTGAGAGTCAGCACAGCAGATCTACAGAAGTGAGAGTCAGCACAGAAGATCTACAGAAGTGAGAGTCAGCACAGAAGATCTACAGAAGTGAGAGTCAGCACAGTAGATCTACAGAAGTGACAGTCAGCACAGAAGATCTACAGAAGTGAGAATCAGCACAGAAGATTTACAGAAGTGACAGTCAACACAGAAGATTTACAGAAGTAGCAGTTAGCACAGAAGATCTAAAGAAGTGAGAGTCAGCACAGAAGATTTACAGAAGTGACAGCACAGAAGATCTGCAGAAGTGACAGTCAGCTCAGAAGATCTACAGAAGTGAGAGTTAGCACAGCAGATCAACAAGAGTGAGAGTCAGCACAGCAGATCTACAGGAGTGAGAGTCAGCATAGAAGAACTACAAAAGTGAGAGTCAGAACAGCAGATCTACGCAAGTGAGAGTCAGCACAGCAGTTCTACGCAAGTGAGATTCAGCACAGAAGATCTGCAGAAGTGACAGTCAGCACAGATTTACAGAAGTGACAGTCAGCACAGATTTACAGAAGTGACAGTCAGCACAGATTTACAGAAGTGACAGACAGCACAGAAGATTTACAGAAGTGACAGCACAGAAGATCTGCAGAAGTGAAAGTCAGCTCAGAAGATCTACAGAAGTGAGAGTTAGCACAGCAGATCAACAGGAGTGAGAGTCAGCACAGAAGATCTACAGAAGTGAGAGTCAGCACATCAGATCTACAGGAGTGAGAGTCAGCATAGAACAACTCCAAAAGTGAGAGTCAGAACAGCAGATCTACGCAAGTGAGAGTCAGCACAGCAGATCTACAGAAGTGAGAGTCAGCACAGAAGATCTACAGAAGTGAGAGTCAGCACAGAAGATCTACAGTAGTGAGAGTCAGCACAGAAGATCTACAGAAGCGAGAGTCAGCACAGAAGATCTACAGAAGTGAGAGCAAAGCTGATCTACAGACGTGAGAGAACAGCAGATCTAAGAAGTGAGAGTCAGCACAGATCTACAGAATTGAGAGTAAGCACAGAAGATCTACAGAAACGTCAGTCAGCACAGAAGATGTATAGAAGTGAGAGTCAGCACAGCAGATCTACGCAAGTGAGAGTCAGCACAGTAGATATACGCAAGTGAGAGTCAGCACAGCAGATCTATAGAAGTGAGAGTCAGCACAGAAGATCTACAGAAGTGACAGCCAGCACAGTAGATCTACAGAAGTGACAGTCAGCACAGAAGATCTACAGAAGTGAGAATCAGCACAGAAGATTTACAGAAGTGACAGTCAACACAGAAGATTTACAGAAGTAGCAGTTAGCACAGAAGATCTACAGAAGTGAGAGTCAGCACAGAAGATTTACAGAAGTGACAGCACAGAAGATCTGCAGAAGTGACAGTCAGCACAGATTTACAGAAGTGACAGTCAGCACAGATTTACAGAAGTGACAGTCAGCACAGATTTACAGAAGTGACAGACAGCACAGAAGATTTACAGAAGTGACAGTAAGCACAGAAGATCTTCAGAAGTGACAGGCAGCACAGAAGATTTGCAGAAGTGACAGTCAGCACAGAAGATCTGCAGAAATGACAGTCAGCGCTGAATGTCTATAGAAGTGAGAGTTAGCAAAGCAGATCTACAGAAGTGAGAGTCAGCACAGAAGATCTAAAGGAGTGAGAGTCAGCACAGCAGATCTACAGAAGTTAGGGCACAGCTGATCTACAGACATGAGAGCACAGCTGATCTACAGAAGTGAGAGCACAGCGGATCTACAGAAGTGAGAGTCAGCACAGAAGATTTACAGAAGTGACAGCACAGAAGATCTACAGAAACGTCAGTCAGCACAGAAGATCTACAGAAGTGAGAGTCAGCACAGCAGATCTACGCAAGTGAGAGTCAGCACAGCAGATCTACGCAAGTGAGAGTCAGAAAAGCAGATCTACGCAAGTGAGAGTCAGCACAGCAGATCTATAGAAGTGAGAGTCAGCACAGAAGATCTACAGAAGTGACAGTCAGCACAGTAGATCTACAGAAGTGACAGTCAGCACAGAAGATCTACAGAAGTGAGAGTTAGCACAGCAGATCAACAGGAGTGAGAGTCAGCACAGAAGCTCTACATAAGTGAGCGTCAGCACAGAAGATCTACAGAATTGAGAGTAAGCACAGAAGATCTACAGAAACGTCAGTCAGCACAGAAGATCTACAGAAGTGAGAGTCAGCACAGCAGATCTACGCAAGTGACAGTCTGCACAGCAGATCTACCAAGTGAGAGTCAGCACAGCAGATCTACGCAAGTGAGATTCAGCACAGCAGATATACGCAAGTGAGAGTCAGCACAGCAGATCTACCAAGTGAGAGTCAGCACAGCAGATCAACAGGAGTGAGAGTCAGCACAGAAGATCTACAGAAGTGAGAGTCAGCACAGAAGATCTACAGAAACGTCAGTCAGCACAGAAGATCTACAGAAGTGAGAGTCAGCACAGCAGATCTACGCAAGTGACAGTCTGCACAGCAGATCTACCAAGTGAGAGTCAGCACAGCAGATCTACGCAAGTGAGATTCAGCACAGCAGATATACGCAAGTGAGAGTCAGCACAGCAGATCTACGCAAGTGAGAGTCAGCACAGCAGATCTACAGAAGTGAGAGTCAGCACAGCAGATCTACGCAAGTGAGAGTCAGCACAGAAGATCTACATAAGTGAGAGTCAGCACAGAAGATCTACAGAAGTGAGAGTCAGCACAGAAGATCTACAGAATTGAGAGTAAGCACAGAAGATCTACAGAAACGTCAGTCAGCACAGAAGATCTACAGAAGTGAGAGTCAGCACAGCAGATCTACGCAAGTGAGATTCAGCACAGCAGATCTACGCAAGTGAGAGTCAGCACAGCAGATCTACGCAAGTTAGAGTAAGCACAGCAGATCTACAGAAGTGACAGTCAGTACAGAAGATCTACAGAAGTGACAGTCAGCACAGTAGATCTACAGAAGTGACAGTCAGCACAGAAGATCTACAGAAGTGAGAGCACAGCGGATCTACAGAAGTGAGAGTCAGCACAGAAGATTTACAGAAGTGACAGCACAGAAGATCTGCAGAAGTGACAGTCAGCTCAGAAGATCTACAGAAGCGAGAGTCAGCAAAGCAGATCTACGCAAGTGAGAGTCAGCACAGCAGATCTACGCAAGTGAGATACAGCACAGAAGATCTGCAGAAGTGAGAGTCAGCACAGAAGATCTACAGAAGTGAGAGTTAGCACAGCAGATCAACAGGAGAGAGAGTCAGCACAGAAGTTCTACAGAAGTGAGAGTCAGCACATCATATCTACAGGAGTGAGAGTCATCACAGAAGATCTACAGAAGTGAGAGTCAGCGCAAAAGATCTACGGGAGTGACAGTCAGCGCAGAAGATTTACAGAAGTGACAGTCAGCACAGAAGATCTGCAGAAGTGACAGTCAGCGCAGAAGATCAATAGAAGTGAGAGTCAGCACAGCAGATCTACGCAAGTGAGATTCAGCACAGCAGATCTACGCAAGTGAGAGTCAGCACAGCAGATCTACGCAAGTGAGAGTCAGCACAGTAGATCTACAGATGTGACAGTCAGCACAGCGGATCTACAGAAGTGAGAGTCAGCACAGAAGATTTACAGAAGTGACAGCACAGAAGATCCGCAGAAGTGACAGTCAGCTCAGAAGATCTACAGAAGCGAGAGTCAGCACATCAGATCTAAGCAAGTGAGAGTCAGCACATCAGATCTACAGAAGTGAGAGTCAGCACAGAAGATCTAAAGGAATGAGAGTCAGCACAGAAGATCTACAGAAGATAGAGTCAGCACAGAAGATCTACAGAAGTGAGAGCACAGCAGATCTACAGAAGTGAGAGTCAGCACAGATCTACAGAAGTGAGAGTCAGCACAGAAGATCTACAGAATTGAGAGTAAGCACAGAAGATCTACAGAAACGTCAGTCAGCACAGAAGATCTACAGAAGTGAGAGTCAGCACAGCAGATCTACGCAAGTGAGATTCAGCACAGCAGATCTACGCAAGTGAGAGTCAGCACAGTAGATCTACGCAAGTGAGAGTCAGCACAGCAGATCTACAGAAGTGAGAGTCAGCACAGAAGATCTACAGAAGTGACAGTCAGCACAGTAGATCTACAGAAGTGACAGTCAGCACAGAAGATCTACAGAAGTGAGAGCACAGCGGATCTACAGAAGTGAGAGTCAGCGCAGAAGATTTACAGAAGTGACAACACAGAAGATCTGCATTAGTGACAGTCAGCACAGATTTACAGAAGTGACAGTCAGCACAGATTTACAGAAGTGACAGTCAGCACAGATTTATAGAAGTGACAGACAGCACAGAAGATTTACAGAAGTGACAGTCAGCACAGAAGATCTTCAGAAGTGACAGGCAGCACAGAAGATTTGCAGAAGTGACAGTCAGCACAGAAGGTCTATAGAAGTGAGAGTTAGCAAAGCAGATCTACAGAAGTGAGAGTCAGCACAGAAGATCTAAAGGAGTGAGAGTCAGCACAGAAGATCTACAGAAGTTAGGGCACAGCTGATCTACAGACATGAGAGCACAGCTGATCTAAAGAAGTGAGAGCACAGCGGATCTACAGAAGTGAGAGTCAGCACAGAAGATTTACAGAAGTGACAGCACAGAAGATCTGCAGAAGTGACAGTCAGCTCTGAAGATCTACAGAAGTGAGAGTTAGCACAGCAGATCAACAGGATTGAGAGTCAGCACAGAAGATCTACAGAAGTAAGAGTCAGCACAGCAGATCTACGCAAATGAGAGTCAGCACAGAAGATCTACAGAAGTGAGAGTCAGCACAGAAGATCTACATAAGTGAGAGTCAGCACAGAAGATCTACAGAAGTGAGAGTCAGCACAGAAGATCTAAAGGAGTGAGAGTCAGCACAGAAGATCTACAGAAGTGAGAGTCAGCACAGAAAATCTACCGACGTGAGAGCAAAGCAGATCTACAGAAGTGAGAGTCAGCACAGAACTACAGAAGTGAGAGTCAGCACAGAAGATCTACAGAATTGAGAGTAAGCACAGAAGATCTACAGAAACGTCAGTCAGCACAGAAGATCTACAGAAGGGAGAGTCAGCACAGCAGATCTACGCAAGTGAGAGTTAGCACAGCAGATCTATGCAAGTGAGAGTCAGCACAGCAGATCTACGCAAGTAAGAGTCAGCACAGCAGATCTACAGAAGTGAGAGTCAGCACAGAAGATCTACAGAATTGACAGTCAGCACAGTAGATCTACAGAAGTGACAGTCAGCACAGAAGATCTACAGAAGTGAGAGCACAGCGGATCTACAGAATTGAGAGTCAGCACAGAAGATTTACAGAAGTAACAGCACAGAAGATCTGCAGAAGTGACAGTCAGCTCAGAAGATCTACTGAAGCGAGAGTCAGCACAGCAGATCTACGCAAGTGAGAGTCAGCACAGCAGATCTACGCAAGTGAGATTCAGCACAGAAGATCTGCAGAAGTGAGAGTCAGCACAGAAGATCTACAGAAGTGAGAGTCAGCACAGATTTACAGAAGTGAGAGTCAGCACAGATTTACAGAAGTGAGAGTCAGCACAGTAGATTTACAGAAGTGACAGTCAGCACAGAAGATCTACAGAAGTGAGAGTCAGCACAGAATATTTGCAGAAGTGACAGTCAGCACAGAAGATCTGCAGAAATGGCAGTCAGCGCAGAAGGTCTATAGAAGTGAGAGTCAGCACAGCAGATCTACAGAAGTTAGGGCACAGCTGATCTACAGACATGAGAGCACAGCTGATCTACAGATGTGAGAGCACAGCGGATCTACAGAAGTGAGAGTCAGCACAGAAGATTTACAGAAGTGACAGCACAGAAGATCTGCAGAAGTGAAAGTCAGCTCAGAAGATCTACAGAAGTGAGAGTTAGCACAGCAGATCAACAGGAGTGAGAGTCAACACAGAAGATCTACAGAAGTGAGAGTCAGCACATCAGATCTGCAGGAGTGAGAGTCAGCATAGAAGAACTCCAAAAGTGAGAGTCAGCACAGCAGATCTACGCAAGTGAGAGTCAGCACAGCAGATCTACAGAAGTGAGAGTCAGCACAGAAGATCTACAGAAGAGACAGTCAGCACAGAAGATCTACAGTAGTGAGAGTCAGCACAGAAGATCTACAGAAGCGAGAGTCAGCACAGAAGATCTACAGAAGTGAGAGCAAAGCTGATCTACAGACGTGAGAGCACAGCAGATCTAAGAAGTGAGAGTCAGCACAGATCTACAGAATTGAGAGTAAGCCCAGAAGATCTACAGAAACATCAGTCAGCACAGAAGATCTACAGAAGTGAGAGTCAGCACAGCAGATCTACGCAAGTGAGAGTCAGCACAGCAAATCTACGCAACTGAGAGTCAGCACAGCAGATCTATAGAAGTGAGAGTCAGCACAGAAGATCTACAGAAGTGACAGTCAGAACAGTAGATCTACAGAAGTGACAGTCAGCACAGAAGATCTACAGAAGTGAGAATCAGCACAGAAGATTTACAGAAGTGACAGTCAACACAGAAGATTTACAGAAGTAGCAGTTAGCACAGAAGATCTACAGAAGTGAGAGTCAGCACAGAAGATTTACAGAAGTGACAGCACAGAAGATCTGCAGAAGTGACAGTCAGCTCAGAAGATCTACAGAAGTGAGAGTTAGCACAGCAGATCAACAAGAGTGAGAGTCAGCACAGCAGAACTACAGGAGTGAGAGTCAGCATAGAAGCACTACAAAAGTGAGAGTCAGCACAGCAGATCTACGCAAGTGAGAGTCAGCACAACAGATCTACGCCAGTGAGATTCAGCACAGAAGATCTACAGAAGTGAGAGTCAGCACAGAAGATCTACAGAAGTGACAGTCAGCACAGAAGATTTACAGAAGTTACAGTCAGCACAGAAGATTTACAGAAGTGACAGTCAGCACAGAAGATCTACAGAAGTGACAGTCAGCGCAGAAGATCTATAGAAGTGAGAGTTAGCACAGCAGACCTACAGGAGTGAGAGTCAGCATAGCAGATTTAAGCAAGTGAGAGTCAGCACAGCAGATCTACAGAAGTGGGAGTCAGCACAGAAGATCTACAGGAGAGTCAGCACAGCAGATCTACAGGAGTGAGAGTCAGAACAGCAGATTTAAGCAAGTGAGAGTCAGCACAGAAGGTTTGCAGAAGTGACAGTCAGCACAGAAGGTTTGCAGAAGTGACAGTCAGCACAGAAGATCTGCAGAAGTGACAGTCAGCGCAGAAGTTCTATAGAAGTGAGAGTTAGCACAGCAGATCTACAGGAGTGAGAGTCAGCACAGCAGATTTAAGCAAGTGAGAGTCAGCACAGCAGATCTACAGGAGAGTCAGCACAGCAGATCTACAGGAGTGAGAGTCAGCACAGCAGATCTACAGGAGTGAGAGTCAGCACAGCAGATTTAAGCAAGTGAGAGTCAGCACAGCAGATTTAAGCAAGTGAGAGTCAGCACAGCAGATTTAAGCAAGTGAGAGTCAGCACAGCAGATCTACAGGAGAGTCAGCACAGCAAATCTACAGGAGTGAGAGTCAGCACAGCAGATCTACAGGGGTGAGAGTCAGCACAACAAATCTACAGGAGTGAGAGTAAGCACAGCAGATTTAAGCAAGTGAGAGTCAGCACAGAAGATCTACAGGAGTGAGAGTCAGCACAGCAGATCTATTTGCGTGGGATCTAACACAGCAGATCTACAGGACTTAAAGCCAGCGTAATATATATATACAGGACTGAGAGCTAACACACTAGATCAGTGGACTCCAAACTGTGGCCCTTTGCTTGCCTCTATCCGGCCCTTGGGACAATATTCCTCCAACTGTCACCAGAGATGAGACACTGTTCTTCACACTAACACCATTAATGGGGCACTATTCCTGTTAAGACCAATGATGGGGCACTATTCTTCCTACTGACATCATTGATGGGACACTATTCTTTCTGCTAAGACCAATGATAGGGCACTATTCCTTCTGCTAAGATGTCAGGGTCCTGTCCACTGCAGAAGTTCTGGAAGATCTGGCATTTCCGGCATGGCCGCAGAAGTACACATCAGCTTCAGTTTGGTGCCGGACAGCCTTTATAATGAGGCTCATCACCACAAGTTGCTGGATGATCTCTAGCTCCCCGTGCCCTGTTTCTGTTTCCTGATCAGGGGGGTCACCCACCATGTATACCTGTCGGTTTTGGTCTTCTCTTGTCTGCTGGTTTCCTTCCTCACCACAAACAGCATTTCCCAGGGTTCCTTGCAGCTGTCACGTGGGTGCTCCCAGCATTCACTGCTCCGTTCTCACCAGCACCCGCCTCTCCTCCAGCCGGGAATCGGACTCTCATCGCCCTCCGGATCTGCCCAAGGAGCACCACATCAAGCAAGGGACACACAGCAGGAGAAGGTAGGGTAAAGATCCCACCTTTAATTCGGGTTCTCCTACATATTGTTTTTGGTGGGCCCTGGGAGCTCCTAGTCCATGCACCCTATGAAGCTATGAAAATATTGCCATAATTGCTAACGATTCCCTGCTCTACTTAAAGAGTTTTTTTTTTCTCCCTATTGGAGAGATTTCTGCATTGGCAGGAAGTGAGGTGGAATCTCAATATCAGACTTAACACCTGAGCAAGGTTCTAAGACATCCACCCTTACCCTGGGGGCAGGGGGGGGAAAACATGATCACACCTTGGCAAGAAATACTTGCTCTGACTATCCCTACTTAAGGTCCACCTCTAGCCAAAAATTTGACTGTCAACCAATTGCCCAACAAGTCTCAAACCCTTTAAGTGCAGTAAGCCCATAGTAACAAATTGCAAAACATTTTGTGCTACCTATGCATAAAGGTAAAAAAATCTGAGCAGCAACCCCCCCCCAGCCCCCCTAATACTCACCTAAGCCCCCCTCTTGATCCAGTAATGTGTAGTGAAGTCTCGACTATCCTCGGACTTCCTCTTCTCAATAGCTGAGACAGAAGCGAAAGCCATTGGCTCTCACTGGTGTCAAACACAGCAAGTGAGCCAATGAGAGAGGGGGCGTGTGAATGGACACATGGCGCAGTGGCTTCCCCCATAGCAAGCTGCTTGCTGAGGGGGCGTGTGAATGGACACATGGAGCAGTGGGTACCCCCATAGCAAGCTGCTTGCTGTGGGGGAACCCAACAGGAGGGAGGGGCCAGGAGTGCTGACAGGGAACCCAAAAGGAGGATCCGGGCTGCTCTGTGCAAAATCACTGCACACAGCAGATAATGTGTTTTAAAAAAAGCCTTTAGAATCACTTTAAGGGCTTGTTCACACGTAATTGGGGGCAGTAAAACCCCATGGTTGAGCTTCAGTTTCACCACTTCTCAACTACTCCACCTTTAGCTGAAACAGTAGTGGTTGTAGATGTACACATGCTGTGGCCATGACGGGAATTAAATGCCTTTTGCATTCATGGACAGGTTGAATAGAGCTGTGCTGCAACTGCCTCAGTTGCACACGGTTGCAGGGTGGTGGTCTGCCATTTAGGGGGTTAAAAAAAGTGTGGGGGGGTGACATATCTCTCTCTTCACCACCTTTCAAGTTACTCTGAAAAGTGATTCAAGCATTGATCACGCTTTAAAGGAGTAGCAAGTACCGCTTATTAATGGAAGTACAAAATACAGCAATAGCCTGCAATATTTTACTATTTGTAGCCATAAAATTGCATGTAAAACTAATTTCACGCAAAATGATCACACGACTTAGAACTCCACAAGGAGACCCTGTCACAAGACCATTAATTTCAACAACCATCTTGTAGATTATGTGCATGTTATGCGTGTTTTTTATCTGTAAAAACCTTCCTTGTGTAGATATCCTAAAGTGCTCAGACTGCTGGTATCTGCTGACATCATGAATGTTATGTCAGCAGTCCCAGCAGACTGAGCTGAGGCTCTGTAGTATTCACTTCCCCCTGACAGCTACATAAAAGTTATAGGGAGGTGAGGGGAAGAGCAATGAAGCTGGGCCAGCACAGACAGTAAATAGGCCCTTCAGAACAGAAGGCGATGACCTTCAAAGTGGGAGGGGGCTGTGCTAGGGTATTGGCTCTGCAGTAATTTTATTTTCTAGCACATTGCCGATAGAAAGGAACATTACAGAAAGAGGGGAAAAAAAGTAGGCACTTCAAATAACTGTCAACAACTTGAAAATGGTAAAATCACTTATTTGAAATGTTGTTGTGTTTTTTTATAGAAAATAAATTGCTTGCAATGCTCCTTTCCACCACTAATATGCAATAAAATGAAACTACTGCAGAGCCGATTCCCTAACACAGCCCCTTTCCACTATGAATGTCATAGCCCTCTCCTCTTCTGGAAGGGCCTATTTACAGTCTGTGCTGGCCCGGCTTTTCTGCTTCTCCCTTCAGATCCCTACAGAACCTTTTTTAAACAGTCATAAGGGAGCAGAGGCATGAAGCAGAAAAGCTGGGCCAGCACACAGTAATGAGACACTACTAGAAGAGGACGAGCTGCCTTTTTTTTCCAGCACATGCAAAGGAATATTGAAAGTAAGCATTTCAAATTTCCTTTGTGCTGTAATGTAAGTTGGCGACAGGCTTTTTTCTTTAATATTAGATGCTATCTGGCAATAAAACTGCGAGGTTCTATCAGGTGCCTATTCAGAAGAGCGGGGAAAATGGGCCAAGTGAAGTGGAGATAAAATAGTTTCATGAGACATGAGGCTTTCAACAGACAAACATCTATTGCTTTCAAAGTTTTTTTTATTAGGTTTTATAAGAAGTTAAAAAGGCACGCAGAAAGTGAAATCATTTACTATGTAATAGCACAAACCCAATAATGGGGTTACAGAGCAATGGCATAAGCAGAAGGTAAGAGGGATCAATTGAAAAAAGGGTAAGGGGAGTTTAAAGGTCACAGAAAAGTAGGGATGTAACAAGGCAAGTATAAACTGGCAGGTTAAGAGGACGGCTTGCAACTGTAGTTCAGAATTAAGTGCTGCAATATGTCAGTATGTGCTGGTGCTTATGTAGATTCCTAGTGCTGAATGGAAAAAAGTCGTTCCTCCTTTGTGTGTTCCTCCTCTGTCATTTCCCCTTCTGTGTGTTCCTCCTCTGTCATTTCCCCCTCTGTGTGTTCCTCCTCTGTCATTTCCCCCTCTGCGTCTTCCTCCTCTGTCATTTCCCCTCTGTGTGTTCCTCCTCTGTCATTTCCCCCTCTGTGTGTTCCTCCTCTGTCATTTCCCCCTCTGCGTCTTCCTCCTCTGTCATTTCCCCTCTGTGTGTTCCTCCTCTATCATTTCCCCCTCTGCGTCTTCCTCCTCTGTCATTTCCCCCTCTGTGTCTTCCTCCTCTGTCATTTCCCCCTCTGCGTGTTCCTCCTCTGTCATTTCCCCCTCTGTGTGTTCCTCCTCTGTCATTTCCCCCTCTGTGTGTTCCTCATCTGTCATTTCCCCCTCTGCGTCTTCCTCCTCTGTCATTTCCCCTTCTGCGTCTTCCTCCTCTGTCATTTCCCCTTCTGTGTCTTCCTCCTCTGTCATTTCCCCCTCTGTGTCTTCCTCCTCTGTCATTTCCCACTCTGTGTCTTCCTCCTCTGTCATTTCCCCCTCTGAGAATTCTACAGTTGTCCACGTGTAACGAACACAGTTTGTGATGGAAAGAACAGAGGCTTGAGAGTCAGGGTCCTGAGAAAGGAGTTTTTTGAACATGTTCAGTGCCTCTTGTGTAAACATCTTCCAGTGAGCTGGTGGGGAAATTACTTTGGAACTCTTCTGCCAGGAGTTGAAGGCCTGGTACATGATATCCTCCTCCACAGCACTTTCCCAGGGATAGTTTCCTGTTAGAGCAACGTAGAGGAGAACTGCTAAAGCCCAGGAATCCACACGTGCAGTTAAAACTAAGTACTCGTCATCCTTCAAGGCACACAGCTCTGGAGTCAGATATGGGGTGGTATGGGACATTTTACTCACAAGGCTGCCAATAGCCTGAGAGAGACCAAAGTCACACAATTTGATATCGTGGCATTCCATGTCCATGAGCAAGACATTGTCTGCTCTAAGGTCTCTGTGCACCAATCTTCGGCTCTGCATAAAATCCAGAGCCCTGGCCAACTGTGTTCCACAGCGTTTTACCATTACTTCTGGAATTCCCACCTGAAAAATGAGACAGAGAAACTTTTATAAGACCTTTCAATATCACATGGAATACAGTAAACTTAGATAATGTTATTTGGCTTTATTTGTTTTCAAGGAATTTGCAATGCTGGCTTGCAGTTTTCGCCAGTCTGTTCGCCCAAAACTATGGTTTGTATATGGGTTGAATCACCAAAAACCAAAGACATTTTTGTGACATTTTTCCTTGTTCCTTTTGTATGGCTATCTCCTTTCATGCAATAAGTAATTAGGGAGAACAGGGTTGATGTATTTTGAAGTATGTGCAAGACATTAATATTCCTAGTGAAAAGAGCAGAGCTATAATGGAACGAAAATGGAAAGTTTTGTAGATTTTTATCTCAAATCTCCACTATGTGTACCTTTTTAGTTGCAATCAATTAACGTGAGCTGACTTCAAATGTCATTTATAGATCTAACAATTTAATTTGCATGATGAAGCTTTAATCTGCTTCCCTTGTTCTGGAGTGGGCCAGTTACTGATGCAGCACACTTTCACAGTAGCCTCATCAGGCCCATATCTTCTTAAAATCATATAGTTGTAAAGATGGGATATTATTGATTTCAAGATGTCTGTATTGAACAAAATGTGGAGTTGTTGGCAGTAGCAATCAATATTTTTTTCCAGAAATGAAAACTGTTTAGTTGATGTCAGTAACAGTTCTAATTTGTACTTTTGGTTTAGTGGGTCTCCTTTCTTAAAGTTAAAAGCAAGTTATTTAAAACAAACTGCTCACCTCGGACTCAATTAGATGTTGTAGGGTTCCAGCTGTAGCCAGTTCCTGGGTCAAGATATAGTACTTCATGGTTTCAATGAAGAGTGGGTAGGTTGTGATGATGCATGGATTGTTACACAGAGAGATGGACATGGAGAGCTCTTTCAGAAAGGCTCTCAAATTGGTGCTGTCCTTTCTCACCAACTTCATGGCCACTGGGTTACCTTAAAACAAACAAGACACATCAACAATTAGATCCTAAACAAGACTCGAAGGAACAGCACACAGATGCTTTTATTGTCCATGGCAAACACATCACCCTTCCAGTCTACCATACAGTGCTAGAAAAATGAAGGGGAGACTGTGAGGGCTAAAAAGTGAAACACACATTTTCTTCAGACACAAAGGATATAAAAAAAAATTTCTTAACAAATCTCTGTTCTACTTGGATCTCACAGGATCTGAAAGATCTGTCTTTGATTTCTTTAGGAATCAATTGTATTCATGTTTTCCAACCAACCCCGTATCACGGAAGATTACTGTTTTACATACCTGTGGCCTTTTCCTGAACATGTAGGACTTTGCCAAATGTTCCTTGGCCCAGCCTCTTGATGTACAGATAGTGGTCAGAGAGATCCTTAGCATACACAGTGGTGAATGATGGTTCCATTGTATGCTGCTGGAGTGCAGGGGTCTTCTACCTATTGAAATGAAATTGCACATTTTCAAAAGTCATTGAAAACAGAAAAAAAAACTTTGGAACTAGGTCATAAATGGCCTTCTATGAATTCTATTGAAGCAAGATCTGAGTGTTCAGCCTTGCATAAAAATAAGCAAACCATGGTGAAGAAACAGGGACACTGATAGAAGTTCTGATTATATGCAGATCTAAACATTTGGAGGATGACATATTGGTGGGGAGGGATTAATAAAGTGTCTGAGACATGTTCCCTCTTGACTAGTGCCATTATCCATAGCAAATCAGTTTTTATCTTTAATTACTTCACACAACTTAGAAATTGAAAATGTAAAAGCTGGTTGTTGGTTCTTCAGTTGAGCAAAAGCTGAGACAAACATGTCTGAGACCAACTTTGTCTCAGGTTTTTTTCTCAGCTGGGGTGCAGCCATTTGGTTTTTAAATTGTAATTTTCTAAGCTATGCTATGTGAAACAAATAAGATGGAAGTCGATTGCAAATGCATTCACTCAATGAAGTACTGGAGTTTACCCGCATTCTGTAATTTATTTTGTAAGGTTGACTGTTCACATCAACTGTGGTTTGAGGCAAGGAAATGCATTATTTATGTCCTCAATCTCCAGGTGCCCCTGTGCATGACATCTTTAAAGTAGGACTCCACCTTTGCTAAGAAATACTGTAAATCTTTCCTTTGTCAGTTACTTAGACTCCAAAAGATGTTAGATAACTTCATTCTGTCCTACCAGCTAACAAAGTTTGTTGAAATGTATACATGCTTTTCTGTAATTTTCTATGAGTGCTTAGTGAGAAGATCTTCATGTTCTAAACACACGATCAGTCCCAGCATTGCAGCAAGGGGAACAGCATTGAGCCAATTGCAGAAAAAAATACATTTCTGGGCATGTTCAGTACATTGACAGTGTCCAGATCAACTATGTACAAAGAAACCACGTTTGAATGTTTTGTTTAAAGCAAAAATCAAAGATGGCTACTGAGTAAAGTTAGAAAAATTGTTTTTTTTATTACTGTAAAGGTTTGTGTAAATGTTGTGACCTATCCAAACCAAACACCATGTAAATGGTTAAATAGGCCATTGAGACACCCATGTGAACTTTTTAACCTGCTAAATCCTTTATTATATTGTAGCATGAGTCTTGAAAATCCTATCAGACAACAAAACTCCATGACTTTGTCAGAATAATGGAAAAACTTGCTAATTGGTTGCTATGGGTAGCCCCAATTGAACTAATAGAAATAAATTTTGAGGAAGTCTTGGATTTCCAAGTTAAATAGTGTTAGGCTGAGAAGAGGGAAAGGCGCAGTCTTATAAAACATGGTCAGTTTGATGGAGCAAACCCTCTTTGACCCATGATGACAATCAAATGTCTAAATCATTTCACAAGCTTGAACCCGAAGCATTTTTGAAAGGGGGCTCGAGTAAGAAGACTTTAGAAGCTGCCACCATTTCCACTGCTGAAGAGGCTAATAAAGGCTGGTATTCCAAGACAGAACAAGTATGCAAATTAAGTTGAGCCTTGGCTTTGACTTTCTAATCTGCATGCTTGTTCAGGGGTTATTGGAAAAAAAAAGTACATTCTTAGGAAGGCAGCAATTGCAGCCTACATAATTCTAAGTACAGGTTTCAATAAAAAGCTATTTCAATTTCTTAATTAAAATAAACAATTAAAATTCAGATGCATGGGATTGTGGATCTTTATAAGTAATAATGATAAATCTATCTTTAGTTTAAAAATGGGAAGTAATCAGTTTTTATAGCAAATGTATATGCATTGTAAATACAGTTCTAATATTTTAAAGAAAAAAGTCTTTAACATTCAAAAAATGTTACAGTTGCCACAGAACAAGGGGTGAAGGTGAATCTTCCAGTATTGGCACAGCCAATACTAACAGCAGGGAAATCTTCTGCTGTCAGAATACAGTAGCTCTGCAGAAGGTGACTCTGTTTATGGGGGAATCCAAGTGATTTTTCTTTCCTTCAACACATGGTTGAAGAAAAGAAAATTGCATAATGTATGGGCAGCGTAAGAGGGCTATTCCCCTCATTTTTTGTAGATATTTGTTTAATCTCAGGGACAGGAATTGAAGGGAAATCTTCCCAACAGGGCAGACTGCAAAATACAAATC
This sequence comes from Staurois parvus, assembly GCF_062004578.1. Lineage (NCBI taxonomy): Eukaryota > Metazoa > Chordata > Amphibia > Anura > Ranidae > Staurois > Staurois parvus. Next base: position 3,856,940 of record NW_028318186.1, on the reverse strand, counting down.
GACAAGTGGTTCTAATTTTTTCCTACTCTTCCCAATACAGAAAAAAAGTTTTGGTTGTTTATTCATAACATATACAAATATGGTGATGGCTCTTCTACAGACAGTAAAGGTCTTCATTTCTAAAGTCTGTTATGGTCCTTCCCTTGCCATCCTATCCTAATCCACAGCCCATCAAACTTAACATAAAGTGGAAAACTCAAATGACACAAACTTACCGAACAAAAATTGTCACCTTGTGATCAGTTGGATGGAGAATCTTGTCCTATTGGACAGAAAAGAACTTCACCTTGGTTAGTCTGTTGAAATCAGGATCCAAGCTACCTTCTCGCTCAGCTAAGTTTTTTTCAATGACTGAGGGTCCAGAAGAGCATCAGCCTTTTTATTAGGGATCAGAGTGGGTGGAGGTCACTCTTTGTCTAGAGATAATATTATGGATCCAGGACTCTTTTAAGATGCTAATGCAGGTATCACCTAGAACATAACCATTCTCTGAGCCTGTATTGTGATTGATTTAGATGTAAATAAGTCCAGGATCCATAACAAACTTGCCAGGCTAGGAAGAGACTGAGGTACCTATTATTTATGTATTGTTTTTTTACAAATCTGAATTCATAATGTAAATCTCCTAAAAATCTCTTTTTTAAATTTACCACCCATTTAATTTTTTTAAATTCCACTCTTGGCAGTACATCATAATCTTAATTATCAGAATCAGAATCTTGGCAGTACATTATAATATTATGTGTTTTTATATAACGTTTTATTTATCTATATATGCAACTGATATGCATTTGTAGTTGACGGTCAATAGTTCTTACTCAGAAGATAAGTAAATGTTTGAATGTTTGCTTTGTTTTAGAGTTGGTGCCTTTTAAAGTAGCTGTTGTGAATGGTTGTGGCCACAAATTAATGATAATGGCAAGTATCCATTGACATTATTTCAGGAAATTTCTGATGACCTAAATTAGTGGTTCTTAATATATTAAGATTAAAAATGCCAATGGATTGCCCAGTATATCTCCATACCCCCTCTGTCCCTCTTCAAGAGGTCAATTTTTACAGTATGTGTATGTATGAATGTGAATTGGGGACCATAGATTGTATGCTTCTTGAGGGCAGGGACTGATGTGAATGTGCAATATATACCTATATTTAAAGTGCTGAGTAAATAGAAGGTGCTATATCAGTACTTGTAATAAACAGGACAGCTGAAAAAAACATAAGGACTTCATAATATTTATTTAGTAACTTAAAATCACAAATGTTTTAGATCCAACCACTAAGATTTATACTGTTTTGTGCAAGCAGAACCTGAAATAGTTAATGAGAATGTTAATTCTGACCATGGCAACATTTACTGGGAATACTTTTACTTCCATGTTGAGGGATCTGATCACTGATTGGTTAGTAACCTCATATCTCAATCTTTTATACAATATTGATCATTTAAAAATTATTTTTAGATTAACCATTTAGAGATCTGGATCTGTACCCCATCTCATGCAGTTAGTTCCAAATCCCCAAGGTGCAGGGATGCCCCCCATTCAAGAACTCCTGCCTTAAGTGGCAATAGCAAGTACCACTAGCCTGAAGGAATGTTTCTAAGAGCAGACCTAATTTTATTTTCCTACCCACATTGGGAGAGTATGATAACCCTGGGATTCTTGATAACTTGGCACACATCTCCCTAAAAATAACTGGTGAAGGGATATGTGAACTGTTATGGAAAAATCAAGCATAGACATACATGGCAACCATCTCCTTTTTAAAATGATGGTTGGGGAGATGCCTGCCTGTCATAACGTTGTCTAATACCTGACAATGGCACAATCTGTTCTTCTGATTCCCCAATTTTCTACATGGAAAAATTAAGGATCTGCCCACCCACAGGGAGATTACTAGATATATTCAGAAATACACAAAAAAACCTTCTGTGGTCATAGGTATTGAAGTAGCTTAGAACACAAACTACGTGATTGTTTCAATCAATACTCAAAATCAGGACCACTACGTGCCAATACTGGACCACCTTTATATTATGCATAGATATAAGATTTTAATCAAGAAATGTGCAGTCAGATGTTCATTTATTTAAAACAGACAATAGATATCAGAGGGTGTTTATTGCAGTGCAACGCCCTCTGGTATTTAATGGCAATGCAAGATGTGTAAACCTGTCCATACACTAGAAGATGGTCAGATATACAGGAATTCTCAAATTGTCCCCATAGCTTTCTTGTTGCCAAGAACCTGCATGCTTCTCTATGCATGAATAGTGCCCACTGGTGTGTAGCCCTATGGATAAGCGTTTGAGGGGTGTTGTAGTACACTGCAGATATTGCCAGCACAGTCTTGTCAGTGAGAATTGTGTTCATCTGACATTTTATAATCTGATTGCTATACCTCTCCATTGGGTCTTGACCCACAATGTTTGTGGGTGCCACACAGAAAATGTCACTAGAGCTGATTGAGAACTACTTTTATAAAAAGTCTATGGGTATGTATAGATTAAAGGACAAGTTCACCTTTTTGGAAAAATAAATAATAAATGCACATTTTTTACAGGTAAAAAAGTGCAATTATTTTTTTGTTGCCGGAGCCTGTAAAGCATTGCACCAGGGATCAGAAGATTGCTTGTAACACGCTCCAAAGGTGAACTTATCCTTTAATAATTTAGTAAAACATTATTGATTTTGTTTGCAGATTATAAGTACTCTTTGTGATGCTTCTGCCCAGATTTTAATGGCTTGTAGACCAATTCCCCCTTTATTAGAAAAGAGATAAGTGGAGGATACAAATGTACAAAATCCAAACAATGATTGTTTTCCCCTTTCCCTATTTAATTTTATTTTATGAGGTGCTATAAGATTTGGTGTGTTTGGGAAGGGGGGGGGTGCACATTAACACATTTTAACTTGTGTTTAAGTTGCATTCACATAACCTCAAACTTGTCGGTGGATCTAAATGGTTTCCCTTTTTTACACAAATGATTCAAAGGTTAAGGCCAACATTAGACAATATTAGCTTTATATTGTCCTGGAATAGAATTGTTAGTGTTTAAATGTAAAATCCGTACGGTTTCTAACATACTTTTTCTTACATTCTTTGCAAAATTTTAAAATAAAATAAATGTTGGACTGTAGCAGATGTGTGAAAAGTGTCTCCTTGAAAGGGGATAATAGGAGGGTTTTCTGTATGGGTGAAACAAACAAATGTATTGTCATGGAAGCTGTGAAATTATAATGAGCAGGGGGCACCTGAGAATATCTAAACACAAGTGCCCATAGAGATGGTGGACACACCTATACCAGGTCTAGCTATTCAATAGTCAAAAGTTTGTAATGTAAACAAGAGTAGGAGAGCATTACCACATGCTGATTGCCCCCAGCTGTGTGCTTCTATCAGAAGATGGACAAGTGTCCATAGAGATGGTGGGCACACCTATGCCAGGCCTAGCTATTCAATAGTCAAAAGTTTAGTAGGAGAGCATTACCACATGCTGACTGCCCCCACATGTTGACTGCCCCCAGCTGTGCAATTCTATCAGGACCTGGACTTGACTGAGAAGATATTTGATTTCATTTATTTACTCACTAGATGTCTCCTGAATGACCATACTTCCCAGTAAATACAGGAAATTTGAAGCATTCGGCACCAGAGATTTTATGTCTAGGAGGTGCTGTGAGATCAGTTTTTCATTATAATTTCAGAAGGGGCAAACAAATATATTGTCATGGAAGCTGTGAAAGTATAATGAGCAGGGGGCACCTGAGAATGTCTAAACACAAGTGTCCATAGAGATGGTGGACATACCTATGCCAGGCCTAGCTATTCAATAGTCAAAAGTTTAGTAGGAGAGCATTACCACATGCTGACTGCCCCCACATGCTGACTGCCCCCAGCTGTGGAATTCTATCAGAACCTGGACTTGACTGAGAAGATATTTGAATTCATTTATTTACTCACTAGATGTCTCCTGAATGACCATACTTCCCAGTAAATACAGGAAATTTGAAGCATTCGGCACCAGAGATTTTATGTCTAGGAGGTGCTGTGAGATCAGTTTTTCATTATAGTTTCAGAGGGGCAAACAAATGTATGGTCATGGAAGCTGTGAAATTATAATGAGCAGGGGGCACCTGAGAATGTCTAAACACGAGTGTCCATAGAGATGGTGGACACACCTATGCCAGGCCTAGCTATTCAATAGTCAAAAGTTTAGTAGGAGAGCATTACCACATGCTGACTGCCCCCAGCTGTGCAATTCTATCAGGACCTGGACTTGACTGAGAAGATATTTGAATTAATTTATTTACTCACTAGATGTCTCCTGAATGACCATACTTCCCAGTAAATACAGGAAATGTGAAGCATTCGGCACCAGAGATTTTATGTCTAGGAGGTGCTCTGAGATCAGTTTTTCATTATACTTTCAGAGGGGCAAATAAATGTACTGTCATGGAAGCTGTGAAATTACAATGAGCAGGGGGCACCTGAGAATGTCTAAACACAAGTGTCCATAGAGATGGTGGACACACCTATGCCAGGTCTAGCTATTCAATAGTCAAAAGTTTGTAATGTAAACAATAGTAGGAGAGCATTACCTCATGCTGACTGCCCCCACATGCTGACTGCCCCCAGCTGTGCACTTCTATCAGAACCTGGACTTGACTGAGAAGATATTTGAATGAATTTATCTGCTCACTAGATGTCTCCTGAATGACCATACTTCCCAGTAAATACAGGACATTTGAGACATTTCGCACCAGCGATTTTATGTCTAGGAGGTGCTGTGAGATCACTTTTTCATTATAGTTTCAGAGGGGCACAAACATAGATAAATGGATATATATTCTAATTTAGGACCTGTATAAAATATATATCCAGTTATGAACAGTTTAGTACATTTCCATAACGAGCTTTTTATTTTCAGTTTACAAGGACTCTGCACATATAGCAGGTCACTAATTAGATCAGCAATTCAGTGTCCCTTTAGCTTGTCAATTGCCTGTAGGGATATTAGAAAAAAAATGGATATTCACTGTTTGCTTGCAGAAAAACATGATTAATTGAAAAGGGGGTATTGTGCTAGCACTGAAAAAGAAAACTCCTAAAATAGGGAGCATGAGACCATTCAACCCCATCAAAAGCCACCTTAGTTTTTTTTTCTAGCCATTGACTCCAATGCATTTTGCCATGATTTATTTACATAAATTACATTATTATTACTTATTTATAAAGCAATGAATGATTGATTCTCTAGATTTGACATTGACCACACTTGTGTAACATAACAATATGTCACTACATACACCCAGACAAGCCACATTTGTCATCATGGGCCCACTTCTGGATTTCCTTTCCTTTACCTGGAAATCCAAGTCTTGGTGATATCACTTTTCTAATCCATTTAAACCTAGCCCCAGCTGAAGTATTGCTTTTAGTTTTGGATAGTGTCAGATTTTTACATATGTTTTTGACTACTATTGGGCAGATTTTCCCCCACTTCCAGTCTCATGATGCCTTTACTAGAAGTGGGATAAGAAGGCAGAGACAGCAATATTGTGCTAGTTTCTAGCACTTCAGTCTGACAATGTGTTTCCTTTTGTTTTCTTATTGGAGAGCTTTCTTCACTTGACAGGAACTGATGGGAATTAATGTCTATGGGCACTTAAAGATGAATAATATAGTAAAATGTTAATGATTTTGTTTGCAGATTATAAGTATTTTTCATAGAAGTTCTACCCCTATTCATCTCTATCTAGATTTAAACGGCTGTTAAACAATTATTCCCCTGTATCAGTGAAGAGATAAATGGAGAATAGAAGTGTACCTTGGGTACCTATACTGTAAATATGACAAAGGCCAAGCATAGTAATGAACTTGTAAAAGACTTCATAACAAATATATTTAAAAAAAGTAATGTGTTTGAAATATTGAAACATTAGTTTTAACATGTTTAGGCTGCATTCAAATGAGCTGAAAATGTACCACTTTTGGCAGAGGGTTACTGATTTATAACTAAAATTGCAGGTCACTCTGTAAATACAATATTGGCTATAATTTGTGTGAAGAATTCTTTCTATGGAGTATGAAACATCAGGAACTGGTGCAATTTGTATAGCTTCTGTCAAATGATCACTAGACTTGATTCAACTATGTTACTTGAAAAAAAAAAATCTATAATGCTATGAATGATTCTATATCTCACTTTTCTGCTAAATAAGATTTTTGGTCAACCAATCATCGTTTTATGTCTCAACCAGATTTTCTGATTTTTCTGTAACAGTATTTAGGGGTCCACAAGCTGCCAAAGTCAAACAATCCCAGCTCAGGAACTTGTTGGGTTCTACACCTGACTGCCCTCTCCCCTTATCCATCCCAAGGGGTGTAAGGTTACTCACATTGTCCTTCCTGATGGCTTTATAGGTTGGTGGCAATTTTATTGCGCAGAGCAGGCAAGTATAGACATGTTTGGTATCTTAAAAACAAAAAATCCATTTACCACCACTTTAACAAAGCTTATCATAAATTTAGGTGAGCTCAAAAATCCCTTCAGATAATTAACCCACAGAACATGTAAATCTACATTTGTACAACAACAACAACACCCTGGGAAATGGCTGTTTGTTGTTATTTTGAGGGGACCGAAGATTTACACTGTTATACAAGCTGTACACTCACTACTTTACATTGTACAATTACCCGCAGAAACCTTCACAACTTTAAGCCTTCTCTTTTCTACCCTGCAACTGACTGCCTCTATGACAGAATCTCTCACCTGTCCTGCCCTGACCTGGCCACTGCTGTCTACAACAGTTTGCTTTCATCCACATTAGACTCACTTGCTCCTCTAACCACATGATGCATCAGGCCCCGACCATTACAACCTTGGCAGACTGACGACACCAGAAATCTTAAGAGACATAGTCATGCGCTGGAGCGAATGTGGCTAAAACCAAATCACACCAAGCTTTCACCCTATATAAATCTGCTTTGTTAACATACAATTCCTCCCTCCATGCTGCCAAACAAGCCTACTTTGTCACTCTCATCAATAGCTTGTCATCCAGTCCTTGTCGACTCTTCTCTACTTTTAACTCTCTACTTTCTCCACCTCCACCCAGTAACTCACTCACTGCTTACGAGATTGCCAATCATTTCAAAAACAAGATTGATACAATTTGTAGGGGCATCTCTACTGCACAGACAACCATCCCACTTGGCATACCTTATACTAAACCTCCATCAACACTTTCCTCTTTTGACCTTGCTACTACTGAAGAGGTCACTAAGGTTTTCTCATAAGCCCGTCTCACTACCTGCCCCCTGGATCCTGTCCCTTCACAACTACTACAGTCACCCTCTTCTTCTATCCTATGCTCCCTCACTCACATCTTCAATCTCTCCCTCTCTAACGGTGCCTTCCCCACCCCTCTAAAGCATGCACACATCACTCCCACACTTAAAAAGCCCTCCCTGGACCCCTCCAACCTGAACAACTTAAGACCCATCTCCCTGCTGCCATTTACCTCTAAACTCTTAGAACGCTTAGCCAACAATCGCCTGAGCTCCTACCTCACTGACAACAACCTTCTTGACCCTTTACAGTCTGGCTTTTGCTCACTACACTCCACTGAAACTACGCTACTAAAACTCACTAATGATCTACTAACTGCTAAAACCAATGGCCACTATTCTGTACTCTTATTACTTGACTTCTCTGTTTCTTTTGATACTGTTGACCATCCCCTCCTCCTAAAAAAAAAAAACTCCACTCTCTTTGCGAGACTCTGCTCTCTCCTGGTTCTCCTCCTACCTATCGCAGCGCTCCCTCAGGAGTTACCTATAACTCTGGCTCCTCCTTTCCACTCCTTCTTTCTGTAAGGGTCCCTCAAGGTTCTGTCCTTGGACCCCTTCTCTTCTCCATCTACACCTCCTCCCTTGGTCACTTGATAAACTCCCATGGCTTTAAGTATCATCTCTATGCTGATGACACACAAATCTATCTTTCTACCCCTCACCTCACCCCTTCAGTCTCCTCCTCACATTACTAACCTACTAAGTGACATATCAGCATGGATGTCACTCCACTTCCTCAAACTCAGTCTTTCCAAAACTGAGCTCTTAGTATTCCCTCCAGTCCATGCCCCCTCCCCTGACTTCTCCATCAAGATCAACAATACAACCATCAGTCTCTCCCCTCATGCCAGAGTACTAGGTGTAATCCTAGACTCCCATCTATCCTTTCAGCCCCAAAACCAATCACTGTCCAAATCATGTAGACTTCACCTCCACAACATCTCCAAGATAAGGCCATTCCTAACCTCGGAAACCACTCAGCAACTTATTCACTCCCTTGTTATCTCTCACCTTGACTATTGTAACTCCCTCCTCATTGGCCTACCTCATCACAAGCTATCCCCTTTTCAGTCTATCATGAATGTTGCTACCAGACTCATCCACCTTACTAACTGTTCCGTATCTGCCACCCCTCTCTGCCAATCCCTCCACTGGCTTCCATTGCCCAACGGATAAAATTCAAAACATTAACAATAACATATAAAGCCATTTATAACTCTGCCCCAAATTACATCACCAATCTTGTCTCCAAATATCACCCAAACCATACTCTCCGCTCCTCGCACGACCTCCTGCTCTCTAGCTCCCTTGTCTTCTCCTCCCATGCTCGTCTCCAGGACTTCTCCGGAGCTTCCCCCATCCTCTGGAACTCTCTAACCCAATTTATCAGACTATCGCCTACTCTGCTCACTTTTAGGCGATCTCTGAAAACCTATCTTTTCAGGGAAGCCTATCCTGCCCTCAACTAATAATGGAATCTTCTACTCTTCCTACCAGTCCATCCCCCACAGTTATTACCTTTTGTACCACTAGCCCCTCCCTCTTAGATTGTAAGCTCCAAGGAGCAGGGCCCTCCTATCCCTCTTGTATTGAACTGTAATAATGCTGTATCCTCTCCCATTATATTGTAAAGCGCTGAGCAAACTGTTAGCGCTATATAAATACTATATAATAATAATAATTGTAGCAAAGGGTCATTTCTTCAGTGTTGTCACATGAAAAGATATAAAAAATATTTACAAAAATGTGAGGGGTGTACTCACTTCTGGAAGATACTGTGTGCATATACATTTTTTTTCTTGTGTTTTTTTTTTATCTCCTACGACAATCAATATAATGGTAAAGAGAGTAGAAACTATGCTATAATGTGTTTCTGTGATTAATCATTTGAGCCATCAGTGTAACTTTCATGCAGCCTTAAAGTGTGTTTTTGTGTGGCTGTTTTGTTTTTTTGTTTTTCTCATGACTTGCATGTTTATGCATTTTAGCTTTGCTTTGTAAATGCAATTTAATATTCTCCAAAGGGTGGCAATTGTGCAGTAACTTTCCCAGGTAATCAACTGCTGTGATAAAATTCATTGGCCATACCTGAAAAGGGAAAGAATATTGTCTCTGATGTGGTGGGGGGTTTTTTCCCAGTAGTTTTGGGGTTATTTTTTATTTGGTGGCAGGAGTTATTTAAAACCCTTGTTGGCAAATAGAACCTACTGGGGGGATTTCACTTCCTTTCCTGAAGTCAATAATAGAGGATGTAAATGTTAACCATTTGTAGGCAGAGACTGATATTACTGTTGTGGGTTTAGTAACAATTTTTCAATCTGTGTTGAAGGAGAAATAAGAGGCAGAGCAAAAATAGATGAATTACACAATACAAAAGGTATAACCAATACTTAGAATTTATTGCATTCTATACCTGGTGCAATGATTGCATTGACACTATAGATACAAACGCATGGAGACAGCAACATGAATTGTAGGTGGGCTAGTTGCTTTTCAAAGAGGTAGTGATGAGGCCCGGTGACATCACAGTGCAAAGTTCAATGCTTGTCCCTGTTCCTTCCAACTCACCACTTCAGTAATATTTTTGAGATGATGGTGATGATTTGAGCTGGGCAGGGAGAAGCTCTGCAACTATTCTCCTCCTTTTAGGACAATAATTGAGGTCCGTTTAGACGTCAACTTCAGAGCTTAGGTAATGCTGGTATCTTTCAAAAGAAGCACTGCTGAGATTTTCACTAAAGCAAATTCAAGAGCCGCAATAATTGATAACAATGCATTCTATGTCACCGTGGTTTTCTATGATGATTACTTCATCTTCACTCTCCAGCACAATGACTTCTACCTCACTGTCCTTTGCTTCAATACCCTCCTCTTCCTTCTGCTCCACAAGATCAATGGTTTCTTGGGTGGCATCTTCAAAGTTCCAAGGAAAATGAAGAAAACAAAAATGAAAATGAAGAACAACTCCGACTTGGTTCCTGCAGCTGGGGTCTTGGGCAAGAAGTACGTGAAATAAATCTTGAGCCCTCCTGCTGACATTCTCCCAACCCCTTGGTGGTGGAACATGGTCAGAGTTGTTCTGCCAGTAAATAAACTTTTGAAACCATAGATCTTGAACTGAAGCTGTTTGCCATGGATAGTTTCCAGTGAGTAGAACATACAAAACAACACCAAGGGCCCAGATGTCAACACTAGGATCCATGACAATTGTCTCATTGTGCTTCAGTTCACAAAGTTCAGGAGACATGTATGCATTCAGGGGTGCCATTGATGGAACAACTGTACCAGCAAATTGAGTTAATCCAAAGTCACTTAGTTTGACATTATGACATCTGTTGTCCATAAGCAAAATGTTGTCCGGCTTTAGGTCCCTATGCACCAGGTTTTTGCTGTGCATATATTCAAGAGCCTGGGTAATTTGTAATGCACATCGTTTGATCAGTGTTTCTGGAATTCCTACCTGGAAAAGTTAAAACAATTATATGAAATTTCGCTTTAAAAAAACACTATTCTTTTACTAAAAAGTGACATTCAAAAATATCAAATTCAATACAACGTTTGTTACTTTTTTAAATCTGCAGATGGAATTATATGTGAACATCAGTGCAACCAATCTCCAACTACTTCAGCAATAATTTGGCAATGTAGGAAATATGGGAGGTCTAACTGGTTCTAAATTTTACCTCTGGCTTAAAAACCGGACTAACCCTTCATATATAATGGTGAAGGATCACAACCTGTATCATGATTTTTATTGTCTGTGTGCCCACTAGGAAGTGAGGTGGAGAAGGAGGGATGTAATCTCTATTTTTGTCTTTCTGCTTTTAAAGACAAAATTAATGGCAAATACAAATTTTACAGTTGTCACAGAACAAGAGGTGAGGGAAAATCTTCCAATGGGGACAACTGTTTAAGAGGGGAATTCCTACTACCTCCTGTTCCAAATTCTTGATTGAATTAAGGAAAATCTTGCCCAGATGGTGCAGAGAAAATTGCCAACTGGGGATTTTAGCCCTTCCTTAGTTTTCTCCAACCAGGCCAGCAATATTTGGTATAAATGCATGAAATATATAGAAAGTATCATCCATGACAAAACACAAGTTTCTATTAATCTCCAGGATCCCTAGGAATAATCTACAAAATTAGCAAGCAAATGCTGAAGTGTCAGCTACTTCATTAGCTTTACTTACCCCTGGCTGGATGATGGAGTGAAGAGATCCAGCAGGTGCCAATTCCTGGCACATCATGTAACAGTCTGAGGTTTCCAGAATTCTTGAATGGGTAGAGACTCCTTTCTGTTTGTGTCTACAGGTTCAGGTCACAATAGGTAGTAGGGAGTGGGTATGTCTTTATTGTCCCCAGTTTCAGTTTGCTAATGTTGAAATTTTGGCCTCTGAGGAAATTTGACATGTTCAAATTAAAACTTGGCAAGATTAACTCTGTTCAAACTGGTGTTGTAGAGGATGTCAACTATTGGTTGGAAATGATCAATTCTCACTACTCTGGTCTTGGTATTAAAGATCTTCTGTTCCAATAATTTATTGAAAAATTTAATCTCTTTAAAGTTTCATAAACCATTTTATGACTATAGTGTCACTCCTAATATATTGTACTACAGAAATCTAAGTAATATCTTGGTCAGTGCTCAGATTAGCCTGTGTACTGCTGGCTTGTTGGGTTGTCCACGGTTTTTATGCTAAACCTTGATATTCTAACAAAAGGTTATTCAAATATATATCTGAATGATTAGGCTCCTACTGATTAGTATCAACACCACATCCCTACTATAGAATATTTACAAATCATTACACGTTTGATAATTTTTATTTCAATGCAATCCTTGAACAAAAATGTACAAATCTAAATAACAAAGTATTGGTCAATGGTGTGTAATAAATATATTAACTAAAATAATCTATACAGTGAGGGAGCCTTGCTCAGTTCTGTAATACTAGAAGTTTTGTTTTCTTTTTTTAAAATAGAGCAAAACTTTTTTGGGGGGTGGGGGGATAGAGTAAGGCTACATTCACACTTATTCAGTTTGAGTTTGACCCGTTTCTGCATTGCATTTTGTGTTTTTTGCACCTGCGTTTTTGCCACATTTTTGCGATTTTGTTTTATTTTTGTTGTAGCTAGGCAAATTCAAAACACATCAAAAATGCACTACATGCTTCTCTGCAGCATTTCCACTGACACCTATAGAAGCAAAAAACACAACTTTTGGATGCACAGATAGAAATGATAAACTGACAAATATCCTAACCTTCTTTCACTCTATCCAAAACAAACAAAAGTTTTGCCTTTTAGTAATTTTTAAATTGTGTATACACTTTTGGCTACTTGGTGAAACAAGGGCTTTCGTTTAGCCATTTATAGGCTATTAACACCAAATCTCTATGCAATAACATAAAGCCTTAAACCCAAACTTGTAATGCACATTACTGCATATACTGTAGACCTAGTAAGGGTATGGCCGCAGGGTAAGAAGAGATATACTTTTATTCATATAGTTTTTTTTACAGTGGAAGTAAACCCATTTTGGTGTCTTTTACCTACAGGCAAGTCTTTAATAAGGCTTACCTGTAGGTAAGGTAAACTCCTGTGCGCATGCGCAGGGGTGTGAAGACATTGCGGCTTGCCAATCAGATGGCCACGGCTTTCAAACCCAGAAGGAAGGAAGACCAGGTGAAGATGGAAGCCTTGGGGAGCTGTGGCAGCACTCTGCTGGAGGGCTTTCTTTTCCGACAGGTCTCTCATAATGTGCTAGTATGCATTATGCTTTTAAAGTTGCACGGAGAAGATTTTTTTGAATTTTGTGGGCAGTTTACTACCACTTTAAAAACTGGTGTTAAAAGCCCTAAATAATGTCAATATTTGGACCAATTACTTCAAATTGTACTGCATTTAGCATCAGCTAAAAGCTACCCATGGTGATAGCAAGCACTTTTTTTTTCGTTTTTTTAAGTCCGCAAACGTGCAAACTAGAACGAAAAAACCCGTAAGTGATCACAAAAAAAGTGCAAGTGCGAACACCACACGAAAAAGTGCACTTAGGGGTGTGCTTTGTCCTACCCCCGAAGGGGTTGGACCACTACCCTGATCCCCCGGGGCACGAAGCTCCTGACGGGGACAAGGTTCCTATTTGGTCCTCCTGGCCAAAAGGCCTGGTGGACCACCGTTCCTTATGTCCAGCCGAAGCCGGACATCCAGTACTTGGTCAGGGGGCTCTCCCGAAGAGAAAACCCCCTAGGGATCAGGGGAGGAAGGAACCAAAAGGCCACACATCCTCCCCCTAGACTTCAGGGCAGGCCCGAGGACCCACACCCTCCATCATGTGAATAAAACACACACATAAGTAAAAAGTGACAAACGTGGGAGTGAAAAAATAAATTAAATAAATAAATATATCTCTAGCACTGTGTTTGCGGACTCTCTGCCTTCCCAGCCCCTGGCCAGACAAGGTAGATCCGTCCAAATCAGGAGGTACTGGGTCCTTCCTGTCTCCTCGGGGGAATTACTTCCAGGACCCCAGCTTAACTCGTGGGCTCCCCGGTTTCTGTCCCCCGGGTACTAGCCTTCTAGACCCCCATCATACCAGTGAGGGTACTATACAACAGTCATCCCCGCAAAGCTAGAATGGCCGGGAGCACCCCCACTGGACACTGATAAGAACAGGTTTTTTTTTAAATTCTTTTATTTAAAAAGTTAACAGTTTAACAAATCATAAAAAACATATCCATACAAAGAAAGTACAAGTTCCAACACATGCCATTAATCAAAATCAAATATGAAAAAGAACATACACTTTAACTTTAAGTTACAAAAAAACCAAAGCATATTTCCTACTCCCAAAAAACCCCCCAAAAAACAGGGAAAAAAGGGTTCAGAAAAAAACAATATTTTCACTTTTAATAAAGCATTCCAGAATCTCAAAGCTTCATCCAGAAATGCCCTTTTCCAGTTTTCATGTTTGGAACTTTGCCAAGATTCCTTCTTTCCTCTGACTCTATACACAGCACACTCCTATCACTGTCCCTTCACCCTGTAGATTTGTCCAGACAGCACTGCAAATAAAGCAAAAAAAGGTTTAAGGAAACACAGTCAAGTCGAACCTGAAGTCTTCATAAAAGGACAAGAAAAAAAAGAAGACCATCAAAACCCAAGTCACATCAGGACAGTACAGTAAAGTCATTACAGGACAATGAACGTACGTATACCTACTCATACCGTCCACAACCTCCAAGTTTTGAAATGCCACCTCCTCTCAGCCTCATCCGCCCCCAGTTTTAAGCGGTCATAATGACCATATCGATAAAGCCTTCCACGGACCATGGCCGTACACTCATCCACACTCAAACATTCCCTTTTATACACCAACAAATTCCTCGCATCCCACAAACACTCCTTCACGCAGCATACCAACATCCACAACACCCTTGCTTCATTCTTTCCCAACTTCCACAACCCATACAGCACCATCTCATACGTCAATCTCTTGATACCCGACAAACCCTCAATCATTCTCTCCAGCTTCTTCCACACCTCTTTCGCAAATGCACATTCCCAAAACACATGATATACACTTTCTCGCCCCATACACTGCACTCTCGGACATCCCTCGCTATCTGCCATCCTCCGTCTCCTCTGAAACACACGTACCGGAAGGCAATCATGCACACCCATCCACGCAACATCCCTCTGTCTATTCTCAACTCCAATCATGCACACATTCCTCCACGTTCTTTCACACTCCACAACCGTCAAACCACTAATCCACTCAGTCTCCTCCCTTCCATCCAACATCTTCATTACCTTCTTACAATCCTCCCACTCCCCTTTCTCCACATCACCCAAACCAAACTTCTGCATACCCCGTTCAATCCTTACATAAAACCAGGGGACATAGAAGCCCACCGGTCTCCGCAAATCCCACTCACACCATCCATACCTACGCAACACATTACCACCCACATATCTCATCATACACCCTGCCAAACTTTCTTTCTTACATAACCTCACACACATCCCCACATATCTTACCAACAAAAACCTCTCTACCCCCACCATACCCATACCCCCATTCATCCTCAGCTTCACAACTTTCTCCCTTTTCAATTTCTCCGCCTTTGAGGTCCAAAAGAACTCAAAGATTACTCTCACCACTTTCTTAAGCATCCTATCTTGCGCCGGGAACACCTGATACAAAAAGAGAAGCACAGGAATGACCACAGATTTAATCACCAAAACTTTTCCAGCAAAGGAAAGAGTCCTCAAAGACCAAAATCCAATCTTTTTCTTTACTTTAGCCAAAACATTCTCCCAACTCTCTCTTCCAAACAACTCACTATCATACCTTACTCCCAAAATCTTCACGCTCCCCTGACACACTCTCCATCCACAACCTCCAATCTCACCCCACCCCCCAAAAAACTTACACTCACTTTTCTCCATGTTAACCCGGAAACCGCTAGCCATACAAAAAATATCAATCAGCAACTTAGTCCTCTCTAAACTCCTCAAGTCCTTACACACCACAGTCACATCATCCATATAACCCATCACTTTCAAACACCTACCACCACTCCCCGGGACCGTTATTCCTGCCACACACTTCTCACGCATCAACATCCTCACCAACGGTTCTATCGCACAAATAAAAAGCACGGGGGACAGGGGACACCCCTGTCTCACTCCCGCCTTCACATTCACCCCTTCAGTCACCCATCCATTCACCTGCACTCTACTCACAATACCCCCGTACAACGCTCTCACCCAACCCACCATTCTATCCGGTACCCCCATTCTCTCCAATACTCTAAACAAAAACCCATGCGCCACCCTGTCATAAGCCTTCTCAAAATCCACGGCTAAAACCGCTACTCTCTGTTTCCTTTCCCTACAGTCACACAAAACATCCCGCAAACACACCATACTCTCAGAAATCACTCTCCCCGGCACCGCACACATCTGCTCCTCCCCAACCATTCTCTCAATCACCCCACGCATTCTATTGGCCAAAGTTTTAGCGATTAATTTGTAGTCCGTGTTCAACAAAGAGATCGGTCTCCAGTTCTTAAGGTCTCTCCTATCCCCCTTTTTATACAACAAGACAATCAAACTCTCCGCCATACTTCCAGACATACTCCCATTCTCCAACACCTCTACACACACCTCATGCACGCACTCCCCAATCATCTCCCAAAACGTTCGATAAAACTCCGAAGGCAACCCATCCAACCCCGGAGTCTTACCCTTCTTCATACTCCTCAAACACAACTCCAACTCCTCCAATCTCACGTCCTCACTCAACACCCTCTTATCATCCAAATCCAATCTCCCCTCAATCTCATCCACAACCTCCCGTTCCACCTCCACATCCCTCTTACAAGCTGAAAACAAATCACCATAAAACTTCCTCACTTCCTTCATTACTTCCACATTCCCACTCACCTCCCTCCCACCCTCATCCAAAATACTTACCACATCACTCTTACCCCCATACACTCGCTTAAAAAAAAACCGCGTAGATTTCTCATCTTGCTCTCTCACCACCATTCGAGCCTGCGCAATGATCGCCTTCCCTTTCATCACCAAAAACTTCCCAGCTTTCACCCTCGCTTCCACTATCTCATTCGCTACATCCTCCCCCCATTCACTCATCTCTTCCAAAAAAACCAACCGCTTCTGCCACCATTCATACTCCTCCCGCTCTCTCCTAACCCTTTCACACCCTTTCTTCACGAAAAACCTCTTCGTCCGCGCCTTCACCCACTCCCACCATTCAACTACACTACCAAACTCCAACCTCTTCCGCTTCCACCGCCCAAACAACAAACAAAACTCCTCCCTCACACTCACATCCTCCAACAATTCAACATTCAATTTCCACACACCCCTTCCATACGCATTCTCACTCTCCATACTCACGGTACAGTCAATACGGCCATGGTCCGTAAAAGGCTCCGGCTGCACCCCAAAGGAGTCCACGGTCAGATCCTTGGAGGAAAAAACAAAATCTATTCGTGACTGGACACTACGGTTCGCTGAACAAAAAGTGTAACCTTTACCCTTCCCAACATCATGCAGGCCAAAATCTTGACACAATTCCGACAAAAGCTTGCCGGATGCATCCGCGCAGGGGCTTTCCTTCAGATTACACTCCTGAATGCAGAACACATCCCCGGACAGCAACGCCAAATACTTCAAGATTGCCGCTTGTCTGGGTGCAGCCAAAATGCTCCTGACATTCAGGGAGGACAAAATTAGCTTCATTTTATCCTAATATGAAGGAAAGACACAAGTTAGTACAAAAAAAGCATACACCATCTTCACGTATCAACCTTCTTCCCTCTGCACTTCCGCCCAGCAGCCTTCACCCCTGCCACTCCCCCCATTCCCTTCCTTCCTCCCGGGGAAGTCTCTGAAGCTCCACCACAGGTTGCATCCGCTCCACCTGACCTCCACCAACCAAGATCATCCGTCCCAGATCTATACTCCGTAATATCCTGAGTCCCTGTCACCTCCACCTTCTCCACCTTCCTCCTCTTCAAGGTGTCCCGCGACACATCCATCTCCTCAGCCCTCCCACCTTCCACCTCAGAGGGCAACGCCACCGAAGGCCCTGCCAGCTCACCGCTCTCTACCATTGCGACCCGAGCCTCCACCAAAGCTTCATCAGACATGGGCGCCTGCACCACCCCCTCCCCAGGCGGTGCTAGCTCCGGCGCTCCAACATCTCCCCCAAGAACTGACATAGGGGTTTCAGCGATTTCACCCGATACGGGTACCACCGCCCCGCCACTACCACCAAGATCCGGCACCGGGACTACAGTGTCCCCCTCCAGCATGGGCACCGAATCCCCCAAGTCCTCAACAGACTCATCCACCGGCACCATAGTAACACTAGCCGGCATGGGTGTTGGCGCCCCGCCATCTCCAGCAGGCTCAGGCACCGGAACCACAGTGTCTCCAGCAACAGAGACCTCTGCACTCCTACCCGCCCCACCAACCACCTCCGCATATGAGGGCCTACTGATCCCAGCACGAATGAGCTGACAGGCCGACGCGAAGGCCTCATCAATCAACCTGGGGCACTGCCTGGCCAAATGGGAATCCCCCCCACACAGGTGACACCGCCTATTCTCGGGGCATTCCACCGTCTTGTGCCCGGGCCGGTAGCAATTACGACATACCTGTCCCGTCTCGCAACTGTCTCGGGTATGTTCAAAGGCAAAACAGTTACGACAGAACTGAGGCTGTCCTGGGTACCACAATACCCCACGATTAGGGCCGATTGAAAAGGCCTGAGGGGGGTGCACACACCCTCCTATCCCTCCCTCCTCTCTCTTCAGCTGCACATAAAACCTCCGCTGACCGTTGAAGGTACCAAAAATATTCGTTTGTTTCGCCCCACCAGATACAAAGGAACAATACCGTGAAAGAAAGGCCCTGATCTCTTCATCCTTTACATAGGGGTTAAACATCTGCACTGTAAGGGGCAGCCTTTGCTTGGTCTCACTACAAAGGAACCGGATCCCCGCCATCACTGGGTCACTAGCTTTCTCTTGACTCCTCAACAGGCATGTCTGAACATCCGCCATAGAAAAAAAGGTAAAGTCAAAAAAACCGCTAGTCGGGAAGGCCTGAACACAGAAAAGGCTCTCCAAGGGCATCCCAAGCAAGTCCATGACCAGCTTCTTTTGGACAAAGAAGAGCCCACAATCTGCACGCCTGTCCTCCGGAATAAACACCCTCACGGTGTTGGGTGCATCTGATGGCCCGGCCATAAATGCCCAGATCCTGCTTCACCAGCCCCAAGGGGAGGTTCCGCCAGGTGCTCGCCGCTCAGGTGTACTCAGAGAGCGCAACCCCCTATAGCAGCATCCCAGGCTTGGGGTACCTGGGAAGGCCGAGGGCGCAGGTCTCCCACCGACACCACCTTCCAGCTCACAACCCCGAGAGATCACAAGCCAAAAGGAATCGCAGTCCGCCACCGCCAACCCACCACCAGCCACCCTAGGGAGACTGATGGGGACGATCGCAACTCGTTGCCTGGGGACTAAGCCTTAGGCCAATAGCAGCAAGGGGGGGCCCTCCGAAGAGAGACGCTCCCCCCAAGGCCGACCCTCGGGTACCCCAGGCACCTTCTGACCAAGAAGCAAGGAGCCAAAACTACACTTGATCTTAGCCAAAAGGCCGAGAAGCGATAGCAAGCACGTTAATGCGGTTTGAAATATATATCCTGTATGCCAACTTTCCTCCCGGCAACCTTGGGACCCTCCTGCACTACCTGATGACTCACCACAAGGAATAGTGAGACCAAAGATGGCGCATTGTGGACACCCTTACACCATTTGCAGAGGAAAGAGACAGACACTGAGGTATAACAGTAATATAGAATATTATTAAATTAGTCAAAAAAGAAGCATCAAACATGAAAAATTGATAAGAATAATAGAACTAAACTGAGCAAATTTTATAGATCTAATTAGCTTAAAAACTGATTGCGCTTACATTAGCAAATTTAAGTTCCCATACCTACACAGATCTTACAATTTGATTGGGAAGTTGAAAATTACACATTTCCTTATTAATGTTGGCCTCACAGATGTTTAAGAATGCCTTCAAGCCTTGGTTAAAGGGCTGTAGGAGGACAAGGTCTGATTACCTTAAATAACAAAGGAATGTGATTATCTTAGATTGTAAGCTCCAAGGAGCAGGGCTCTTCTAACTCTCTTGTATTGAACTGTATTGTTGCTGTCTTGTCTCCCATTATATTGTAAAGCGCTGAGCAAACTGTTGGTGCTACATAAATCCTGTATATTAATAATAATTTGGACAAGGCAGACCACTGCTCTCCTTTTTTGTTTGCATGGGGGGTGGGTTGTCAATTGCTTACACAAGTCCAGTATATAACAGTATATAACACAAAGCTAGACTGGAAATATTTGTCTTGACCCAGAGCTTGCGTTAAGCATGTATGTATGTCATCAGGTGTACCATCCACGGAAAAGGAGGCCTGGTTCCTACTGCGGGCAGCATCCGGTCACCAAGTTAGACACTCAGGGGATGTCAACACTCACTCTGGGGTCACATCTGGCTCACTGGTAGGTCCAACGATGTCCAGCCTCCTGGTAGGTACTTCTCCTACGATGGTCCACCTTTCATGGCTCGCAAAATAACGAGCCACAAGGCAAAATGGTCCCCTTTTAGGGGATTCACCCAGCTGACGCCACTAACCACCAGGGAGCCATTAACCACCAGGGAAGTTGCAAGCTAACCTGGCTGATGCAGGCTCAAATTTGAGTTTTTTCCTTTCTTTGGAATCATATATTAAAGATGTGCTTCACTATCAATACAATTTTGTCTTGTGGCTCATTATTTTGCGAGCCATGAAAGGTGGACCATTGCAGGAGAAGTACCTACCAGGAGGCTGGACGACGTTGGACCTACCGGTGAGCCATATGTGACCCCAGAGTGAGTGCTGACATCCCCTGAGTGTCTACCTTGGTGACCGGTTGCTGCCCGCAGTAGGAACCAGGCCTCCTTTTCCATTGATGGTACACCTGATGACATACATACAACGCTCAGTTTGTATGTTCTTGTGTTAAGCGCATAAGTTTATGGAATCTTCAGGATTTTACGCTGAATTGAACATTTGAAGTTTTTATTTTACAAGCCTACATGGTTGTATCCACCACACATGGAACTTGGACATACTTTAATTGATGTTACTGTGTTTCAGCAGAGATATTGCTATTAGAGTTTCTTGATGACATTTATTTAGCGCTTCATACCTTGTTGATTTGTTTGTTTAGTTTAGAGGTGTTGAGGATTGCCCTGTATGATAGCTGCTGCCGTTTTTTGCTTTGCGCTCACTTACCTTATCATTTTTTGCGTTAAGCATGTGTCTGTGCTGATCATCGGCCATTCTATATAATGGAAGGACCCATGGCTGAAACAGCATCTTTAAGTATTCTTGTTATATTTTCTTTATTTGTCATTACTTGTGATAAATGTTTTACTTACAAGTATTTGTGTCATCTGTTTTTGCACATATCGCGTACAACCCCAAAACCCTAACAAAACACAATTGATGGTTTTAATTCTACCTATAGATCACTTACAACATTTTGGGGCTCAGAGTTCTTCCAAATATGCAGCTAGTATAACGAGAACATGTCAAGACAAATTGTGGAAGGCACTTTTGCCAATCGCAATCGCAAAGCTGATACCCCGGAGATTGCTCATTTAACTGCTTCCACATGCCCACCCTGATAAATTCCCTTTAAGAATAATATTGTAAGAAAAATGGCTTACTAACTTTTGCCTAAAAGTGACTTGTCTCGAAGAATTGCCTAGCAAATAAATCTGTATTGAAGTGGAAATAAAGAGGCAGAAAGAGAGAAAGTAGAATTACACATGATAGCTAGCTTTTCTGTACAAAAAAAGATATAAACCAGTACTTAGAATTTATCATATTCTTTACCTAAGGCAGTGGCTGCAACACCACAACACTATATATACAAATTACACAAGATAGCATTATGAGGAGAGCTTAACCATCTTTTCATGTCAGACTACATAAAAAGGTTTAAAAATCATGCAACGCCTTTGGAAAGAAATCAGATCCCTATGTATTCTGCAGTGTCATGCAATTACGATGTGGCAAATGTGCCCTATGGTAGCCACACAGCTGCATTTATACCAGATACACAGTGAGCAAATTAAAACAAAAAAAAAACGCAAGCACGCCTTACATGAAAATACAATTGACAAGGTCAATTTGTGTCAAACAGTTACAGCAATGTCTTCTATGTGTGATCACTGGGTCACACCTTCTTGCAGCAGTGTATCTGAAAATGTTCTCCTGCATAGTGCTGAATTTGGGGTACTTTGCTTTCCAAGGAGGTAGTGGTGAGGCCCAGCAGCATCACCAACACAAAGTCTGCTTCCAAGAAAGATCTTTGAAATAAGTACCAGCTTGAAGTGGTCTTGAGAATGCTTATTCCTGTTCCTTCCAACTCACCATTTCATAAATATTTTTGACCTGAAGGTGATGAATTGAACGGGCAGAAAGAAGCTCTGCTAACATCTTTAATTTAGGATTAATGGTTGTCTGATCCAGCCAACTTCCATGCATGCGGAGACAGCACTAGAGCCATAAAATAGCTTTTTTTTTGGTAAAAAAAGTCCCAAAACTCTGGCTTGTGGTGTTTTGCTGCGTTTTTCAGAGTTAGAGTGTTTTTACAGCTAAAAAACCCCTCTAGAAACCCACTAGTCCTGGGTTTTTTTCCAGCCAAAAAACATCCCTGCCAAAACACGTTGATTACAGCCTATGTGTGCATGGACACATAGGATAACATGCTGGGAGGTTTACTAGCTGTAGAAAAAAAGTCAAAAGCCTAAAACAGCCGCTGTAAAAACGACCCGTGTGAAGGAGAACTTAAAGTGGAGCTCCACCCAAAAGGGGAAGTTCTGCTTTAAGCACTGCTCCCCCACTCCCCATTAAGAATTGGCACCTTTAGGAAGCAGGGGGGGGAGCGGGTCCCCAAATTTGACAGGTACCCACTCCTACTTCCGGTCCAATCGCCTAGGTGATCGGAAACGGAAGGTTTCCTCCCTCCCTCCCTCCCTGTAGTCTTTTGGGACACGTGACAGGTCCCAGAAGACTACAGGACCATTCATAAAGTGCAGCGCTACTCACACATGCGCAGCGGGTACCCGGCTGTGAAGCCGCAAGCTGTCACAGCCGGGTGCCCACACTGAAGATGCTGGCCTCCTGGAATACAGGACGGCCGGTGGAACGAGCTGAGGGGACACACCATGGGACCGAGGGACAGGTAAGTGGCTGTTTTTTAAAAGTCAGCAGCTACAGTTTTTGTAGCTGTTGACTTTTATTTTTTGATAGGTCGAGTGCCTGAGTGCCCTAATGGTCAGTCCACCCCTGCCCTGTACCAAGCTGTATTTCTCACATGAATAACAGAAAGTTTGTATCCAATGCCAACAGAAGCATGCTGTTGTCCGCAGCTGGCCATACACAGTCAATTGTTATTAAAATTATAATTTACTTCTTAGCTTTCTGAAATGCAGTCCTACATACTTTTAGCCCAAAGTATATAAGGAGGGGACAAACCCTTCCATGCCCCCACAAGTGCTTTTGTCCCTTTTATTTATATTGATTTTTCTTAATGAAAAAATGTAATAATTTAGATGATGAAAGGTTTTAGTACATAAATAGTACAATTTAAATAAAGAGCTATACATCAGACCAAAAAGAAGGACAACTGAGGAGGAAAGAGGGACAGAAGGATTTGGTTTCATAAGAGGAAGAGCCTCTTTCAAAGAGGGACAATTAAGCTGCTTTCACACTGATCCGTTTTTGTTCAGTTAAAAAAAGCGAAAGAAAACTGTATCCCTTTAAATACTATGTGGCTCTTCACACCGGTCTGTTGCGCTTCAGTTGCATTTAAAAAAAATCCTGTTTGCAGCATTTTTGGTGCATGTTTGGTTCCGTGAAAAAAATAAAAAGCACCATAAACGCATCTTCCATTGAAATGAAAGGAAACCGCACCAAAAATTCATGCTAAAAATGCAACGCACCTGTGGAAAGTTCTCAAGCCCGGGTTCACATTATATTCAATGGTGCCCTTCTAATCAACTAAGCACAGTGTGATTTTGGAAAAGATTCCTGGTGGACTTCTGTGAATAAACATAGGGGCTGAAATTGCACTGAAGTCACATCATCATAGATAAGAAGCATTCCTATGCGACTTTGATGGATTCAGTACTTTTTTAATCCTCACCTGGTCACCATTCATCCATCTTGATACAGCTGCAACTTAGTAGCCTTACTTTCATTGATATATCGACCCTTCCCTTGATCGATCGATCTACCCTTCCTCCCATTGATCAATCCTTCTTTCCATCAATCGATCAACTCATCCTTCCTTCGTTCAACCCATCCTTTCTTCAGTCAATCTACTCTTCCTTCGGTTAATTGATGCTTTCTGCTGTCAATCAATCAATCCTTCCTTCCTTCCTTTGATTGATCAGTCCTTTTCTTGATCGTACCATCCTTCCTTTGATTGAACAATTGATCGATCAATTGAAGGAAGGAAAGCAGGACTGATTGATTGAAGGAAGCATTGAATGATTGATCAAAGGATAAAAACCACTTCAGTGTGAATCTAGCCTTAAAGCAGCAAGGATGACCGAGTAGGAGAGGTGAGGGTTAAAAGATAACACTTATCCATCACATTTGTGTAGGAATGCTTCTTATCTATGTTGATGCGACTTCTGTGAGATGACATATAAGTCTATGGAGCTGAAATCGCACTGAATCTGACTGTGTTCAGATTAAATATTTGTTTCCCATTACACACTACAGAAATTGTTACTGCTCCCACAGAAGAAAATACAGACAAAAGGTAATTAGTGATATTGTATATTTATTACTGAATTTTACATTCTGCTTGCAGTGTCTCCTATTCTCCAGAACGATGATTAGTCCAACAGATTCTATCAGGATCAGAATGACCCCCAGCAAGTAGATATCTGATGTGGATCAGTGACTGGAAATCAAAAAGTTTTTTTCTTTAGATACCTTTACCAACTTATTTCTGTGCTAGGAAAGCCTGCATTTCATTCCATGCAAAATATAGGGTAGGGATGCTGAATCCAAAAGGGAAAAACATGTTTGATTTCCAGTTCAAAAGAGGTAGCCTCCTGTTATGTGAGGTATCCCTGAGGGCCCCCATGACTGTTCAAGCAAAGTGTAAAACAATGAGAGTGCCACAGGTTAGTTCAAGTCCAGTAAAGGTTTATTAATCTTGGTAAAGAGTCAGAAGACAAAACCAACGCATTCAGGGGGTTCAAGTTGAGAGTCAGCTAGTCAGTTGGAAATTACACTGCTGTCATTGTGGTTTATGTCATATTATTGGCATGGTCTTATGACTTTTTACCCAGACTAAAATAGTCTTACTGGCTTTGAACGAACTGTTCTCATATTTCTACACTTTGTTTCCTTTCATTTAAATTCTCTGTCTGACAATCTGATGGATGTGTCTGGATTTGGGGGTTGCCAGGAGAACTTGCCTGACTGCATTGTGCCAAGTGTAAAGTTTGGTGGAGGGGGGATTATGGTGTGGGGTTGTTTTTCAGTGGTTTAGCTTGGCCCTTATGTTCCAGTGAAGGGAACTCTTAAGTCGTCAGCATACCAAGACATTTTGGACAATTTCATGCTCCCAACTTTGTGGGAACAGTTTGGGGATGGTCCCTTCTGTTCCAACATGACTGCACACCAGTGCACAAAGCAAGGTCCATAAAGACATGGATGAGAGAGTTTGGGGTGGAAGAACTTTACTGGCCTGCACAGAGTCCTGACCTCAACCTTATAGAACAGCTTTGGGATGAATTAGAGCGGATACTTCGAGCCAGGCCTTCTCGTTCGACATCAGTGCCTGACCTCACAAATGCGCTTCTAGAAGAATGGTCAAACATTCCCATAGACCGGGTGTCGGCAACCCGCGGCTCCAGAGCCGCATGCGGCTCTTTTTCATCTTTTCTGCGGCTCCGGAGCACACTGCCCACCAGGTGACAGGCAATAGGGTTTCAGTGGTCGGCAAGCCGCGGATCGTAAGCCACATGCGGCTCTTCTGTGTGCCGGGCGCCCGCTCCCCTCCCTCCTCTCGGGCGGCCGCCCCAAAAGTCAGGACTCTTTTAATCCGGCCCGCGGAGCGTGGAACATTAGCTGTCAGGATGTAGGCGGGGCAGCCAGGATGTAGGCGGGGCAGCGTGACGAACTCCTCTCACAGTCCGCCCTGAAGACCGGAACACAGCGCGGGAACACAGCGAGAGGAACGCGCGGAGCAAAGGTAAGTGAATTGAGACAATATGGGGAATTAATTACTATAGGGGGGATGAATTACTATGGGGGATGAATTATTATATGGAGGATTAATTACTATGGGGGATGAATTACTATGGAGGATGAATTACTATGGGGGATGAATTACTATATGAGGGATGAATTATTATATGGAGGATTAATTACTATGGGGGATGAATTACTATGGAGGATGAATTACTATATGGGGGATGAATTACTATGGGGGATGAATTACTATGGAGGATGAATTACTATATGGGGGATGAATTACTATGGAGGATGAATTACTATATGGAGGATGAATTACTATATGGGGGATGAATTACTATGGGGGATGAATTACTATAGGGGGGATGAATTACTATATGGGGGATGAATTACTATGGGGGATGAATTACTATATGGGGGATGAATTACTATGGGGTATGAATTACTATATGGGGGATGAAGCTAACTGCACGATCCTGTATATAGCATTAAGGTAAGAAACAATATATGCAGTGTCGGATTTGTTTTAAATGTTGCAATGGTTTTGCGGCTCCCAGTCTTTTTTTTCCCTTCGGAAACGGGTCCAAGTGGCTCTTTATGTCTTAAAAGTTGCAGACCCCTGCCATAGACACACTCCTAAACCTTGTGGACAGCCTTCCCAGAAGAGTTGAAGCTGTTATAGCTGCAAAGGGTGGGCCAACTCAATATTGAACCCTACTGAATAAGACTGGGATGCCATTAAACTTTTTGCTACTATATAGTGAGTGTTGTCACCACAGGACAGGAAGCGTGTTGCCAGCAGGATCATTGGGTGATAATAAAGGAAGATTCAGCAATATATTACATTTCCTAACATAATCTTTTTTCTTAATGTCCTCAGCTCCTGGAAACCAGTAGATGTAGCTATAAAGGGATTCCAAGTACACCATGGCATTAAAATAATGTTCCATTTTGAATGATGATAATGCCAAATGTGTACTAGCACTCTGTTCTGGATAGTGCTATCCAGTTTGCCAGTTTCTGGGGAGATTTTCCTTTACTTTCTGCCCCATCGCCAGGGGTAGTGTCTCCATTGGAAGATTTCCCCTGTTCTAGAGACAACCCAAATTTAGGATTTTTTCACTTTTGGTGATGATGGTAAACCAGATAAATAGAGAGGGTGGATCTTCATGACGGGGACACAGACAGCAATAAAAACCTGACAGGGGTACTAATCCCTCTCCACTCCATTCATAACTACAAAAAAGTGTTGCCTTTAGTTATACTTTAAGCCACTATATCATACGACCAGCCTAAAGAGTAGGCCCAGAATGGGGGGATTTATGGTTCTCCAATCTTCAGTCATATGGTCACCCATGTCCCCTTTTCTTTGCACAGGACTGAGAGTCAGCACAGTAGATCTACAGAAGTGAGAGCACAGCTGATCTACAGACGTGAGAGCACAGCTGATCTACAGACGTGAGAGCACAGCTGATCTACAGACGTGAGAGCACAGCATATCTACAGAAGTGAGAGTCGGCACAGAGAATCTACAGAAGTGAGAGTCAGCACAGAGAATCTACAGAAGTGAGAGCACAGCTGATCTACAGAAGTGAGAGCACAGCTGATCTACAGAAGTGAGAGTCAGCACAGATCTACAGAAGAGAGTGTCAGCACAGATCTACAGAAGTGAGAGTCAGCACAGAAGATTTACAGAAGTGACAGTAAGCACAGAGGATCTGCAGAAATGACGGTCAGCGCAGAAGGTCTATAGAAGTGAGAGTTAGCAAAGCAGATCTACAGAAGTGAGAGTCAGCACAGAAGATCTAAAGGAGTGAGAGTCAGCACAGCAGATCTACAGAAGTTAGGGCACAGCTGATCTACAGACATGAGAGCACAGTTGATCTACAGAAGTGAGAGCACAGAGGATCTACAGAAGTGAGAGTCAGCACAGAAGATTTACAGAAGTGACAGCACAGAACATCTGCAGAAGTGACAGTCAGCTCAGAAGATCTACAGAAGTGAGAGTTAGTACAGCAGATCAACAGGAGTGAGAGTCAGCACAGAAGATCTACAGAAGTGAGAGTCAGCACATCAGATCTACAGGAGTGAGAGTCAGCATAGAAGAACTACAAAAGTGAGAGTCAGCACAGAAGATCTACAGAAGATAGAGTCAGCACAGAAGATCTACAGAAGTGAGAGTCAGCACAGAAGATCTACATAAGTGAGAGTCAGCACAGAAGATCTACAGAAGTGAGAGTCAGCACAGAAGATCTACAGAAGATAGAGTCAGCACAGAAGATCTACAGAAGTGAGAGTCAGCACAGATCTACAGAAGTGAGAGTCAGCACAGAAGATCTACAGAATTGAGAGTAAGCACAGAAGATCGACAGAAGTGAGAGTCAGCACAGCAGATCTACGCAAGTGAGATTCAGCACAGCAGATCTACGCAAGTGAGAGTCAGCACAGCAGATCTACGCAAGTTAGAGTAAGCACAGCAGATCTACAGAAGTGACAGTCAGCACAGAAGATCTACAGAAGTGACAGTCAGCACAGTAGATCTACAGAAGTGACAGTCAGCACAGAAGATCTACAGAAGTGGGAGCACAGCGGATCTACAGAAGTGAGAGTCAGCACAGAAGATTTACAGAAGTGACAGCACAGAAGATCTGCAGAAGTGACAGTCAGCTCAGAGGATCTACAGAAGCGAGAGTCAGCACAGCAGATCTATGCAAGTGAGATTCAGCACAGAAGATCTGCAGAAGTGAGAGTCAGCACAGAAGATCTACAGAAGTGAGAGTCAGCTCAGAAGATCTACAGAAGTGAGAATTAGCACAGCAGATCAACAGGAGAGAGAGTCAGCACAGAACATCCACAGAAGTGAGAGTCAGCACATCATATCTACAGGAGTGAGAGTCAGCACAGCAGATCTACAGAAGTGAGAGTCAGCGCAAAAGATCTACGGGAGTGACAGTCAGCGCAGAAGATTTACAGAAGTGACAGTCAGCACAGAAGATCTGCAGAAGTGACAGTCAGCGCAGAAGATCTATAGAAGTGAGAGTCAGCACAGCAGATCTACGCAAGTGAGATTCAGCACAGCAGATCTACGCAAGTGAGAGTCAGCACAGCAGATCTACGCAAGTGAGAGTCAGCACAGTAGATCTACAGAAGTGACAGTCAGCACAGAAGATCTACAGAAGTGAGAGCACAGAGGATCTACAGAAGTGAGAGTCAGCACAGAAGATTTACAGAAGTGACAGCACAGAAGATCTGCAGAAGTGACAGTCAGCTCAGAAGATCTACAGAAGCGAGAGTTAGCACAGCAGATCTACGCAAGTGAGAGTCAGCACATCATATCTACAGAAGTGAGAGTCAGCACAGAAGATCTACATAAGTGAGAGTCAGCACAGAAGATCTACAGAAGTGAGAGTCAGCACAGAAGATCTAAAGGAGTGAGAGTCAGCACAGAAGATCTACAGAAGATAGAGTCAGCACAGAAGATCTACAGAAGTGAGAGCACAGCTGATCTACAGACGTGAGAGCACAGCAGATCTACAGAAGTGAGAGTCAGCACAGATCTACAGAAGTGAGAGTCAGCACAGAAGATCTACAGAATTGAGAGTAAGCACAGAAGATCTACAGAAACGTCAGTCAGCACAGAAGATCTACAGAAGGGAGAGTCAGCACAGCAGATCTACGCACGTGAGAGTTAGCACAGCAGATCTACGCAAGTGAGAGTCAGCACAGCAGATCTACGCAAGTGAGATTCAGCACAGCAGATCTACGCAAGTGAGAGTCAGCACAGCAGATCTACGCAAGTGAGAGTCAGCACAGCAGATCTACAGAAGTGAGAGTCAGCACAGAAGATCTACAGAATTGACAGTCAGCACAGTAGATCTACAGAAGTGACAGTCAGCACAGAAGACCTACAGAAGTGAGAGCACAGCGGATCTACAGAAGTGAGAGTCAGCACAGAAGATTTACAGAAGTAACAGCACAGAAGATCTGCAGAAGTGACAGTCAGCTCAGAAGATCTACAGAAGCGAGAGTCAGCACAGCAGATCTACGCAAGTGAGAGTCAGCACAGCAGATCTACGCAAGTGAGATTCAGCACAGAAGATCTGCAAAAGTGAGAGTCAGCACAGATTTACAGAAGTGAGAGTCAGCACAGATTTACAGAAGTGACAGTCAGCACAGTAGATTTACAGAAGTGACAGTCAGCACAGAAGATCTACAGAAGTGAGAGTCAGCACAGAAGATTTGCAGAAGTGACAGTCAGCACAGAATATCTGCAGAAATGACAGCCAGCGCAGAAGGTCTATAGAAGTGAGAGTCAGCACAGCAGATCTACAGAAGTTAGGGCACAGCTGATCTACAGACATGAGAGCACAGCAGATCTACAGAAGTGAGAGCACAGCGGATCTACAGAAGTGAGAGTCAGCACAGAAGATTTACAGAAGTGAGAGTCAGCACAGAAGATCTGCAGAAGTGAAAGTCAGCTCATAAGATCTACAGAAGTGAGAGTTAGCACAGCAGATCAACAGGAGTGAGAGTCAGCACAGAAGATCTACAGAAGTGAGAGTCAGCACAGAAGATCTACAGAAGCGAGAGTCAGCACAGAAGATCTACAGAAGTGAGAGCACAGCTGATCTACAGACGTGAGAGCACAGCAGATCTAAGAAGTGAGAGTCAGCACAGATCTACAGAATTGAGAGTAAGCACAGAAGATCTACAGAAACGTCAGTCAGCACAGAAGATCTACAGAAACGTCAGTCAGCACAGAAGATCTACAGAAGTGAGAGTCTGCACAGCAGATCTACGCAAGTGAGATTCAGCACAGAAGATCTGCAGAAGTGAGAGTCAGCACAGAAGATCTACAGAAGTGAGAGTCAGCACAGAAGATTTACAGAAGTGACAGTCAGCACAGATTTACAGAAGTGAGAGTCAGCACAGATTTACAGAAGTGACAGTCAGCACAGTAGATTTACAGAAGTGACAGTCAGCACAGAAGATCTACAGAAGTGAGAGTCAGCACAGAAGATTTGCAGAAGTGACATTCAGCATAGAAGATTTGCAGAAGTGACAGTCAGCACAGAAGATCTGCAGAAATGACAGTCAGCGCAGAAGGTCTATAGAAGTGAGAGTCAGCACAGCAGATCTACGCAAGTGAGATTCAGCACAGAAGATCTACAGAAGTGAGAGTCAGCACAGAAGATTTACAGAAGTGACAGTCAGCACAGATTTACAGAAGTGACAGTCAGCACAGATTTAGAAGAAGTGACAGTCAGCACATAAGATTTACAGAAATGACAGTCAGCACAGAAGATCTACAGAAGTGAGAGTCAGCACAGAAGATTTGCAGAAGTGACAGTCAGCACAGAAGATCTACAGAAGTTTGGGAACAGCTGATCTACAGACATGAGAGCACAGCTGATCTACAGAAGTGAGAGTCAGCACAGAAGATTTACAGAAGTGACAGTCAGCACAGATTTACAAAAGTGACGGTCAGCACAGATTTACAGAAGTGACAGTCAGCACAGAAGATTTACAGAAGAGACAGTCAGCACAGAAGATCTACAGAAGTTACAGTCAGCACAGAAGATCTGCAGAAGTGACAGTCAGCGCAGAAGACTATATAAGTGAGAGTTAGCACAGCAGATCTACAGAAGTGAGAGTCAGCACAGAAGATCTACAGAAGTGACAGTCAGCACAGAAGATCTACAGACATGAGAGCACAGCGGATCTACAGAAGTGAGAGTCAGCACAGATCTACAGAAGTGAGAGTCAGCACAGAAGATCTACAGAATTGAGAGTAAGCACAGAAGATCTACAGAAACGTCAGTCAGCACAGCAGATCTACGCAAGTGACAGTCTGCACAGCAGATCTACGCAAGTGAGATTCAGCACAGCAGATCTACGCAAGTGAGAGTCAGCACAGTAGATCTACGCAAGTGAGAGTCAGCACAGCAGATCTACAGAAGTGAGAGTCAGCACAGAAGATCTACAGAAGTGAGAGTCAGCACAGATCTACAGAAGTGAGAGTCAGCACAGAAGATCTACAGAATTGAGAGTAAGCACAGAAGATCGACAGAAGTGAGAGTCAGCACAGCAGATCTACGCAAGTGAGATTCAGCACAGCAGATCTACGCAAGTGAGAGTCAGCACAGCAGATCTACGCAAGTTAGAGTAAGCACAGCAGATCTACAGAAGTGACAGTCAGCACAGAAGATCTACAGAAGTGACAGTCAGCACAGTAGATCTACAGAAGTGACAGTCAGCACAGAAGATCTACAGAAGTGGGAGCACAGCGGATCTACAGAAGTGAGAGTCAGCACAGAAGATTTACAGAAGTGACAGCACAGAAGATCTGCAGAAGTGACAGTCAGCTCAGAGGATCTACAGAAGCGAGAGTCAGCACAGCAGATCTATGCAAGTGAGATTCAGCACAGAAGATCTGCAGAAGTGAGAGTCAGCACAGAAGATCTACAGAAGTGAGAGTCAGCTCAGAAGATCTACAGAAGTGAGAATTAGCACAGCAGATCAACAGGAGAGAGAGTCAGCACAGAACATCCACAGAAGTGAGAGTCAGCACATCATATCTACAGGAGTGAGAGTCAGCACAGCAGATCTACAGAAGTGAGAGTCAGCGCAAAAGATCTACGGGAGTGACAGTCAGCGCAGAAGATTTACAGAAGTGACAGTCAGCACAGAAGATCTGCAGAAGTGACAGTCAGCGCAGAAGATCTATAGAAGTGAGAGTCAGCACAGCAGATCTACGCAAGTGAGATTCAGCACAGCAGATCTACGCAAGTGAGAGTCAGCACAGCAGATCTACGCAAGTGAGAGTCAGCACAGTAGATCTACAGAAGTGACAGTCAGCACAGAAGATCTACAGAAGTGAGAGCACAGAGGATCTACAGAAGTGAGAGTCAGCACAGAAGATTTACAGAAGTGACAGCACAGAAGATCTGCAGAAGTGACAGTCAGCTCAGAAGATCTACAGAAGCGAGAGTTAGCACAGCAGATCTACGCAAGTGAGAGTCAGCACATCATATCTACAGAAGTGAGAGTCAGCACAGAAGATCTACATAAGTGAGAGTCAGCACAGAAGATCTACAGAAGTGAGAGTCAGCACAGAAGATCTAAAGGAGTGAGAGTCAGCACAGAAGATCTACAGAAGATAGAGTCAGCACAGAAGATCTACAGAAGTGAGAGCACAGCTGATCTACAGACGTGAGAGCACAGCAGATCTACAGAAGTGAGAGCACAGCTGATCTACAGACGTGAGAGCACAGCAGATCTACAGAAGTGAGAGTCAGCACAGATCTACAGAAGTGAGAGTCAGCACAGAAGATCTACAGAAGGGAGAGTCAGCACAGCAGATCTACGCACGTGAGAGTTAGCACAGCAGATCTACGCAAGTGAGAGTCAGCACAGCAGATCTACGCAAGTGAGATTCAGCACAGCAGATCTACGCAAGTGAGAGTCAGCACAGCAGATCTACGCAAGTGAGAGTCAGCACAGCAGATCTACAGAAGTGAGAGTCAGCACAGAAGATCTACAGAATTGACAGTCAGCACAGTAGATCTACAGAAGTGACAGTCAGCACAGAAGACCTACAGAAGTGAGAGCACAGCGGATCTACAGAAGTGAGAGTCAGCACAGAAGATTTACAGAAGTAACAGCACAGAAGATCTGCAGAAGTGACAGTCAGCTCAGAAGATCTACAGAAGCGAGAGTCAGCACAGCAGATCTACGCAAGTGAGAGTCAGCACAGCAGATCTACGCAAGTGAGATTCAGCACAGAAGATCTGCAAAAGTGAGAGTCAGCACAGATTTACAGAAGTGAGAGTCAGCACAGATTTACAGAAGTGACAGTCAGCACAGTAGATTTACAGAAGTGACAGTCAGCACAGAAGATCTACAGAAGTGAGAGTCAGCACAGAAGATTTGCAGAAGTGACAGTCAGCACAGAATATCTGCAGAAATGACAGCCAGCGCAGAAGGTCTATAGAAGTGAGAGTCAGCACAGCAGATCTACAGAAGTTAGGGCACAGCTGATCTACAGACATGAGAGCACAGCAGATCTACAGAAGTGAGAGCACAGCGGATCTACAGAAGTGAGAGTCAGCACAGAAGATTTACAGAAGTGAGAGTCAGCACAGAAGATCTGCAGAAGTGAAAGTCAGCTCATAAGATCTACAGAAGTGAGAGTTAGCACAGCAGATCAACAGGAGTGAGAGTCAGCACAGAAGATCTACAGAAGTGAGAGTCAGCACAGAAGATCTACAGAAGCGAGAGTCAGCACAGAAGATCTACAGAAGTGAGAGCACAGCTGATCTACAGACGTGAGAGCACAGCAGATCTAAGAAGTGAGAGTCAGCACAGATCTACAGAATTGAGAGTAAGCACAGAAGATCTACAGAAACGTCAGTCAGCACAGAAGATCTACAGAAGTGAGAGTCTGCACAGCAGATCTACGCAAGTGAGATTCAGCACAGAAGATCTGCAGAAGTGAGAGTCAGCACAGAAGATCTACAGAAGTGAGAGTCAGCACAGAAGATTTACAGAAGTGACAGTCAGCACAGATTTACAGAAGTGAGAGTCAGCACAGATTTACAGAAGTGACAGTCAGCACAGTAGATTTACAGAAGTGACAGTCAGCACAGAAGATCTACAGAAGTGAGAGTCAGCACAGAAGATTTGCAGAAGTGACATTCAGCATAGAAGATTTGCAGAAGTGACAGTCAGCACAGAAGATCTGCAGAAATGACAGTCAGCGCAGAAGGTCTATAGAAGTGAGAGTCAGCACAGCAGATCTACGCAAGTGAGATTCAGCACAGAAGATCTACAGAAGTGAGAGTCAGCACAGAAGATTTACAGAAGTGACAGTCAGCACAGATTTACAGAAGTGACAGTCAGCACAGATTTAGAAGAAGTGACAGTCAGCACATAAGATTTACAGAAATGACAGTCAGCACAGAAGATCTACAGAAGTGAGAGTCAGCACAGAAGATTTGCAGAAGTGACAGTCAGCACAGAAGATCTACAGAAGTTTGGGAACAGCTGATCTACAGACATGAGAGCACAGCTGATCTACAGAAGTGAGAGTCAGCACAGAAGATTTACAGAAGTGACAGTCAGCACAGATTTACAAAAGTGACGGTCAGCACAGATTTACAGAAGTGACAGTCAGCACAGAAGATTTACAGAAGAGACAGTCAGCACAGAAGATCTACAGAAGTTACAGTCAGCACAGAAGATCTGCAGAAGTGACAGTCAGCGCAGAAGACTATATAAGTGAGAGTTAGCACAGCAGATCTACAGAAGTGAGAGTCAGCACAGAAGATCTACAGAAGTGACAGTCAGCACAGAAGATCTACAGACATGAGAGCACAGCGGATCTACAGAAGTGAGAGTCAGCACAGATCTACAGAAGTGAGAGTCAGCACAGAAGATCTACAGAATTGAGAGTAAGCACAGAAGATCTACAGAAACGTCAGTCAGCACAGCAGATCTACGCAAGTGACAGTCTGCACAGCAGATCTACGCAAGTGAGATTCAGCACAGCAGATCTACGCAAGTGAGAGTCAGCACAGTAGATCTACGCAAGTGAGAGTCAGCACAGCAGATCTACAGAAGTGAGAGTCAGCACAGAAGATCTACAGAAGTGACAGTCAGCACAGTAGATCTACAGAAGTGACAGTCAGCACAGAAGATCTACAGAAGTGAGAGCACAGCGGATCTACAGAAGTGAGAGTCAGCGCAGAAGATTTACAGAAGTGACAACACAGAAGATCTGCAGAAGTGACAGTCAGCACAGATTTACAGAAGTGACAGTCAGCACAGATTTACAGAAGTGACAGTCAGCACAGATTTATAGAAGTGACAGACAGCACAGAAGATTTACAGAAGTGACAGTCAGCACAGAAGATCTTCAGAAGTGACAGGCAGCACAGAAGATTTGCAGAAGTGACAGTCAGCACAGAAGGTCTATAGAAGTGAGAGTTAGCAAAGCAGATCTACAGAAGTGAGAGTCAGCACAGAAGATCTAAAGGAGTGAGAGTCAGCACAGAAGATCTACAGAAGTTAGGGCACAGCTGATATACAGACATGAGAGCACAGCTGATCTAAAGAAGTGAGAGCACAGCGGATCTACAGAAGTGAGAGTCAGCACAGAAGATTTACAGAAGTGACAGCACAGAAGATCTGCAGAAGTGACAGTCAGCTCTGAAGATCTACAGAAGTGAGAGTTAGCACAGCAGATCAACAGGATTGAGAGTCAGCACAGAAGATCTACAGAAGTAAAAGTCAGCACAGCAGATCTACGCAAATGAGAGTCAGCACAGAAGATCTACAGAAGTGAGAGTCAGCACAGCAGATCTACATAAGTGAGAGTCAGCACAGAAGATCTACAGAAGTGAGAGTCAGCACAGAAGATCTAAAGGAGTGAGAGTCAGCACAGAAGATCTACAGAAGTGAGAGTCAGCACAGAAAATCTACCGACGTGAGAGCAAAGCAGATCTACAGAAGTGAGAGTCAGCACAGAACTACAGAAGTGAGAGTCAGCACAGAAGATCTACAGAATTGAGAGTAAGCACAGAAGATCTACAGAAACGTCAGTCAGCACAGAAGATCTACAGAAGGGAGAGTCAGCACAGCAGATCTACGCAAGTGAGAGTTAGCACAGCAGATCTATGCAAGTGAGAGTCAGCACAGCAGATCTACGCAAGTGAGAGTCAGCACAGCAGATCTACAGAAGTGAGAGTCAGCACAGAAGATCTACAGAATTGACAGTCAGCACAGTAGATCTACAGAAGTGACAGTCAGCACAGAAGATCTACAGAAGTGAGAGCACAGCGGATCTACAGAATTGAGAGTCAGCACAGAAGATTTACAGAAGTAACAGCACAGAAGATCTGCAGAAGTGACAGTTGAAAGGAATGATTTTCTTTTCCCCTCAGAGACCCCCGGTCTGTGGAGAGATTCCTGGTTTATCAGCAGAATTCTGGGAACACCCCTTGAACACGGAAATCACGACAGCTTATGTTCAGAGATGTTCAAAGTTTATTAGACATTAATAAGATTATATAGACTACAGATAATAATAAGGGAGGGGGGAGCGAGTTTCAAAACTGTAACTTGTAACTTTCCATCATGAGCTAACTACATGAAACATAACATATACATTTCTTGGTACAAATTGTTTTGGCTAACTTTCTGGAAAACAGCCAGACAAAGACATCGTCAGGGTCGTGTTAGCTTCTGTTGATACATCCTTGAACAACCAAAAACAGTTTCATTAAACTTTTAATATTCCTGCAAAAAGCTAACTTAATACTTAATACTTAAAATGGCGTACATAATACAAAATGGAAGTTATCTAGATCCTTTCAATCCCCTCTAAGATCATGAACATGATCTCAATTCTTTACATAGCCAGATAACCTTCATTTGTATTTTGCAGCTTTGTAGCTCTAGCAATGCAATATAATGAGCATTTAAAACATAGATATAAAGATAAAACAAAAAACAATATCATGACTATGCATACAGCGATACCTTTCATCCATGAAAAGATAGAACCAAATCCTGATCCTAACCAATCAAAAGGAGTCCATCCATCTTTTCCTATAGCTCTAGCTTCTTCCATCAAACCATCTACCTGTTCCCTGTGTTGCTTTATTATTTCATAATAATCTGGAACAGTCATTGTGGTATTATATATCCAAGTACAACATTCATAATCCTCTGTCATCTCACACAAACCTGTCAGAGCAGCACTCATACTTTCAATAGCTAATTCTTGCATCTCCAGCTGTTTTCTAATAGCTCTGGTCTCAGTATTTAGCAACCCTATGTCCTTAGAGTTCCTCTCCAGTATGTCATCAATAATGTTTGTGTCATTATTTATTTTGTTCATAAGTGTTATTCCCCATCCCGTGTAAGTAGGAAACCATGACCAAACCTTATCCCCTGTAGAGAATAGATCTACCTTTTCTTGTTTGGTTTCCCTTCTCTGTCTCAGAGTTAGTTGGTGTTTTGGGTATGTACTGGCTTTTACCTGGTGTTCCTTTTGGTCTATAGCTGCCATGATTGGCACTAATTGGGCTACATAGCACCAGCCCTGGACATTACTCGGTATCCAAGGGTAACAGATCTTACCACAACAGATATAGGTATTGTTTCCCAAGGAGATCGGCAATTTTTGTATTGCAGAATGAAATTCAGGGGTGACAACAAGTGTAAAATAAAAAAGAAGTTTTCCAAACATAGTTTTCCCCACATTATCTTGTATCCCTTCTAAACTTTCATTCAGGGTTTTACCATTTACTTGCCAGAGTTTCACAGAAGAAGTTCCATCCCACCTTCCAGGATCAGATATGTTTAATATGGACTGAGAGCACATTCCCCTTCCCTTGTGAGAAGTATTCCCCTGTCTAAAACACCAATCGGGGAGTTGAGTGACTCCCAGAGTTGGAAAAGATATGGTGGCATTAGAAGTAATATTGGTCAAACCAATACTTACATTCCCTTTTATTAACAAAAATATTTTGACTGGAGCGGCCAGAAGAGGAATTTCATATGTGCTAGGATGTAACTTACTACATATCCAACATTTATCATAACCTGACTTTTGAGCATAAGCATATTTAAACTGCATCATCAACATTTTTCCTGAAAAAGGATTGTTCTCTTTAAAACTTCTTTTTGACTTTCTTTCACTTTTGATTATCTGGGTCTCATTTAAATCTAGTCCTTGACCACAGATACCTTTTATTAGACCCAAGTCCTCAGGGTGATAAATACAGTTAGTTAGGATCCATACTGGCAGGAAAAAGAGCACAGTCAGTGTGCCCAATAGGACCCAGAGTTTCAAAGCACCATGAGGGGCAGTAAAAAATTTCATCTTCAGGGCCTTTTTCACTTACTTCACCCACTCTTCGAGGATTTTTCTCTCATACTTCACCTCCTTTTTCCATCTCATGTTTCTCAGGTGTTTGGTTCACCTTCTTCACTCGACTAGCATGGATTCAGGACTGGGAATTCTCCACCAGAACAGCCGTTCTGGTAACCGCTATCACCGTAGTAGGTGGTCCAAAGGGGTAGCCTTGCTTCTTGTCTTTAGCGAGTTGGCGGACCACTACGACATCTCCCACTTGGAAAAGGTGTGTTGATTCCTGAAAAGATAAAGGAAAAGTGCGAGCAACATTTCTTTCAACCTTATCTAAACTCTGAATCAATTTTCTCACATATTCTTGTTGTACCAGGTCAAAGTCCCCTCTTTCTAGCATAAGTGGCTGTCTAGCCCAAGGAGTGGGGAACGGTCTTCCCATTAATATTTCAAAAGGAGATAACCCTGTAGTCTTATTAGGTGTCATTCTTACCTCTGCTAGAATTGCAGGTAACATCTTCTTCCAGTGGGTATAGGTTCCTCCAGTGGCCTTCCTCAACTTATCCTTAATCGTCCTGTTCATCCTTTCTACTATACCCGAACTTTGAGGATGATGGGGAATATGAAACTTCCAATCTATCTTAAGTACTTTTACCAAATCTTGACATACCTTGGCCACAAAAGCTGGTCCGTTATCAGAATTTATCTGCAGCGGACATCCCCATCTAGGTATTATCTCCTGTGTGAGAATTCTGACTACAGTTTGCGCATCTTCTTTATTAGTGACAAATTCTTCCACCCATCTGCTGAACATATCCACCATTACCAACAAAAACTCTTGCCTCTGTCCTGTTTTTGGCATGTGGGTAAAATCTATTTGTAAATGGGTGAAAGGTGTAGTTGGGTACACTAGATGTTGGTGTTGTGATTTCTTTGGGTTCTGTGAATTATTCCTTATACATGTAATGCACCTGGAAACATATTCTTTCACCAACCTAGATAAACCTGTAATGTAAAAATCCTGCAATAATGTTTCACATGTTGTTTTCCATCCTCTATGTCCTAGACTGTGGTACTGTGCAATGAACAATGGGGCACTTGACATGGGAATGCATGGTTTCCCCTCTAAGCACAATAGACCAGAAGCTGGATCTAGTTGTGCTCCAGAACCATCCCAGTCTGCTAAATTGATTTTTGTAGCAAATTTTTGTAAATCTGCATACATCTGGTCATGTGGGGTGGTTGTGACGCCTGAAGTGAGCATAGGCATCTGTTCACTGGCTACCTGTTGTAATGCGGCTTCCTTTGCTACCTTATCTGCTAATGCATTTCCTTTGGCAATATGATCTCTGCGATTTGCATGTGCCCTGCAATGAAGAATGGCCAATGTTTTTGGTAACTGTATGGCTTTGAGTAGATCAGATATCAAAGAAGAGTGAGATATGGTTTTGCCATCAGCAGCAATGAATCCTCTTCTCTCCCAAATGACCCCAAAATCGTGTACAGCACCATGGGCGTACTTGGAGTCTGTGTAAATGTTGACATCCTGTCCTGCAAATAATTGACATGCTCTTGTAAGGGCAATCAGTTCGGCTGCTTGGGCTGACTGATATGGAATTGGCTTTGCCTCGAGTATTTTGTCAGGAAGTTGCACAATGGCATCTCCTGCATGGTAAATACTATAATTTGGCCTAGAACATGAGCCATCAACAAACACATCTGGGGCCCCATCAAGAGCCACAGCTGACATGTTGGACCTAGGGGAAGTGTCTTGCTGTATGTGGGTTATACAATTGTGTTCTGGTGCCACTTCATCCTGTTCCCCCTTTAGCCCCAGTAGGGCATTCAAAATTGGAACAGGACCTGAATTTGCTGAAGAATATTTAATAATCAAGTTGGGATCAGATAGAAGAATCACTTCATATCCGCTCAACCTTTGTGCTGACATGTGTTGAGTGTGTATGTTTTTCAGTAGTAAGGACACTTGGTGTGTGGTGTGTAGGGTACTTTCATGTCCCAATGTGAAAGAAATAGCCCTCCCCACCAGAATTGCGCACGATGCAACAGCTCTCAGACAAGCAGGCATGCCCTGAACCTGAGTTGGCACTACTTTGGAAAAAAAAGCTACAGGGCGGAGCTTGCCTCCATGTTCCTGAGCCAGGACCCCCGCCATGGTTGTACAATTTTCCCTAGCATACAGATGAAACATTTTCTTATAGTCAGGTAGTCCAAGACCAGGGGCCGTTACCATAGCATTCTTCAAGTACACAAAGGCATCAACCATTTCATTTGACCATGTGAGAATGTCAGGTGATTCTGAAAGTGTGGCAGACCTCAGAGTGTGATCATAGAATGAACAATCAGGTATCCATTGGCGGCAGTAACCAATCATACCAAGAAAAGTTAGCATGTCCTTTTTCGTTTGTGGGCGGGGCAGACCCACGAGAGCCGCAGCTCTTTTGTGACTGACACTCCTCTCACCATGACTTAGAATAAAACCAAGGTATTCAACCTGTTTTTGGCACCATTGCAATTTCTTTTTAGATGCTTTGTGACCATTCCCTGACAACCATTCTAACAGAGACCAACTATCCTCCTGACTGGCCTCCTGACTTGAACTACAAATCAATAGGTCATCCACATATATAATGAGGACCGAACCATTGGGAGGGGTCCAGGACCTCAGTGTGGTCTGGAGGGCAAGTGAGTAGACTGCAAACGAATCTACATAGCCCTAGGCATTCTACACCAGCTCATCTGGCAATTTTCAGAATATAAATACAAATAGCGCCCTTGTCTGGTGGTCCACAGGAACCGAAAAAAATGCATTTGTTAAATCAATTATTATTATTATTATTATTATTATACAGTATTTATAAAGCGCCAATAGTTCGCTCAGCGCTGTACATTACAAAGGGGGACAGAACATGTGACAGAACAATACCAATACAATGCAAAACATGAGGGGATCGAGGGCCCTGCTCTTTCAAGCTTCAATCACTGTAAAGTATTCTGCATCGGACGGAATGGAGGTGAGGAGTGATGGCACATCAGGCACTATTGGGGCTAATGGAACTACCAAATTATTTATGGCCCTCAAATCTTGTACAAACCTGTAAGAGCCATCCGGCTTCTTAACAGGATTGATAGGTGTGTTGTAAGGAGAAACAGTTTCTTCTACCTTCTGTTTACATGCTGTAGCAATAGGGAGGGAAGCCTTATTCTTGAAAACCCTTTTTAATTCTGTGTCAAGCTCCTCCCACATAGTTTCTCTCCCTTCTGTGGTGTTCAGTTTATAGGCAGTAGCCTGTGTATTACTTGGTTCTATGTGACTAATGCTTTTTACATTTATCCAATCCCAAGCTGGATTATTTCCCAGAATACCATCAATGATCAATCTCATATCTTCCTGTGTGTAATTTCTTCCTAAACATACCTTTTTTAAATAAGCAAGTGTACCTCCAGGAGATACTGTAGGCTTGGGACAATGTTTAACAATCTTATTAATATCTTCTAATTCTATGGGTTTTTTTAGAATTAGTTCTCCTGCTGTGAGAAAAGGTAGTGTCAATATAGCCAACTCCTTTCCTCCTACGGCCCCCTCATCTTCTCTTTTTCCCTCTTGTTTCTTATCCATGGATCTAAGCTGCATTCTAAATTCCTCCACCTCTCTGCCCTTTCTATGACTGGTGTCACTTCTTCTCCATTGACCATCCTTTTTCTGTAATTTTATTATATTTACCTGTCCCTGTTCTTCGTATTCCAACTCTCCTTCGTTGTCATTATTCTCTGTAAGGATGCCTTGAACTTGGCTACCCTCCTCTGGTGATTTTATACTAATGATCTGTTTGGGTCTAGTGGAGGGGCCTGGCTGTATTGGTTGTAGATCCGGGACGGGAAGTGGTGCAGGGACAGGGGCAGGGACTGGAGCTGCAGAGAAAGGAGCAGGGGCTGGAGGGGCATTAGGCTGGGGTGTAATCATCCCCAAACTAATCAAAAAATCATCATCAGCAGCATTTTTAAAACCACTTAATGAAGGATATATATTATACGGAGGGGGTGGGATTGGTGTCTGAACTGATTTCAGTCCAATCTTGGGTCTGCATGTCTTTTCAGATTGATGCTTTTCCTGGCATATTTTTAATGTATCCAATTTCAACTTCCTCTTTTGTTTTAAAGAGAAAATCAAATTGAACTTTCCCTTGCTATTATCAACCCAATACGGTGACCATTTTAACCAGTTTTCTCCCCCTTTCTTGGGAATGGGTCTGTACTCCCCATAGCTTCTGTCCAGCCTGCCATACAATCCACCCAGGGATTTATTAAATAATAGTCCGTCCCACAAACTCTAGCAACATAATCCTTACAATTTTCTCCCTTTTCTGGGGGACCTGGTGGGTAACTACCTCCTTGACCCATATTTAGACAGTGTATAAAACAATTTTAGCTTAAAATCTTATTTTGTTCCACACAACAAATTATCTTATACTTCTACGCAACAGAAAG
This sequence comes from Staurois parvus, assembly GCF_062004578.1. Lineage (NCBI taxonomy): Eukaryota > Metazoa > Chordata > Amphibia > Anura > Ranidae > Staurois > Staurois parvus. The sequence continues at coordinate 3,813,321 of NW_028318186.1, read as the reverse complement.
AAAAAGCAAAAGACAGATAAACCATAATCTGCTCCACAGACTTATTAACCTCTTGATAACTTCCCAAAAGTTATCTCTTCACTGTTTTACCAAAAACAGAGAACTGTGTTTACCAAAACACCTTTTTTTATATTATAGTGCACTATTTTGTAACTCTTACCAAAGAGTTAAGTCTGCTTTACCAAAAGCAGCTACAGGTTATCACGGGTCTATATAGACAATACAGAATGATTCAAGACCTTCCCTCAACACAGGGCAAGAAAGAGCTTTTAGTCATAAAAAGACAAAATGTTTACTTACCAAGTGAGGTGGGTGGTCATCCCGGGCCGAGCCCCCAGCTGAAAGGAATGATTTTCTTTTCCCCTCAGAGACCCCCGGTCTGTGGAGAGTTTCCTGGTTTATCAGCAGAATTCTGGGAACACCCCTTGAACACGGAAATCACGACAGCTTATGTTCAGAGATGTTCAAAGTTTATTAGACATTAATAAGATTATATAGACTACAGATAATAATAAGGGAGGGGGGAGCGAGTTTCAAAACTGTAACTTGTAACTTTCCATCATGAGCTAACTACATGAAACATAACATATACATTTCTTGGTACAAATTGTTTTGGATAACTTTCTGGAAAACAGCCAGACAAAGACATCGTCAGGGTCGTGTTAGCTTCTGTTGATACATCCTTGAACAACCAAAAACAGTTTCATTAAACTTTTAATATTCCTGCAAAAAGCTAACTTAATACTTAATACTTAAAATGGCGTACATAATACAAAATGGAAGTTATCTAGATCCTTTCAACAGTCAGCTCAGAAGATCTACAGAAGCGAGAGTCAGCACAGCAGATCTACGCAAGTGAGAGTCAGCACAGCAGATCTACGCAAGTGAGATTCAGCACAGAAGATCTGCAGAAGTGAGAGTCAGCACAGAAGATCTACAGAAGTGAGAGTCAGCACAGATTTACAGAAGTGAGAGTCAGCACAGATTTACAGAAGTGAGAGTCAGCACAGTAGATTTACAGAAGTGACAGTCAGCACAGAATATTTGCAGAAGTGACAGTCAGCACAGAAGATCTGCAGAAATGGCAGTCAGCGCAGAAGGTCTATAGAAGTGAGAGTCAGCACAGCAGATCTACAGAAGTTAGGGCACAGCTGATCTACAGACATGAGAGCACAGCTGATCTACAGATGTGAGAGCACAGCGGATCTACAGAAGTGAGAGTCAGCACAGAAGATTTACAGAAGTGACAGCACAGAAGATCTGCAGAAGTGAAAGTCAGCTCAGAAGATCTACAGAAGTGAGAGTTAGCACAGCAGATCAACAGGAGTGAGAGTCAACACAGAAGATCTACAGAAGTGAGAGTCAGCACATCAGATCTGCAGGAGTGAGAGTCAGCATAGAAGAACTCCAAAAGTGAGAGTCAGCACAGCAGATCTACGCAAGTGAGAGTCAGCACAGCAGATCTACAGAAGTGAGAGTCAGCACAGAAGATCTACAGAAGAGAGAGTCAGCACAGAAGATCTACAGTAGTGAGAGTCAGCACAGAAGATCTACAGAAGCGAGAGTCAGCACAGAAGATCTACAGAAGTGAGAGCAAAGCTGATCTACAGACGTGAGAGTCAGCACAGATCTACAGAATTGAGAGTAAGCCCAGAAGATCTACAGAAACATCAGTCAGCACAGAAGATCTACAGAAGTGAGAGTCAGCACAGCAGATCTACGCAAGTGAGAGTCAGCACAGCAAATCTACGCAACTGAGAGTCAGCACAGCAGATCTATAGAAGTGAGAGTCAGCACAGAAGATCTACAGAAGTGACAGTCAGAACAGTAGATCTACAGAAGTGACAGTCAGCACAGAAGATCTACAGAAGTGAGAATCAGCACAGAAGATTTACAGAAGTGACAGTCAACACAGAAGATTTACAGAAGTAGCAGTTAGCACAGAAGATCTACAGAAGTGAGAGTCAGCACAGAAGATTTACAGAAGTGACAGCACAGAAGATCTGCAGAAGTGACAGTCAGCTCAGAAGATCTACAGAAGTGAGAGTTAGCACAGCTGATCAACAAGAGTGAGAGTCAGCACAGCAGATCTACAGGAGAGAGAGTCAGCATAGAAGAACTACAAAAGTGAGAGTCAGCACAGCAGATCTACGCAAGTGAGATTCAGCACAGAAGATCTACGCAAGTGAGATTCAGCACAGAAGATCTACAGAAGTGAGAGTCAGCACAGAAGATTTACAGAAGTGACAGTCAGCACAGATTTACAGAAGTGACAGTCAGCACAGATTTAGAAGAAGTGACAGTCAGCACATAAGATTTACAGAAGTGACAGTCAGCACAGAAGATCTACAGAAGTGAGAGTCAGCACAGAAGATTTGCAGAAGTGACAGTCAGCACAGAAGATCTGCAGAAGTGACAGTCAGCGCAGAAGATCTATAGAAGTGAGAGTTAGCACAGCAGATCTACAGAAGTGAGAGTCAGCACAGAAGATCTAAAGGAGTGAGAGTCAGCGCAGCAGATCTACAGATGTTAGGGCACAGCTGATCTACAGACATGAGAGCACAGCTGATCTACAGAAGTGAGAGCACAGCGGATCTACAGAAGTGAGAGTCATCACAGAAGATTTACAGAAGTGACAGCACAGAAGATCTGCAGAAGTGACAGTCAGCTCAGAAGATCTACAGAAGTGAGAGTTAGCACAGCAGATCAACAGGAGTGAGAGTCAGCACAGAAGATCTACAGAAGTGAGAGTCAGCACAGAAGATCTACATAAGTGAGAGTCAGCACAGAAGATCTACAGAATTGAAAGTAAGCACAGAAGATCTACAGAAACGTCAGTCAGCACAGAATATCTACAGAAGTGAGAGTCAGCACAGCAGATCTACGCAAGTGAGAGTCAGCACAGCAGATCTACGCAAGTGAGATTCAGCACAGCAGATATACGCAAGTGAGAGTCAGCACAGCAGATCTACGCAAGTGAGATTCAGCACAGCAGATATACGCAAGTGAGAGTCAGCACAGCAGATATACGCAAGTGAGAGTCAGCACAGCAGAACTACAGAAGTGAGAGTCAGCACAGAAGATCTACAGAAGTGTCAGTCAGCACAGTAGATCTACAGAAGTGACAGTCAGCACAGAAGATCTACAGAAGTGAGAGCACAGCGGATCTACAGAAGTGAGAGTCAGCACAGAAGATTTACAGAAGTGACAGCACAGAAGATCTGCAGAAGTGACAGTCAGCACAGATTTACAGAAGTGACAGTCAGCACAGATTTACAGAAGTGACAGTCAGCACAGATTTACAGAAGTGACAGACAGCACAGAAGATTTACAGAAGTGACAGCACAGAAGATCTGCAGAAGTGAAAGTCAGCTCAGAAGATCTACAGAAGTGAGAGTTAGCACAGCAGATCAACAGGAGTGAGAGTCAGCACAGAAGATCTACAGAAGTGAGAGTCAGCATAGAAGATCTACAGAAGTGAGAATCAGCACATCAGATCTACAGGAGTGAGAGTCAGCATAGAACAACTCCAAAAGTGAGAGTCAGAACAGCAGATCTACGCAAGTGAGAGTCAGCACAGCAGATCTACAGAAGTGAGAGTCAGCACAGAAGATCTACAGAAGTGAGAGTCAGCACAGAAGATCTACAGTAGTGAGAGTCAGCACAGAAGATCTACAGAAGCGAGAGTCAGCACAGAAGATCTACAGAAGTGAGAGCAAAGCTGATCTACAGACGTGAGAGAACAGCAGATCTAAGAAGTGAGAGTCAGCACAGATCTACAGAATTGAGAGTAAGCACAGAAGATCTACAGAAACGTCAGTCAGCACAGAAGATGTATAGAAGTGAGAGTCAGCACAGCAGATCTACGCAAGTGAGAGTCAGCACAGTAGATATACGCAAGTGAGAGTCAGCACAGCAGATCTATAGAAGTGAGAGTCAGCACAGAAGATCTACAGAAGTGAGAGTCAGCACAGTAGATCTACAGAAGTGACAGTCAGCACAGAAGATCTACAGAAGTGAGAATCAGCACAGAAGATTTACAGAAGTGACAGTCAACACAGAAGATTTACAGAAGTAGCAGTTAGCACAGAAGATCTAAAGAAGTGAGAGTCAGCACAGAAGATTTACAGAAGTGACAGCACAGAAGATCTGCAGAAGTGACAGTCAGCTCAGAAGATCTACAGAAGTGAGAGTTAGCACAGCAGATCAACAAGAGTGAGAATCAGCACAGCAGATCTACAGGAGTGAGAGTCAGCATAGAAGAACTACAAAAGTGAGAGTCAGAACAGCAGATCTACGCAAGTGAGAGTCAGCACAGCAGTTCTACGCAAGTGAGATTCAGCACAGAAGATCTGCAGAAGTGACAGTCAGCACAGATTTACAGAAGTGACAGTCAGCACAGATTTACAGAAGTGACAGTCAGCACAGATTTACAGAAGTGACAGACAGCACAGAAGATTTACAGAAGTGACAGCACAGAAGATCTGCAGAAGTGAAAGTCAGCTCAGAAGATCTACAGAAGTGAGAGTTAGCACAGCAGATCAACAGGAGTGAGAGTCAGCACAGAAGATCTACAGAAGTGAGAGTCAGCACATCAGATCTACAGGAGTGAGAGTCAGCATAGAACAACTCCAAAAGTGAGAGTCAGAACAGCAGATCTACGCAAGTGAGAGTCAGCACAGAAGATCTACAGAAGTGAGAGTCAGCACAGAAGATCTAAAGAAGTGAGAGTCAGCACAGAAGATTTACAGAAGTGACAGCACAGATTTACAGAAGTGACAGTCAGCACAGATTTACAGAAGTGACAGTCAGCACAGAAGATTTACAGAAGTGACAGTCAGCACAGAAGATCTACAGAAGTGAGAGTCAGCACAGAAGATTTGCAGAAGTGACAGTCAGCACAGAAGATCTGCAGAAATGACAGTCAGCGTAGAAGGTCTATAGAAGTGAGAGTTAGCACAGCAGATCTACAGAAGTGATAGTCAGCACAGAAGAGCTACAGAAATTAGGGCACAGGTGATCTACAGACATGAGTGCACAGCTGATCTACAGAAGTGAGAGCACAGCTGATCTACAGAAGTGAGAGTCAGCACAGATCTACAGAAGTGAGAGCACAGCGGATCTACAGAAGTGAGAGTCAGCACAGAAGATTTACAGAAGTGACAGCACAGAAGAACTGCAGAAGTCACAGTCAGCTCAGAAGATCTACAGAAGTGAGAGTTCGCACAGCAGATCAACAGGAGTGAGAGTCAGCACAGCAGATCTACAGGAGTGAGAGTCAGCATAGAAGAACTACAAAAGTGAGAGTCAGCACAGTGTTGGGAATGCAACAGCATGTACTATAATGTACTATATACAGTATTCTGTGGTAATATCACTTGACCAGTAGATGGCACTGTACGCTAAAGGTTACTAGTTGTATATGTGTAAAACTTTCTGCTTTTTCCTCTTCTCTATCATCTCTTCTGGAAGTAATCTGTAATGTATCTGCTGTTATATGTCTGCTGTGCAATGTGCTCTGTATGTTTGTAACTTAAGCCACACAAGTAAAGGCTGAATTCTGCTATCACTACCAGTGTCTTCTATAACACATAACCAACAGGTTATGGGCCCAGCTCCAGACACTGGAAAAGGAAAACTATAAGCAAGTAAGTGCTGCATTTACAATCCAATTCACTGAAAGATGGCAAGTGCTTCAGATATGAAGTTCACAATAGCAAAGCTCAACAACACCAACTACCAGCTATGGAAGTTTAAGCTTGAAATGCTGTTATCCAAAGATGACTTGTGGCAGGTACTAGATACACACAGACCCAATGACAACCCGGAAGAATGGGACAGAAAAAACAGTCAAGCAAAAGCAGTCATAAGCCTGTTATTGGAGGATGATCAACTCATTCATATAAGGAAAGAAAGCACAGCTAAAGGTATGTGGACTGCATTACAAAAACTGCATGAACGTGCAAACCTAAACAGTAAACTATATCTGCTACGCAAACTGTATAAGATGAGGCTGGAAAAAGGGCAGGAAATGGGTGAACATGTAAATGCTATGCTAGAAATTGTGGACCAGCTGGGTGCAATAGGTGAAGATTTAAAAAGCAATTATGTTCTGTCAATACTTCTGTGCAGCCTTCCAGAATCATACAGTGCCCTTATAAATGCTCTAGAAACTAGACCGGAAACTGAACTGACGCTAGAATATGTTAAGGGAAAATTAATTGATGAATACAGCAGAAGAAAGAAAAATTTGCATAGTGAAGAGAACGAGAGACCAGAGGCAGCTCCGAAGGTGCATGAAGGCATAAGACAAAGCAAAGAAACCAGAGTATGTTTTTGCTGCAAAAAGGCCGGTCACCTGAAAAAGAACTGTTCAATCTGGAAAGCTGAGCAGCGAAATCGGGAGCTACCCACAAGAGAAAGAGCTAAAGCAGTCATGAAAGAAAATGAAAGTGCATCATGGAGTGGTACTTTTAAAGTGACTCAGAATAGTACCTCACATGGATGGTACATTGATTCAGGGGCAACAAGTCACATGACAAGCGACGAGACATTCTTCACAGAAATTGATTTTAGTGTAAAAGATAAAGTCTTCCTAGCAAATGGGAAAAGTATTACAGCGGAAGGTAAAGGTCAGGGATTCCTGAACTGCAAAACGCCATCAGGGGGCAAGCAGAGCATCCTTGTAAAGAATGTTCTATAAGTTCCAAGCCTAGAAGGAAGCCTCCTATCAGTTAAAACCCTTGCAAGCAATGGACTCACTGTCCAGTTCAGAGGTAATGAATGCACAATTCAAAATGGAAAGCAAATTCTAGCAAGAGGAAGATTAAATGAACATCTGTACAAACTCATCACTGAAAGTGAGAAGGCTAATGCATCAACTCATAACCCACATGACAAGTGCATCCACCTGTGGCATAGAAGATTGGGGCATCCATACCCAGAAGCTATAAAGGACTTTGCAAAGAGAGGTCTATCAGAAGACATGAAAATTTTGCCTTGCCACACACTCAGCAAGTGCACGTGTTGCATCAAAGCAAAGGCCACTCAAACCTCTCTTCCACAGACCAGCCAGAGTAAAACCACTAAACCCATGGAACTGATACACAGTGATGTGTGCGGACCAATGAAAACCATCACACCTGGCGGGAACAGATATTTACTGACTTTCATCGATGATTATTCCCGGTACACAATAACGTATCTAATGAAGCACAAAAGTGAGACATTAGAAAAATTTCAAGAGTTTGTAGCTATGACAAGCAACAAGTTTCAAAGGAAACCTGGAATAATACGCACTGACAATGGAGGGGAATATATGAATAAAGAGATGGAATCATACCTAAAGAAACAAGGTATTATACACCAAACAACCGTACCATACACTCCTGAGCAAAACGGTGTAGCGGAAAGAAAGAATCGCACTCTTGTTGAAATGACAAGATGTATGATTACGGACGCTGGCTTACCTAACAAATACTGGGGAGAAGCAATAATGACTGCAACATACCTACAAAACAGGCTCCCATCAAAAGCTATTGAGAGTACACCATATGAAATGTGGAATGGATCAAAACCTAACGTAGGACACATCAGAGTATTTGGCTGTAAAGCATATGCCCACATTCCAAGTCAGAAACGCTCCAAGTTGGAGAACAAAGCCATAGAAGGCATTCTGGTCGGCTACAGTGAGCAGAGTAAGGGATATAGAATCCTTTGTCCAAAGACCAACAAGGTCACAGTAAGCTGCAGTGTTTATTTTGATGAAAGTGAAGCACCAGATAATACAATTCTTGAAAAATGTGGAGAGGATTTACACACTGAATCGGCAAGAGACACTGATTTATGCGAAGCAGGACAAGAGCCAGAACAAGAAGTGGAACTTACAATCAACGATCCAATAGAACCCACTGAACAACAAGAAATCAGAAGATCCTCTCGAATAACAAACGGGATACCACCCCGCAGGTTATCATACGCTGCTAAAAAACACATCAAACACAGGAGCCAACATCCTGGGAAGACATAGAAATTTTGAACAAGAAGGGGACTATGACCAAATAGTTCACAAACTGAAACAAAATTTTGAAATTAAAGAGTTGGGGAACATTACTCACTACCTGGGAATTCAAATAGAGCGGGAAGAGGATGGAAGATATCTTCTTAACCAAAGTCAGAAAATTACAGAAATGTTAGAACAGTTTCACATGCAAGATGCAAAGGAAGCGAAAACACCAATGGAACCAGATTATCCAAAAACAAGGGAACGTCATTGTTTTCTACAAAAGAGACTAAATGTCATATAATTATGCACATGCCATTGAGAAGGGGTGTTGGGAATGCAACAGCATGTACTATAATGTACTATATACAGTTAGAGATGAGCGAATTATTCAAAAATTTGATTCGGCTGATTCGCCAAATTTGCGGGAGAAATTCGATTCGATGCAAATTTATTCGCCGCGAATTTAACTTATTTAAAGGGTTTCTAGGCTTCAGAGAGCCTTTATATTAGTGCAGAACACTGTACCTTTAATTTAAATGCCCTTGGAGTCTGCTGGGGAAGAGAAATAATACTGTCAGTCAGTATGACATGCAGATGAGTGCCGTCGATCTTAGAATCACCGCACACTTCACTCATTTGGGCAGTCACGGGGCACGACGAAGAGGAAGAAGAAGAAGAAGAATGAAAAGAAGAAGAAGAAGAATGAAAAGAAGAAGAATGAAAAGAAGAAGAAGAAGAATGAAAAGAAGAAGAAGAAGAATGAAAAGAAGAATGAAAAGAAGAAGAATGAAAAGAAGAAGAAGAAGAATGAAACGAAGAAGAAGAATGAAAAGAAGAAGAAGAATGAAAAGAAGAAGAATGAGAAGAAGAATGAAAAGAAGAATGAAAGAAAGAATGAGAGGAATGAAAAGAAGAATGAAAAGAAGAAGAAGAAGAATGAAAAGAAGAATGAAAAGAAGAAGAAGAAGAATGAAAAGAAGAAGAAGAATGAAAAGAAGAATGAAAAGAAGAAGAAGAAGAAGAATGAAAAGAAGAAGAAGAAGAATGAAAAAAAGAATGAAAAGAAGAAGAAGAATGAAAAGAAGAAGAATGAAAAGAAGAAGAAGAAGAATGAAAAGAAGAATGAAAAGAAGAAGATGAAGAATGAAAAGAAGAAGAAGAAGAATGAAAATAAGAATGAGAAGAAGAATGAAAACAAGAATTAAAAGAAGAATGAGAAGAATGAAAAGAAGAATGAAAAGAAGAAGAAGAATAATGAAAAGAAGAAGAAGAATGAAAAGAAGAAGAAGAAGAATGAAAAGAAGAATGAAAAGAAGAAGAATGAAAAGAAGAAGAAGAAGAATGAAAAGAAGAATGAGAAGAAGAATGAAAAGAAGAAGAAGAAGAATGAAAAGAAGAAGAAGAAGAATGAAAAGAAGAAGAAGAATGAAAAGAAGAATGAAAAGAAGAAGAGGAAGAATGAAAAGAAGAAGAAGAAGAATGAAAAGAAGAATGAAAAGAAGAAGAAGAAGAAGAATGAAAAGAAGAAGAAGAAGAATGAAAGGAAGAATGAAAAGAAGAAGAATGAAAAGAAGAAGAAGAATGAAAAGAAGAAGAAGAATGAAAAGAAGAATGAGAAGAAGAATGAAAAGAAGAATTAAAAGAAGAATGAGAAGAATGAAAAGAAGAATGAAAAGAAGAAGAAGAAGAATGAAAAGAAGAAGAAGAAGAATGAGAAGAAGAAGAAGAAGAAGAATGAAAAGAAGAATGAAAAGAAGAATGAAAAGAAGAAGAAAAAGAATGAGAAGAAGAAGAATGAAAAGAAGAATGAAAAGAAGAAGAAGAAGAAGAATGAAAAGAAGAAGAAGAATGAAAAGAAGAATGAAAAGAAGAAGAAGAATGAAAAGAAGAAGAAGAATGAAAAGAAGAAGAAGAAGAATGAAAAGAAGAATGAGAAAAAGAATGAAAAGAAGGATGAAAAGAAGAATGAAAAGAAGAAGAAGAAGAAGAATGAAAAGAAGAAGAAGAAGAATGAAAAGAAGAAGAAGAATGAAAAGAAGAATGAAAAGAAGAAGAGGAAGAATGAAAAGAAGAAGAAGAAGAATGAAAAGAAGAAGAAGAATGAAAAGAAGAATGAAAAGAAGAAGAAGAAGAATGAAAAGAAGAAGAAGAATGAAAAGAAGAAGAAGAAGAATGAAAAGAAGAAGAAGAAGAATGAAAAGAAGAATGAGAAGAAGAATGAAAAGAAGAATTAAAAGAAGAATGAGAAGAATGAAAAGAGGAATGAAAAGAAGAAGAATGAAAAGAAGAAGAAGAAGAATGAAAAGAAGAAGAAGAAGAAGGAAAAGAAGAAGAATGAAAAGAAGAATGAAAAGAAGAAGAAGAATGAAAAGAAGAAGAAGAAGAATGAAAAGAAGAATGAAAAGAAGAAGAAGAAGAATGAAAAGAAGAAGAAGAATGAAAAGAAGAAGAAGAAGAAGAATGAAAAGAAGAAGAAGAATGAAAAGAAGAAGAATTCCAGTACAGCAAAAAGTGTTTCTGCAGAGAGCTCCGCTATTTCTGACAGTTCTCTGACAGTTCTGACAGTTCATTTACAGCGGTTGAAACATTGTATCCTATTTATTTCCGAATAAAAACATCTGTATCCTAAATGGAAACAAATAGATACAATGTTTCAACCGCTGTAAATGAACTGTCAGAACTGTCAGAGAACTGTCAGAAATAGCGGAGCTCTCTGCAGTGACACTTTTGCCGGCTGATCGGGGAAAATTTGATTCGTGCATCCGAAGTTGGCTAAAATTCGGATTCGATGCAAATCAAATTTTTCCTAATATTCGAAACGAATTCCACTTCGCCAAGTTCGATTCGCTCATCTCTATATACAGTATTCTGTGGTAATATCACTTGACCAGTAGATGGCACTGTACGCTAAAGGTTACTAGTTGTATATGTGTAAAACTTGCTGCTTTTTCCTCCTCTCTATCATCTCTTCTGGAAGTAATCTGTAATGTATCTGCTGTTATATGTCTGCTGAGAAATGTGCTCTGTATGTTTGTAACTTAAGCCACACAAGTAAAGCCTGAATTCTGCTATCACTACCAGTGTCTTCTATAACACATAACCAACACACAGCAGATCTACGCAAGTGAGAGTCAGCACAGAAGATCTACAGAAGTGAGAGTCAGCACAGAAGATCTACAGAAGTGAGAGTCAGCACAGAAGATCTACAGGAGTGAGAGTCAGCACAGAAGATCTACAGAAGTGAGAGTCAGCACAGAAGATCTACAGAAGTGAGAGCACAGCTGATCTACAGACGTGAGAGCACAGCAGATCTACAGAAGTGAGAGCACAGCAGATCTACAGAAGTGAGAGTCAGCACAGATCTACAGAAGTGAGAGTCAGCACAGAAGATCTACAGAAACGTCAGTCAGCACAGAAGATCTACAGAAGTGAGAGTCAGCACAGCAGATCTACGCAAGTGAGAGTCAGCACAGCAGATCTACGCAAGTGAGAGTCAGCACAGCAGATCTACGCAAGTGAGAGTCAGCACAGCAGATCTACGCAAGTGAGAGTCAGCACAGCAGATCTACAGAAGTGAGAGTCAGCACAGAAGATCTACAGAAGTGAGAGTCAGCACAGTAGATCTACAGAAGTGACAGTCAGCACAGAAGATCTACAGAAGTGAGAGCACAGCTGATCTACAGAAGTGAGAGCACAGCTGATCTACAGACGTGAGAGCACAGCAGATCTACGCAAGTGAGAATCAGCACAGCAGATCTACGCAAGTGAGAGTCAGCACAGCAGATCTACGCAAGTGAGAGTCAGCACAGCAGATCTACAGAAGTGAGAGTCAGCACAGAAGACCTACAGAAGTGAGAGTCAGCACAGAAGATCTACAGAAACGTCAGTCAGCACAGAAGATCTACAGAAGTGAGAGTCAGCACAGCAGATCTATGCAAGTGAGAGTCAGCACAGCAGATCTACGCAAGTGAGAGTCAGCACAGCAGATCTACAGAAGTGAGAGTCAGCACAGAAGATCTACAGAAGTGAGAGTCAGCACAGAAGATCTACAGAAGTGAGAGTCAGCACAGAAGATCTACAGAAGTGAGAGTCAGCACAGTAGATCTACAGAAGTGACAGTCAGCACAGAAGATCTACAGAAGTGAGAATCAGCACAGAAGATTTACAGAAGTGACAGTCAACACAGAAGATTTACAGAAGTAGCAGTTAGCACAGAAGATCTAAAGAAGTGAGAGTCAGCACAGAAGATTTACAGAAGTGACAGCACAGAAGATCTGCAGAAGTGACAGTCAGCTCAGAAGATCTACAGAAGTGAGAGTTAGCACAGCAGATCAACAAGAGTGAGAGTCAGCACAGCAGATCTACAGGAGTGAGAGTCAGCATAGAAGAACTACAAAAGTGAGAGTCAGAACAGCAGATCTACGCAAGTGAGAGTCAGCACAGCAGTTCTACGCAAGTGAGATTCAGCACAGAAGATCTACAGAAGTGAGAGTCAGCACAGAAGATCTACAGAAGTGAGAGTCAGCACAGAAGATTTACAGAAGTGACAGTCAGCACAGATTTACAGAAGTGACAGTCAGCACAGATTTACAGAAGTGACATTCAGCACAGAAGATTTACAGAAGTGACAGACAGCACAGAAGATCTACAGAAGTTACAGTCAGCACAGAAGATCTGCAGAAGTGACAGTCAGCGCAGAAGATCTATATAAGTGAGAGTTAGCACAGCAGATCTACAGAAGTGAGAGCCAGCACAGAAGATCTACAGAAGTTAGGGCACAGCTGATCTACAGACATGAGAGCACAGCTGATCTACAGAAGTGAGAGCACAGCGGATCTACAGATGTGAGAGTCAGCACAGAAGATTTACAGAAGTGACAGCACAGAAGATCTGCAGAAGTGACAGTCAGCTTAGAAGATCTTCAGAAGTGAGAGTCAGCACATCAGATCTACAGGAGTGAGAGTCAGCATAGAAGAACTACAAAAGTGAGAGTCAGCACAGCAGATCTACGCAAATGAGAGTCAGCACAGAAGATCTACAGAAGTGAGAGTCAGCACAGAAGATCTACAGAAGTGAGAGTCAGCACAGAAGATCTACAGAAGTGAGAGCACAGCTGATCTACAGACGTGAGAGCACAGCAGATCTACAGAAGTGAGAGTCAGCACAGATCTACAGAAGTGAGAGCCAGCACAGAAGATCTACAGAATTGAGAGTCAGCACAGAAGATCTACAGAAACGTCAGACAGCACAGAAGATCTACAGAAGTGAGAGTCAGCACAGCAGATCTACGCAAGTGCGAGTTAGCACAGCAGATCTACAGAAGTGAGAGTCAGCACAGAAGATCTACAGAATTGAGAGTCAGCACAGAAGATCTACAGAAACGTCAGACAGCACAGAAGATCTTCAGAAGTGACAGTCAGCACAGTAGATCTACAGAAGTGACAGTCAGCACAGAAGATCTACAGAAGTGAGAGCACAGCGGATCTACAGAATTGAGAGTCAGCACAGAAGATCTACAGAAACGTCAGTCAGCACAGAAGATCTACAGAAGTGAGAGTCAGCACAGCAGATCTACGCAAGTGAGAGTCAGCACAGCAGATCTACGCAAGTGCGAGTCAGCACAGCAGATCTACAGAAGTGAGAGACAGCACAGAAGATCTTCAGAAGTGACAGTCAGCACAGTAGATCTACAGAAGTGACAGTCAGCACAGAAGATCTACAGAAGTGAGAGCACAGCGGATCTACAGAAGTGAGAGTCAGCACAGAAGATTTACAGAAGTGACAGCACAGAAGATCTGCAGAAGTGACAGTCAGCTCAGAAGATCTACAGAAGCGAGAGTCAGCACATCAGATCTACAGGAGTGAGAGTCAGCATAGAAGAACTACAAAAGTGAGAGTCAGCACAGCAGATCTACAGAAGTGAGAGTCAGCACAGAAGATCTACAGAAGTGAGAGTCAGCACAGAAGATCAACAGAAGTGAGAGCACAGCTGATCTACAGACGTGAGAGCACAGCAGATCTACGCAAGTGAGAATCAGCACAGCAGATCTACGCAAGTGAGAGTCAGCACAGCAGATCTACAGAAGTGAGAGTCAGCACAGAAGATCTACAGAAGTGAGAGTCAGCACAGAAGATCTACAAAAGTTAGAGTCAGCACAGTAGATCTACAGAAACGTCAGTCAGCACAGCAGATCTACGCAAGTGAGAGTCAGCACAGCAGATCTACAGAAGTGAGAGTCAGCACAGATCTACAGAAGTGAGAGTCAGCACAGAAGATCTACAGAATTGAGAGTCAGCACAGAAGATCTACAGAAACGTCAGACAGCACAGAAGATCTACAGAAGTGAGAGTCAGCACAGCAGATCTACGCAAGTGCGAGTCAGCACAGCAGACCTACAGAAGTGAGAGACAGCACAGAAGATCTTCAGAAGTGACAGTCAGCACAGTAGATCTACAGAAGTGACAGTCAGCACAGAAGATCTACAGAAGTGAGAGCACAGCGGATCTACAGAATTGAGAGTCAGCACAGAAGATCTACAGAAACGTCAGTCAGCACAGAAGAACTACAAAAGTGAGAGTCAGCACAGCAGATCTACAGAAGTGAGAGTCAGCACAGAAGATCTACAGAAGTGAGCGTCAGCACAGAAGATCTACAGAAGTGAGAGCACAGCTGATCTACAGACGTGAGAGCACAGCAGATCTACGCAAGTGAGAATCAGCACAGCAGATCTACGCAAGTGAGAGTCAGCACAGCAGATCTACAGAAGTGAGAGTCAGCACAGAAGATCTACAGAAGTTAGAGTCAGCACAGAAGATCTACAGAAACGTCAGTCAGCACAGCAGATCTACGCAAGTGAGAGTCAGCACAGCAGATCTACGCAAGTGAGAGTCAGCACAGCAGACCTACGCAAGTGAGAGTCAGCACAGCAGATCTACGCAAGTGAGAGTCAGCACAGAAGATCTACAAAAGTGAGAGTCAGCACAGAAGATCGACAGAAGTGAGAGTCAGCACAGTAGATCTACAGAAGTGACAGTCAGCACAGAAGATCTACAGAAGTGAGAATCAGCACAGAAGATTTACAGAAGTGACAGTCAAAACAGAAGATTTACAGAAGTAGCAGTTAGCACAGAAGATCTACAGAAGTGAGAGTCAGCACAGAAGATTTACAGCAGTGACAGCACAGAAGATCTGCAGAATTTACAGTCAGCTCAGAAGATCTACAGAAGTGAGAGTTAGCACAGCAGATCAACAAGAGTGAGAGTCAGCACAGCAGATCTACAGGAGTGAGAGTCAGCATAGAAGAACTACAAAAGTGAGAGTCAGCACAGCAGATCTACGCAAGTGAGAGTCAGCACAGCAGATCTACGCAAGTGAGATTCAGCACAGAAGATCTACAGGAGTGAGAGTCAGCACAGAAGATCTACAGAAGTGAGAGCACAGCTGATCTACAGACGTGAGAGCACAGCAGATCTACAGAAGTGAGAGTCAGCACAGATCTACAGAAGTGAGAGTCAGCACAGAAGTTCTACAGAATTGAGAGTCAGCACAGATCTACAGAAATGTCAGTAAGCAGAGAAGATCTACAGAAGTTAGAGTCAGCACAGCAGATCTACGCTAGTGAGAGTCAACACAGCAGATCTACGCAAGTGAGAGTCAGCACAGAAGATCTACAGAAGTGAGAGTCAGCACAGAAGATCTACAGAAGTGACAGCACAGAAGATCTACAGAAGTGACAGTCAGCACAGTAGATCTACAAAAGTGACAGTCAGCACAGAAGATCTACAGAAGTGAGAATCATCACAGAAGATTTACAGAAGTGACAGTCAACACAGAAGATTTACAGAAGTAGCAGTTAGCACAGAAGATCTACAGAAGTGAGAGTCAGCACAGAAGATTTACAGAAGTGACAGCACAGAAGATCTGCAGAAGTGACAGTCAGCTCAGAAGATCTACAGAAGTGAGAGTTAGCACAGCAGATCAACAAGAGTGAGAGTCAGCACAGCAGAACTACAGGAGTGAGAGTCAGCATAGAAGCACTACAAAAGTGAGAGTCAGCACAGCAGATCTACGCAAGTGAGAGTCAGCACAACAGATCTACGCCAGTGAGATTCAGCACAGAAGATCTACAGAAGTGAGAGTCAGCACAGAAGATCTACAGAAGTGACAGTCAGCACAGAAGATTTACAGAAGTTACAGTCAGCACAGAAGATTTACAGAAGTGACAGTCAGCACAGAAGATCTACAGAAGTGACAGTCAGCGCAGAAGATCTATAGAAGTGAGAGTTAGCACAGCAGACCTACAGGAGTGAGAGTCAGCATAGCAGATTTAAGCAAGTGAGAGTCAGCACAGCAGATCTACAGAAGTGGGAGTCAGCACAGAAGATCTACAGGAGAGTCAGCACAGCAGATCTACAGGAGTGAGAGTCAGAACAGCAGATTTAAGCAAGTGAGAGTCAGCACAGAAGGTTTGCAGAAGTGACAGTCAGCACAGAAGGTTTGCAGAAGTGACAGTCAGCACAGAAGATCTGCAGAAGTGACAGTCAGCGCAGAAGTTCTATAGAAGTGAGAGTTAGCACAGCAGATCTACAGGAGTGAGAGTCAGCACAGCAGATTTAAGCAAGTGAGAGTCAGCACAGCAGATCTACAGGAGAGTCAGCACAGCAGATCTACAGGAGTGAGAGTCAGCACAGCAGATCTACAGGAGTGAGAGTCAGCACAGCAGATTTAAGCAAGTGAGAGTCAGCACAGCAGATTTAAGCAAGTGAGAGTCAGCACAGCAGATTTAAGCAAGTGAGAGTCAGCACAGCAGATCTACAGGAGAGTCAGCACAGCAAATCTACAGGAGTGAGAGTCAGCACAGCAGATCTACAGGGGTGAGAGTCAGCACAACAAATCTACAGGAGTGAGAGTAAGCACAGCAGATTTAAGCAAGTGAGAGTCAGCACAGAAGATCTACAGGAGTGAGAGTCAGCACAGCAGATCTATTTGCGTGGGATCTAACACAGCAGATCTACAGGACTTAAAGCCAGCGTAATATATATATACAGGACTGAGAGCTAACACACTAGATCAGTGGACTCCAAACTGTGGCCCTTTGCTTGCCTCTATCCGGCCCTTGGGACAATATTCCTCCAACTGTCACCAGAGATGAGACACTGTTCTTCACACTAACACCATTAATGGGGCACTATTCCTGTTAAGACCAATGATGGGGCACTATTCTTCCTACTGACATCATTGATGGGACACTATTCTTTCTGCTAAGACCAATGATAGGGCACTATTCCTTCTGCTAAGATGTCAGGGTCCTGTCCACTGCAGAAGTTCTGGAAGATCTGGCATTTCCGGCATGGCCGCAGAAGTACACATCAGCTTCAGTTTGGTGCCGGACAGCCTTTATAATGAGGCTCATCACCACAAGTTGCTGGATGATCTCTAGCTCCCCGTGCCCTGTTTCTGTTTCCTGATCAGGGGGGTCACCCACCATGTATACCTGTCGGTTTTGGTCTTCTCTTGTCTGCTGGTTTCCTTCCTCACCACAAACAGCATTTCCCAGGGTTCCTTGCAGCTGTCACGTGGGTGCTCCCAGCATTCACTGCTCCGTTCTCACCAGCACCCGCCTCTCCTCCAGCCGGGAATCGGACTCTCATCGCCCTCCGGATCTGCCCAAGGAGCACCACATCAAGCAAGGGACACACAGCAGGAGAAGGTAGGGTAAAGATCCCACCTTTAATTTGGGTTCTCCTACATATTGTTTTTGGTGGGCCCTGGGAGCTCCTAGTCCATGCACCCTATGAAGCTATGAAAATATTGCCATAATTGCTAACGATTCCCTGCTCTACTTAAAGAGTTTTTTTTTTCTCCCTATTGGAGAGATTTCTGCATTGGCAGGAAGTGAGGTGGAATCTCAATATCAGACTTAACACCTGAGCAAGGTCCTAAGACATCCACCCTTACCCTGGGGGCGGGGGGGGGGAAACATGATCACACCTTGGCAAGAAATACTTGCTCTGACTATCCCTACTTAAGGTCCACCTCTAGCCAAAAATTTGACTGTCAACCAATTGCCCAACAAGTCTCAAACCCTTTAAGTGCAGTAAGCCCATAGTAACAAATTGCAAAACATTTTGTGCTACCTATGCATAAAGGTAAAAAAATCTGAGCAGCAACCCCCCCCCCAGCCCCCCTAATACTCACCTAAGCCCCCCTCTTGATCCAGTAATGTGTAGTGAAGTCTCGACTATCCTCGGACTTCCTCTTCTCAATAGCTGAGACAGAAGCGAAAGCCATTGGCTCTCACTGGTGTCAAACACAGCAAGTGAGCCAATGAGAGAGGGGGCGTGTGAATGGACACATGGCGCAGTGGCTTCCCCCATAGCAAGCTGCTTGCTGAGGGGGCGTGTGAATGGACACATGGAGCAGTGGGTACCCCCATAGCAAGCTGCTTGCTGTGGGGGAACCCAACAGGAGGGAGGGGCCAGGAGTGCTGACAGGGAACCCAAAAGGAGGATCCGGGCTGCTCTGTGCAAAATCACTGCACACAGCAGATAATGTGTTTTAAAAAAAGCCTTTAGAATCACTTTAAGGGCTTGTTCACACGTAATTGGGGGCAGTAAAACCCCATGGTTGAGCTTCAGTTTCACCACTTCTCAACTACTCCACCTTTAGCTGAAACAGTAGTGGTTGTAGATGTACACATGCTGTGGCCATGACGGGAATTAAATGCCCTTTGCATTCATGGACAGGTTGAATAGAGCTGTGCTGCAACTGCCTCAGTTGCACACGGTTGCAGGGTGGTGGTCTGCCATTTAGGGGGTTAAAAAAAGTGTGGGGGGGTGACATATCTCTCTCTTCACCACCTTTCAAGTTACTCTGAAAAGTGATTCAAGCATTGATCACGCTTTAAAGGAGTAGCAAGTACCGCTTATTAATGGAAGTACAAAATACAGCAATAGCCTGCAATATTTTACTATTTGTAGCCATAAAATTGCATGTAAAACTAATTTCACGCAAAATGATCACACGACTTAGAACTCCACAAGGAGACCCTGTCACAAGACCATTAATTTCAACAACCATCTTGTAGATTATGTGCATGTTATGCGTGTTTTTTATCTGTAAAAACCTTCCTTGTGTAGATATCCTAAAGTGCTCAGACTGCTGGTATCTGCTGACATCATGAATGTTATGTCAGCAGTCCCAGCAGACTGAGCTGAGGCTCTGTAGTATTCACTTCCCCCTGACAGCTACATAAAAGTTATAGGGAGGTGAGGGGAAGAGCAATGAAGCTGGGCCAGCACAGACAGTAAATAGGCCCTTCAGAACAGAAGGCGATGACCTTCAAAGTGGGAGGGGGCTGTGCTAGGGTATTGGCTCTGCAGTAATTTTATTTTCTAGCACATTGCCGATAGAAAGGAACATTACAGAAAGACGGGAAAAAAAGTAGGCACTTCAAATAACTGTCAACAACTTGAAAATGGTAAAATCACTTATTTGAAATGTTGTTGTGTTTTTTTATAGAAAAAAAATTGCTTGCAATGTTCCTTTCCACCACTAATATGCAATAAAATGAAACTACTGCAGATCCGATTCCCTAACACAGCCCCTTTCCACTATGAATGTCATAGCCCTCTCCTCTTCTGGAAGGGCCTATTTACAGTCTGTGCTGGCCCGGCTTTTCTGCTTCTCCCTTCAGATCCCTACAGAACCTTTTTTAAACAGTCATAAGGGAGCAGAGGCATGAAGCAGAAAAGCTGGGCCAGCACACAGTAATGAGACACTACTAGAAGAGGACGAGGTGCCTTTTTTTTCCAGCACATGCAAAGGAATATTGAAAGTAAGCATTTCAAATTTCCTTTGTGCTGTAATGTAAGTTGGCGACAGGCTTTTTTCTTTAATATTAGATGCTATCTGGCAATAAAACTGTGAGGTTCTATCAGGTGCCTATTCAGAAGAGGGGGGAAAATGGGCCAAGTGAAGTGGAGATAAAATAGTTTCATGAGACATGAGGCTTTCAACAGACAAACATCTATTGCTTTCAAAGTTTTTTTTATTAGGTTTTATACGAAGTTAAAAAGGCACACAGAAAGTGAAATCATTTACTATGTAATAGCACAAACCCAATAATGGGGTTACAGAGCAATGGCATAAGCAGAAGGTAAGAGGGATCAATTGAAAAAAGGGTAAGGGGAGTTTAAAGGTCACAGAAAAGTAGGGATGTAACAAGGCAAGTATAAACTGGCAGGTTAAGAGGACGGCTTGCAACTGTAGTTCAGAATTAAGTGCTGCAATATGTCAGTATGTGCTGGTGCTTATGTAGATTCCTAGTGCTGAATGGAAAAAAGTCGTTCCTCCTTTGTGTGTTCCTCCTCTGTCATTTCCCCTTCTGTGTGTTCCTCCTCTGTCATTTCCCCCTCTGTGTGTTCCTCCTCTGTCATTTCCCCCTCTGCGTCTTCCTCCTCTGTCATTTCCCCTCTGTGTGTTCCTCCTCTGTCATTTCCCCCTCTGTGTGTTCCTCCTCTGTCATTTCCCCCTCTGCGTCTTCCTCCTCTGTCATTTCCCCTCTGTGTGTTCCTCCTCTGTCATTTCCCCCTCTGCGTCTTCCTCCTCTGTCATTTCCCCCTCCGTGTCTTCCTCCTCTGTCATTTCCCCCTCTGCGTCTTCCTCCTCTGTCATTTCCCCCTCTGTGTGTTCCTCCTCTGTCATTTCCCCCTCTGCGTCTTCCTCCTCTGTCATTTCCCCTTCTGCGTCTTCCTCCTCTGTCATTTCCCCTTCTGTGTCTTCCTCCTCTGTCATTTCCCCCTCTGTGTCTTCCTCCTCTGTCATTTCCTCTTCTGCGTCTTCCTCCTCTGTCATTTCCCCCTCTGAGAATTCTACAGTTGTCCACGTGTAACGAACACAGTTTGTGATGGAAAGAACAGAGGGTTGAGAGTCGGGGTCCTGAGAAAGGAGTTTTTTGAACATGTTCAGTGCCTCTTGTGTAAACATCTTCCAGTGAGCTGGTGGGGAAATGACTTTGGAACTCTTCTGCCAGGAGTTGAAGGCCTGGTACATGATATCCTCCTCCACAGCACTTTCCCAGGGATAGTTTCCTGTTAGAGCAACATAGAGGAGAACTGCTAAAGCCCAGGAATCCACACGTGCAGTTAAAACTAAGTACTCGTCGTCCTTCAAGGCACACAGCTCTGGAGTCAGATATGGGGTGGTATGGGACATTTTACTCACAAGGCTGCCAATAGCCTGAGAGAGACCAAAGTCGCACAATTTGATATCGTGGCATTCCATGTCCATGAGCAAGACATTGTCTGCTCTAAGGTCTCTGTGCACCAGTCTTCGACTCTGCATAAAATCCAGAGCCCTGGCCAACTGTGTTCCACAGCGTTTTACCATTACTTCTGGAATTCCCACCTGAAAAATGAGACAGAGAAACTTTTATAAGACCTTTCAATATCACATGGAATACAATAAACTTAGATAATGTTATTTGGCTTTATTTGTTTTCAAGGAATTTGCAATGCTGACTTGCAGTTTTCACGAGTCTGTTCACCCAAAACTATGGTTTGTATATGGGTTGAATCACCAAAAACCAAAGACATTTTTGTGACATTTTTCCTTGTTCCTTTTGTATGGCTATCTCCTTTCATGCAATAAGTAATTAGGGAGATCAGGGTTGATGTATTGTGAAGTATGCGCAAGACATTAATGTTCCTAGTGAAAAGAGTAGAGCTATAATGGAACGAAAATGGAAAGTTTTGTAGATTTTTATCTCAAATCTCCACTATGTGTACCTTTTTAGTTGCAATCAATTAACTTTAGCTGACTTCAAATGTCATTTCTAGATCTAACAATTTAATTTGCATGATGAAGCTTTAATCTGCTTCCCTTGTTCTGGAGTGGGCCAGTTACTGATGCAGCACACTTTCACAGTAGCCTCATCAGGCCCATATCTTCTTAAAATCATATAGTTGTAAAGATGGGATATTATTGATTTCAAGATGTCTGTATTGAACAAAATGTGGAGTTGTTGGCAGTAGCAATCAATATTTTTTTCCATAAATGAAAAGTGTTTAGTTGATGTCAGTAACAATTCTAATTTGTACTTTTGGTTTAGTGGGTCTCCTTTCTTAAAGTTAAAAACAAGTTATTTAAAACAAACTGCTCACCTCGGACTCAATTAGATGTTGTAGGGTTCCAGCTGTAGCCAGTTCCTGGGTCAAGATATAGTACTTCATGGTTTCAATGAAGAGTGGGTAGGTTGTGATGATGCATGGATTGTTACACAGAGAGATGGACATGGAGAGCTCTTTCAGAAAGGCTCTCAAATTGGTCCTGTCCTTTCTCACCAACTTCATGGCCACTGGGTTACCTTAAAACAAACAAGACACATCAACAATTAGATCCTAAACAAGACTCGAAGGAACAGCACACAGATGCTTTTATTGTCCATGGCAAACACATCACCCTTCCAGTCTACCATACAGTGCTAGAAAAATGAAGGGGAGACTGTGAGGGCTAAAAAAGTGAAACACACATTTTCTTCAGACACAAAGGATATAAAAAAAAATTACTTAACAAATCTCAGTTCTACTTGGATCTCACAGGATCTGAAAGATCTGTCTTTGATTTCTTTAGGAATCAATTGTATTCATGTTTTCCAACCAACCCCGTATCACGGAAGATGACAAGATTGCTGTTTTACATACCTGTGGCCTTTTCCTGAACATGTAGGACTTTGCCAAATGTTCCTTGGCCCAGCCTCTTGACGTACAGATAGTGGTCAGAGAGATCCTTAGCATACACAGTGGTGAATGATGGTTCCATTGTATGCTGCTGGAGTGCAGGGGTCTTCTACCTATTGAAATGAAATTGCACATTTTCAAAAGTCATTGAAAACAGAAAAAAAACTTTGGAACTAGGTCATAAATGGCCTTCTATGAATTCTATTGAAGCAAGATCTGAGTGTTCAGCCTTGCATAAAAATAAGCAAACCATGGTGAAGAAACAGGGACACTGATAGAAGTTCTGATTATATGCAGATCTAAACATTTGGAGGATGACACATTGGTGGGGAGGGATTAATAAAGTGTCTGAGACATGTTCCCTCTTGACTAGTGCCATTATCCATAGCAAATCAGTTTTTATCTTTAATTACTTCACACAACTTAGAAATTGAAAATGTAAAAGCTGGTTGTTGGTTCTTCAGTTGAGCAAAAGCTGAGACAAACATGTCTGAGACCAACTTTGTCTCAGGTTTTTTTCTCAGCTGGAGTGCAGCCATTTGGTTTTGAAATTGTAATTTTCTAAGCTATGCTATGTGAAACAAATAAGATGGAAGTTGATTGCAATTGCATTCACTCAATGAAGTACTGGAGTTTACCCGCATTCTGTAATTTATTTTGTAAGGTTGACTGTTCACATCAACTGTGGTTTGAGGCAAGGAAATGCATTATTTATGTCCTTAATCTCCAAGTGCCCATGTGCATGACATCTTTAAAGTAGGACTCCACCTTTGCTAAGAAATACTGTAAATCTTCCCTTTGTCAGTTACTTAGTTAAAAGATGTTAAAAGATAACTTCATTCTGTCCTACCAGCTAACAAAGTTTGTTGAAATGTATACATGCTTTTCTGTAATTTTCTATGAGTGCTTAGTGGGAAGATCTTCATATTCTAAACACATGATCAGCCCCAGCATTGCAGCAAGGGGAACAGCATTGAGCCAATTGCAGAAAAAATACATTTCTGGGCATGTTCAGTACATTGACAGTGTCCAGATCAACTATGTACAAAGAAACCACGTTTGAATGTTTTGTTTAAAGCAAAAATCAAAGATGGCTACTGAGTAAAGTTAGAAAAATAGTTTTTTTTATTACTCTAAAGGTTTGTGTAAATGTTGTGACCCATCCAAACCAAACACCATGTAAATGGGTAAATAGGCCATTGAGACACCCATGTGAACTTTTTAACCTGCTATATCCTTTATTATATTGTAGCATGAGTCTTGAAAATCCTGTCAGACAACAAAACTCCATGACTTTGTCAGAATAATGGAAAAACTTGCTAATTGGTTGCTATGGGTAGCCCCAATTGAACTAGTAGAAATAAATTTTGAGGAAGTCTTGGATTACCAAGTTAAATAGTGTTAGGCTGAGAAGAGGGAAAGGCACAGTCTTATAAAACATGGTCAGTTTGATGGAGCAAACCCTCTTTGACCCATGATGACAATCAAATGTCTAAATCATTTCACAAGCTTGAACCCGAAGCATTTTTGAAAGGGGGCTCGAGTAAGAAGACTTTAGAAGCTGCCACCATTTCCACTGCTGAAGAGGCTAGTAAAGGCTGGTATTCCAAGACAGAACAAGTATGCAAATTAAGTTGAGCCTTGGCTTTGACTTTCTAATCTGCATGCTTGTTCAGGGGTTATTGAAAAAAAAAGTACATTCTTAGGAAGGCAGCAATTGCAGCCTACATAATTCTAAGTACAGGTTTCAATAAAAAGCTATTTCAATTTCTTAATTAAAATAAACAATTAAAATTCAGATGCATGGGATTGTGGATCTTTATAAGTAATAATGATAAATCTATCTTTGGTTTAAAAATGGGAAGTAATCAGTTTTTATAGCAAATGTATATGCATTGTAAATACAGTTCTAATATTTTAAAGAAAAAAGTCTTTAACATTCAAAAAATGTTACAGTTGCCACAGAGCAAGAGGTGAAGGTGAATCTTCCAGTATTGGCACATGTTTAGGTAATTTTATGCCTAAAGCCATTCATAGGTGGATCAAAATGTGTCTGGTTCAAATTAAACAGTTGAATTTCAATCTGCCTATGGGTAGGATAGTTGTACTGTCAATCAGCATGTGGGTTTTTTCTTATGATCACTGCCAACAGCTCTAGTCAGCAGCAGCGATCATTTTGTATTCTAACAGCAGGGAAATCTTCTGCTGTCAGAATACAGTAGCTCTGCAGAAGGTGACTCTGTTTATGGGGGAATCCAAGTGATTTTTCTTTCCTTCAACACATGGTTGAAGAAAAGAAAATTGCATAATGTATGGGCAGCGTAAGAGGGCTATTCCCCTCATTTTTTGTAGATATTTGTTTAATCTCAGGGACAGGAATTGAAGGGAAATCTTCCCAACAGGGCAGACTGCAAAATACAAATCGACAAGTGGTTCTAATTTTTTCCTACTCTTCCCAATACAGAAAAAAAGTTTTGGTTGTTTATTCATAACATATACAAATATGGTGATGGCTCTTCTACAGACAGTAAAGGTCTTCATTTCTAAAGTCTGTTATGGTCCTTCCCTTGCCATCCTATCCTAATCCACAGCCCATCAAACTTAACATAAAGTGGAAAACTCAAATGACACAAACTTACCGAACAAAAATTGTCACCTTGTGATCAGTTGGATGGAGAATCTTGTCCTATTGGACAGAAAAGAACTTCACCTTGGTTAGTCTGTTGAAATCAGGATCCAAGCTACCTTCTCGCTCAGCTAAGTTTTTTTCAATGACTGAGGGTCCAGAAGAGCATCAGCCTTTTTATTAGGGATCAGAGTGGGTGGAGGTCACTCTTTGTCTAGAGATAATGATATGGATCCAGGACTCTTTTAAGATGCTAATGCAGGTATCACCTAGAACATAACCATTCTCTGAGCCTGTATTGTGATTGATTTAGATGTAAATAAGTCCAGGATCCATAACAAACTTGCCAGGCTAGGAAGAGACTGAGGTACCTATTATTTATGTATTGTTTTTTTACAAATCTGAATTCATAATGTAAATCTCCTAAAAATCTCTTTTTTAAATTTACCACCCATTTAATTTTTTTAAATTCCACTCTTGGCAGTACATCATAATCTTAATTATCAGAATCAGAATCTTGGCAGTACATTATAATATTATGTGTTTTTATATAACGTTTTATTTATCTATATACAGTTGTGACCAAAATTATTCAACCCCCAATGCTGTAAAGGGGTTTAGGGACTATAGTGTACATTTGGAATTGTATTCAGAATCAAATCCTACAAGGACGTTGTAACTACCCAAATGCAACTAAAATGACATCAATTGTTTATGTAATACAGTAGTAAATGGTTCTTATGTGGTTTCTTCATTGCCACAATTATTCAACCCCTTAAAGACTACCACTCTGAAGAACAGAGGTTCATACAGGTGCTTTCCATCAGGTATTGAAAACACCTGTGGATGTCACCGAGCAGCAATCAAGCATAATAAGCACCAATTAGGCAGCTTTAAAATGACTGTGATACTCAGCTCCTTCTAGACATTTACTGGTGTGGTTACAAACATGGTGAAGGCAAGAGAATGGTCCAGGAAGACAAGAGAAGAGGTGATTTCTCTTCACAGGAAGGGCAATGGCTATAAGAAGATTGCAAAGATGTTAAACATACCAAGAGACACCTTAGGAAGCATCATTCGCAAATTCAAGGCAAAGGGCACTGTTGAAACGCTACCTGGTCGTGGCAGAAAGAAGATGCTGACTTCGACTGCTGTGCGCTACCTGAAGCGTAGAGTGGAGAGAAGTCCCCGTGTGACTGCTGAGGAACTGAGAAAAGATTTGTCAGATGTGGGTACAGAAGTTTCAGCCCAGACAATAAGACGCACACTGCGTAATGAAGGCCTCCGTGCCAGAACTCCCAGGCGTACCCCCTTGCTGTCTCCAAAGAATAAGAAGAGTCGACTGCAGTATGCCAAAAGCCATGTGGACAAACCACAAAAGTTGTGGGATAGTGTTCTGTGGACTGATGAAACAAAATTAGAACTGTTTGGGCCCATGGATCAACGCTATGTTTGGAGGAGGAAGAACAAGGCCTATGATGAAAAGAACACCTTGCCTACTGTGAAGCATGGTGGAGGGTCAATCATGCTTTGGGGCTGTTTTGCTTCTGCAGGTACAGGGAAGCTTCAGCGTGTGCAAGGTACCATGAATTCTCTTCAGTACCAGGAGATATTGGATGGAAACGTGATGCAGTCCGTCACACACCTGAGGCTTGGGAGACGTTGGACCTTTCAACAGGACAATGATCCCAAGCATACCTCCAAGTCCACTAGAGCATGGTTGCAGAGGAAAGGCTGGAACATTTTGGAGTGGCCATCGCAGTCACCAGACTTAAATCCGATTGAGAACCTCTGGTGGGACTTAAAGAAAGCAGTTGCAGTGCGCAAGCCTAAGAATGTGACTGAACTGGAGGCCTTTGCCCATGAAGAATGGGCGAAGATACCCGTAGATCGCTGCAAGACACTTGTGTCAAGCTATGCTTCACGTTTAAAAGCTGTTATAACTGTAAAAGGATGCTGTACTAAGTACTAAGATTGAATGTCACTTGGGGGTTGAATAAAACTGATAATGCTGTGAGCACAGAAAAGACATTTGTGGTTATTTCATTATAACTGTTATGTTATATTTGTCTGACCTACAAGTGCCTCTTTAATGTAAATGTAAGCAAGATGACTGAATGATCAAAAGCAATGTCAAACTGGCCAAAACACTCAATTTCAGTGGGGGTTGAATAATTTTGGTCACAACTGTATGCAACTGATATGCATTTGTAGTTGACGGTCAATAGTTCTTACTCAGAAGATAAGTAAATGTTTGAATGTTTGCTTTGTTTTAGAGTTGGTGCCTTTTAAAGTAGCTGTTGTGAATGGTTGTGGCCACAAATTAATGATAATGGCAAGTATCCATTGACATTATTTCAGGAAATTTCTGATGACCTAAATTAGTGGTTCTTAATATATTAAGATTAAAAATGCCAATGGATTGCCCAGTATATCTCCATACCCCCTCTGTCCCTCTTCAAGAGGTCAATTTTTACAGTATGTGTATGTATGAATGTGAATTGGGGACCATAGATTGTATGCTTCTTGAGGGCAGGGACTGATGTGAATGTGCAATATATACCTATATTTAAAGTGCTGAGTAAATAGAAGGTGCTATATCAGTACTTGTAATAAACAGGACAGCTGAAAAAACATAAGGACTTCATAATATTTATTTAGTAACTTAAAATCACAAATGTTTTAGATCCAACCACTAAGATTTATACTATTTTGTGCAAGCAGAACCTGAAATAGTTAATGAGAATGTTAATTCTCACCATAGCAACATTTACTGGGAATACTTTTACTTCCATGTTGAGGGATCTGATCACTGATTGGTTAGTAACCTCATATCTCAATCTTTTATACAATATTGATCATTTAAAAATTATTTTTAGATTAACCATTTAGAGATCTGGATCTGTACCCCATCTCATGCAGTTAGTTCCAAATCCCCAAGGTGCAGGGATGCCCCCCATTCAAGAACTCCTGCCTTAAGTGGCAATAGCAAGTACCACTAGCCTGAAGGAATGTTTCTAAGAGCAGACCTAATTTTATTTTCCTACCCACATTGGGAGAGTATGATAACCCCGGGATTCTTGATAACTTGGCACACATCTCCCTAAAAATAACTGGTGAAGGGATATGTGAACTGTTATGGAAAAATCAAGCATAGACATACATGGCAACCATCTCCTTTTTAAAATGATGGTTGGGGAGATGCCTGCCTGTCATAACGTTGTCTAATACCTGACAATGGCACAATCTGTTCTTCTGATTCCCCAATTTTCTACATGGAAAAATTAAGGATCTGCCCACCCACAGGGAGATTACTAGATATATTCAGAAATACACAAAAAAACCTTCTGTGGTCATAGGTATTGAAGTAGCTTAGAACACAAACTACGTGATTGTTTCAATCAATACTCAAAATCAGGACCACTACGTGCCAATACTGGACCACCTTTATATTATGCATAGATATAAGATTTTAATCAAGAAATGTGCAGTCAGATGTTCATTTATTTAAAACAGACAATAGATATCAGAGGGTGTTTATTGCAGTGCAACGCCCTCTGGTATTTAATGGCAATGCAAGATGTGTAAACCTGTCCATACACTAGAAGATGGTCAGATATACAGGAATTCTCAAATTGTCCCCATAGCTTTCTTGTTGCCAAGAACCTGCATGCTTCTCTATGCATGAATAGTGCCCACTGGTGTGTAGCCCTATGGATAAGCGTTTGAGGGGTGTTGTAGTACACTGCAGATATTGCCAGCACAGTCTTGTCAGTGAGAATTGTGTTCATCTGACATTTTATAATCTGATTGCTATACCTCTCCATTGGGTCTTGACCCACAATGTTTGTGGGTGCCACACAGAAAATGTCACTAGAGCTGATTGAGAACTACTTTTATAAAAAGTCTATGGGTATGTAAAGATTAAAGGACAAGTTCACCTTTTTAAAAAAATAAATAATAAATGCACATTTTTTACAGGTAAAAAAGTGCATTTTTTTTGTTGCAGGAGCCTGTAAAGCATTGCACCAGCGATCAGCAGATTGCTTATAACACGCTCCAAAGGTGAACTTATCCTTTAATAATTTAGTAAAACATTATTGATTTTGTTTGCAGATTTTAAGTACTCTTTGTGATGCTTCTGTCCAGATTTTAATGACTTGTAGACCAATTCCCCCTTTATTAGAAAAGAGATAAGTAGAGGATACAAATGTACAAAATCCGAACAATGATTGTTTTCCTCCTTTCCCTATTTAATTTTATTTTATGAGGTGCTGTAAGATTTAGTGTGTTTGGGAAGGGGGGGGGGGGTGCACATTAACACATTTTAACTTGTGTTTAAGTTGCATTCACATAACCTCAAACTTGTCGGTGGATCTACATGGTTTTTCTTTTTTACACAAATGATTCAAAGGTTAAGGCCAACATTAGACAATATTCGCTTTATATTGTCCTGGAATAGAATTGTTAGTGTTTAAATGTAAAATCCGTACGGTTTCTAACATACTTTTTCTTACATTCTTTGCAAAATTTTAAAATAAAATAAATGTTGGACTGTAGCAGATGTGTGAAAAGTGTCTCCTTGAAAGGGGATAATAGGAGGGTTTTCTGTATGGGTGAAACAAACAAATGTATTGTCATGGAAGCTGTGAAATTATAATGAGCAGGGGGCACCTGAGAATATCTAAACACAAGTGCCCATAGAGATGGTGGACACACCTATGCCAGGCCTAGCTATTCAATAGTCAAAAGTTTGTAATGTAAACAAGAGTAGGAGAGCATTACCTCATGCTGATTGCCCCCAGTTGTGTGCTTCTATCAGAAGATGGACAAGTGTCCATAGAGATGGTGGACACACCTATGCCAGGCCTAGCTATTCAATAGTCAAAAGTTTAGTAGGAGAGCATTACCACATGCTGACTGCCCCCACATGCTAACTGCCCCCAGCTGTGCAATTCTATCAGAACCTGGACTTGACTAAGAAGATATTTGAATTCATTTATTTACTCACTAGATGTCTCCTGAATGACCATACTTCCCAGTAAATACAGGAAATTTGAAGCATTCGGCACCAGAGATTTTATGTCTAGGAGGTGCTGTGAGATCAGTTTTTCATTATAATTTCAGAAGGGGCAAACAAATATATTGTCATGGAAGCTGTGAAAGTATAATGAGCAGGGGGCACCTGAGAATGTCTAAACACAAGTGTCCATAGAGATGGTGGACATACCTATGCCAGGCCTAGCTATTCAATAGTCAAAAGTTTAGTAGGAGAGCATTACCACATGCTGACTGCCCCCACATGCTGACTGCCCCCAGCTGTGGAATTCTATCAGAACCTGGACTTGACTGAGAAGATATTTGAATTCATTTATTTACTCACTAGATGTCTCCTGAATGACCATACTTCCCAGTAAATACAGGAAATTTGAAGCATTCGGCACCAGAGATTTTATGTCTAGGAGGTGCTGTGAGATCAGTTTTTCATTATAGTTTCAGAGGGGCAAACAAATGTATGGTCATGGAAGCTTTGAAATTATAATGAGCAGGGGGCACCTGAGAATGTCTAAACAGGAGTGTCCATAGAGATGGTGGACACACCTATGCCAGGCCTAGCTATTCAATAGTCAAAAGTTTAGTAGGAGAGCATTACCACATGCTGACTGCCCCCAGCTGTGCAATTCTATCAGGACCTGGACTTGACTGAGAAGATATTTGAATTAATTTATTTACTCACTAGATGTCTCCTGAATGACCATACTTCCCAGTAAATACAGGAAATGTGAAGCATTCGGCACCAGAGATTTTACGTCTAGGAGGTGCTCTGAGATCAGTTTTTCATTATACTTTCAGAGGGGCAAATAAATGTACTGTCATGGAAGCTGTGAAATTACAATGAGCAGGGGGCACCTGAGAATGTCTAAACACAAGTGTCCATAGAGATGGTGGACACACCTATGCCAGGTCTAGCTATTCAATAGTCAAAAGTTTGTAATGTAAACAATAGTAGGAGAGCATTACCTCATGCTGACTGCCCCCACATGCTGACTGCCCCCAGCTGTGCACTTCTATCAGAACCTGGACTTGACTGAGAAGATATTTGAATGAATTTATCTGCTCACTAGATGTCTCCTCAATGACCATACTTCCCAGTAAATACAGGACATTTGAGACATTTCGCACCAGCGATTTTATGTCTAGGAGGTGCTGTGAGATCACTTTTTCATTATAGTTTCAGAGGGGCACAAACATAGATAAATGGATATATATTCTAATTTAGGACCTGTATAAAATATATATCCAGTTATGAACAGTTTAGTACATTTCCATAACGAGCTTTTTATTTTCAGTTTACAAGGACTCTGCACATATAGCAGGTCACTAATTAGATCAGCAATTCAGTGTCCCTTTAGCTTGTCAATTGCCTGTAGGGATATTAGAAAAAAAATGGATATTCACTGTTTGCTTGCAGAAAAACATGATTAATTGAAAAGGGGGTATTGTGCTAGCACTGAAAAAGAAAACTCCTAAAATAGGGAGCATGAGACCATTCAAACCCATCAAAAGCCACCTTAGTTTTTTTTTCTAGCCATTGACTCCAATGCATTTTGCCATGATTTATTTACATAAATTACATTATTATTACTTATTTATAAAGCAATGAATGATTGATTCTCTAGATTTGACATTGACCACACTTGTGTAACATAACAATATGTCACTACATACACCCAGACAAGCCACATTTGTCATCATGGGCCCACTTCTGGATTTCCTTTCCTTTACCTGGAAATCCAAGTCTTGGTGATATCACTTTTCTAATCCATTTAAACCTAGCCCCAGCTGAAGTATTGCTTTTAGTTTTGGATAGTGTCAGATTTTTACATATGTTTTTGACTACTATTGGGCAGATTTTCCCCCACTTCCAGTCTCATGATGCCTTTACTAGAAGTGGGATAAGAAGGCAGAGACAGCAATATTGTGCTAGTTTCTAGCACTTCAGTCTGACAATGTGTTTCCTTTTGTTTTCTTATTGGAGAGCTTTCTTCACTTGACAGGAACTGATGGGAATTAATGTCTATGGGCACTTAAAGATGAATAATATAGTAAAATGTTAATGATTTTGTTTGCAGATTATAAGTATTTTTCATAGAAGTTCTACCCCTATTCATCTCTATCTAGATTTAAACGGCTGTTAAACAATTATTCCCCTGTATCAGTGAAGAGATAAATGGAGAATAGAAGTGTACCTTGGGTACCTATACTGTAAATATGACAAAGGCCAAGCATAGTAATGAACTTGTAAAAGACTTCATAACAAATATATTTAAAAAAAGTAATGTGTTTGAAATATTGAAACATTAGTTTTAACATGTTTAGGCTGCATTCAAATGAGCTGAAAATGTACCACTTTTGGCAGAGGGTTACTGATTTATAACTAAAATTGCAGGTCACTCTGTAAATACAATATTGGCTATAATTTGTGTGAAGAATTCTTTCTATGGAGTATGAAACATCAGGAACTGGTGCAATTTGTATAGCTTCTGTCAAATGATCACTAGACTTGATTCAACTATGTTACTTGAAAAAAAAAAAATCTATAATGCTATGAATGATTCTATATCTCACTTTTCTGCTAAATAAGATTTTTGGTCAACCAATCATCGTTTTATGTCTCAACCAGATTTTCAGATTTTTTTTGTACACAGTATGAAGGGGTCCACAAGCTGCCAAAGTCAAACAATCCCAGCTCAGGAACTTTTAAGGTTCTACACCTGACTGCCCTCTCCCCTTATCCATCCCAAGGGGTGTAAGGTTACTCACATTGTCCTTCCTGATGGCTTTATAGGTTGGTGGCAATTTTATTGCACAGAGCAGGCAAGTATAGACATGTTTGGTATCTTAAAAACAAAAAATCCATTTACCACCTCTTTAACAAAGCTTATCATGAAATTAGTTGAGCTCAAAAATCCCTTCAGATAATTAACCCACAGAGCATAAATCTACATTTGTACAACAACAACAACACCCTGGGAAATGGCTGTTTGTTGTTATTTTGAGGGGACCACAGATTTACACTGTTATACAAGCTGTACACTCACTACTTTACATTGTACAATTACCCGCAGAAACCTTCACAAATTTAACCCTTTTCTACTCTGCAACTGACTGCCTCTATGACAGAATCTCTCACCTGTCCTGCCCTGACCTGGCCACTGCTGTCTACAACAGTTTGCTTTCATCCACATTAGACTCACTTGCTCCTCTAACCACATGAAGCATCAGGCCCTGACCATTACAACCTTGGCAGACTGACGACACCAGAAATCTTAAGAGACATAGTCATGCGCTGGAGCGAATGTGGCTAAAACCAAATCACACCAAGCTTTCACCCTATATAAATCTGCTTTGTTAACATACAATTCCTCCCTCCATGCTGCCAAACAAGCCTACTTTGTCACTCTCATCAATAGCTTGTCATCCAGTCTTCATCATCTCTTCTCTACTTTTAACTCTCTACTTTCTCCACCTCCACCCAGTAACTCACTCACTGCTTACGAGATTGCAAATCATTTCAAAAACAAGATTGATGCAATTTGTAGGGGCATCTCTACTGCACAGACAACCATCCCACTTGGCATACCTTATACTAAACCTCCATCAACACTTCCTCTTTTGACCTTGCTACTACTGAAGAGGTCACTAAGGTTTTCTCAGAAGCCCGTCTCACTACCTCCCCCCTGGATCCTGTCCCCTCACAACTACTATGGTCACCCTTTTCTTCTATCCTATGCTCCCTCACTCACATCTTCAATCTCTCCCTCTCTAACTGTGCCTTCCCCACCCCTCTAAAGCATGCACACATCACTCCCACACTTAAAATGCCCTCCCTGGACCCCTCCAACCTGAACAACTTAAGACCCATCTCCCTGCTGCCATTTACCTCTAAACTCTTAGAACGCTTAGCCAACAATCTCCTGAGCTCCTACCTCACTGACAACCTTCTTCACCCTTTACAGTCTGGCTTTCGCTCACTCCACTCCACTGAAACTACGCTACTAAAACTCATTAATGATCTACTAACTGCTAAAACCAATGGCCACTACTCCGTACTCTTATTACTTGACCTCTCTGTGGCTTTTGATACTGTTGACCATCCCCTCCTCAAAAAAAAAAAAACTCCACTCTCTTTGCGAGACTCTGCTCTCTCCTGGTCCTCCTCCTACCTATCGCAGTGCTCCCTCAGGAGTTACCTATAACTCTGGCTCCTCCTTTCCACTCCTTCTTTCTGTAAGGGTCCCTCAAGGTTCTGTCCTTGGACCCCTTCTCTTCTCCATCTACACCTCCTCCCTTGGTCACTTGATAAACTCCCATGGCTTTAAGTATCATCTCTATGCTGATGACACACAAATCTATCTTTCTACCCCTCACCTCACCCCTTCAGTCTCCTCTCACATTACTAACCTACTAAATGACATATCGGCATGGATGTCACTCCACTTCCTCAAACTCAGTCTTTCCAAAACTGAGCTCTTAGTATTCCCTCCAGTCCATGCCCCCTCCCCTGACTTCTCCATCAAGATCAACAATACAACCATCAGTCCCTCCCCTCATGCCAGGGTACTAGGTGTAATCCTAGACTTCCATCTGTCCTTTCAGCCCCAAAACCAATCACTGTCCAAATCATGTAGACTTCACCTCCGCAACATCTCCAAGATAAGGTCATTCCTAACCTCGGAAACCACTAAGCAACTTATTCACTCCCTTGTTATCTCTTGCCTTGACTATTGTAACTGCCTCCTCATTGGCCTACCTCATCGCAGGCTATCCCCTCTTCAGTCTATCATGAATGTTGCTACCAGACTCATCCACCTTACTAACTGTTCCGTATCTGCCACCCCTCTCTGCCAATCCCTCCACTGGCTTCCATTGCCCAACGGATAAAATTCAAAACATTAACAATAACATATAAAGCCATTTATAACTCTGCCCCAAATTACATCACCAATCTTGTCTCCAAATATCACCCAAACCATACTCTCTGCTCCTTGCACGACCTCCTGCTCTCTAGCTCCCTTGTCTTCTCCTCCCATGCTCGTCTCCAGGACTTCTCCGGAGCTTCCCCCATCCTCTGGAACTCTCTAACCCAATTTATCAGACTATCGCCTACTCTGCTCACTTTTAGGCGATCTCTGAAAACCTATCTTTTCAGGGAAGCCTATCCTGCCCTCAACTAATAATGGAATCTTCTACTCTTCCTACCAGTCCATCCCCCACAGTTATTACCTTTTATACCACTAGCCCCTCCCTCTTAGATTGTAAGCTCCAAGGAGCAGGGCCCTCCTATCCCTCTTGTATTGAACTGTAATGATGCTGTATCCTCTCCCATTATATTGTAAAGCGCTGAGCAAACTGTTGGCGCTATATAAATACTATATAATAATAATAATTGTAGCAAAGGGTCATTTCTTCAGTGTTGTCACATGAAAAGATATAAAATATTTACAAAAATGTGAGGGGTGTACTCATATCTGTGAGATACTGTGTACATTTTTTTTGTTGTGTTTTTTTTTTTATCTCCTTCGACAATCAATATAATGGTAAAGAGAGTAGAAGCTATGCTATAATGTGTTTCTGTGATTAATCATTTGAGCCATCAGTGTAACTTTCATGCAGCCTTAAAGTGTGTTTTTGTTTTTTTGTGTGGCTGTTTTGTTTTTTTGTTTTTCTCATGACTTGCACGTTTATGCGTTTTAGCTTTGCTATGTAAATGCAATTTAATATTCTCCAAAGGGTGGCAATTGTGCAGTAAATTTCCCAGGTAATCAACTGCTGTGATAAAATTCATTGGCCATACCTGAAAAGGGAAAGAATATTGTCTCTGATGTGGTGGGGGGGTTTTTCCCAGTAGTTTTGGGGTTATTTTTTATTTGGTGGCAGGAGTTATTTAAAACCCTTGTTGGCAAATAGAACCTACTGGGGGGATTTCACTTCCTTTCCTGAAGTCAATAATAGAGGATGTAAATGTCAACCATGTGTAGGCAGAGACTGATATTACTGTTGTGGGTTTAGTAACACTTTTTCAATCTGTGTTGAAGGAGAAATAAGAGGCAGAGCAAAAATAGATGAATTACAAAAGGTATAACCAATACTTAGAATTTATTGCATTCTATACCTGGTGCAGGGATTGCATTGACACTATAGATACAAACGCATGGAGACAGCAACATGAAATGTAGGTGGGGTAGTTGCTTTTCAAAGAGGTAGTGATGAGGCCCGGTGACATCACAGTGCAAAGTTCAATGCTTGTCCCTGTTCCTTCCAACTCACCACTTCAGTAATATTTTTGAGATGATGGTGATGATTTGAGCTGGGCAGGGAGAAGCTCTGCAACTATTCTCCTCCTTTTAGGACAATAATTGAGGTCCATTTAGACTTCAACTTCAGAGCTTAGGTAATGCTGGTATCTTTCAGAAGAAGCACTGCTGAGATTTTCACTAAAGCAAATTCAAGAGCCGCAATAATCGATAACAATGCATTCTATGTCACCGTGGTTTTCTATGATGATTGTTTCATGTTCACTCTCCAGCACAATGACTTCTACCTCACTGTCCTTTGCTTCAACACCCTAATCTTCCTTCTGCTCCACAAGATCAATGGTTTCTTGGGTGGCATCTTCAAAGTTCCAAGGAAAATGAAGAAAACTTAGAACAACTCCGACTTGGTTCCTGCAGCTGGGGTCTTGGGCAAGAAGTATGTGAAATAAATCTTGAGCCCTCCTGCTGACATTCTCCCAACCCCTTGGTGGTGGAACATGGTCAGAGTTGTTCTGCCAGTAAATAAACTTTTGAAACCATAGATCTTGAACTGAAGCCGTTTGCCATGGATAGTTTCCAGTGAGTAGAACATACAAAACAACACCAAGGGCCCAGATATCAACACTAGGATCCACGACAATTGTCTCATTGTGCTTCAGTTCACAAAGTTCAGGGGACATGTATGCATTCAGGGGTGCCATTGATGGAACAACTGTACCAGCAAATTGAGTTAATCCAAAGTCACTTAGTTTGACATTATGACATCTGTTGTCCATAAGCAAAATGTTGTCCGGCTTTAGGTCTCTATGCACCAGGTTTTTGCTGTGCATATATTCAAGAGCCTGGGTAATTTGTAATGCACATCGTTTGATCAGTGTTTCTGGAATTCCCACCTGGAAAAGTTAAAACAATTATATGAAATTTCGCTTTAAAAAAACACTATTCTTTTACTAAAAAGTGACATTCAAAAATATCAAATTCAATACGTTTGTTACTTTTTTAAATCTGCAGATGGAATTATATGTGAACATCAGTGCAACCAATCTCCAACTACTTCAGCAATAATTTGGCAATGTAGGAAATATGGGAGGTCTAACTGGTTCTAAATTTTACCTCTGGCTTAAAAACCGGACTAACCCTTCATATATAATGGTGAAGGATCACAACCTGTATCATGATTTTTATTGTCTGTGTACCCACTAGGAAGTGAGGTGGAGAAGGAGGGATGTAATCTCTATTTTTGTCTTTCTGCTTTTAAAGACAAAATTAATGGCAA